>NC_140175.1:25288995-25553012 GCF_963971535.1 Notolepis coatsorum | reverse complement strand
CGGTGTTGCAATAAATAACAAAAGACAGACAGTTACATGACATCTGCAGAAAAGTGATTTTTTTTCGTGAGACGATACTGTCTGTGACGTGCTCTCTGCAGAATGCGGCGGCCCCCCACCCTTCCCCAGGGCCGGCCCCTGACCGGAGAGAACAGAGAGAGCAGCAGCAGACCCCATTTCCCCCAAGCCTGCCTCCCTCCTGCCCCTCGGCCCCTGCATGCCTCTACAGATCCCTAGCCAACATAACTATTATCTGTATCAGAAAAACGTCTCGCCTTACAGAGAAACATGTGATTTTGATGATGAAACGCCGGAAATAATTGTTTTTTTGAGGGTGGAGATTTCCTTTGTAGCCAATCCAAGCAATGGAGTAAATCCCTATTGTGATGCAATGCTGCGGACGAGGAGAATACCTTCAGTATAGGCTACATATCTTTTTTACGGTATCCCTTTTCCCCCACAGAGCAGCCTTTAAATCAGACGGTGGCCTTTTGCACTGATAAAATATTTGACTGATATATGAAAAGCACATGCCAACAAACCATCCGCACATATCCCGCCTGTACAGTTGTACAGTGTCCCCCACCCACCCCTCCTACCCAACCCCCCCCCCACTCCTACCCACCCCCCCCCCCCACCCAACCACCTCCAATGTACAGTCACCCCCACCTACCCAATCCAATGTACAGTTTCTACGTCAA
This sequence comes from Notolepis coatsorum, assembly GCF_963971535.1. Taxonomy (NCBI): domain Eukaryota; kingdom Metazoa; phylum Chordata; class Actinopteri; order Aulopiformes; family Paralepididae; genus Notolepis; species Notolepis coatsorum. The sequence goes on along the minus strand of NC_140175.1, from coordinate 25,552,311 downwards.
ATGTATATACTATTTTTTTCTTTTCTGGACTCTTTTGTATCACAAACAGTACTGTATTTGCAAATCTGGTATGTCATAAATGTATAGATGTAGCAGTACTGTCTATCTGTATGTCATGTATGTCATATATGTTACGATGAATTGAAAATGGGGGACCCTGATGTAAACAAGACAAAAGTCTTTCTCTGGTCTGCATCCCCTTAACAATTGTGTGTATTGAGCTGTACTGTACTGTACCCATTCTGCAATCTGTTAATAAAGTTTTCAATCAATCAATCAATCAATCAATCAATCAATCAATCAATCAATCAATCTGTGTTGTTTAGCTACTGAACAGTGCCACCTGCAGACCGGCCCGGTGCAGTTACACTGTTACAGTAATAACAGGGCAGGTGAAATGAGAGTAAGACCTACCTATCAACAGCCGAGGATCATACAGGGATTGCATGTTTGTGTCGAATGTGGGCCGTGAGTTCGGCGGCGCACCGGTTTGGCGTGACAAGACAAGAGATACCGCTGTAATGGCTTGGTAAAACATTCATGAACGTTAATTCAGAAGAGGGGCCTGGAACATGTTTGCTGCCTGCCTTATTACTAAATAACTTAAAAGGCAGAACACATATATACACTTCGCCCATGTATGCAGTGGGAGAGTCAGAAATTATTGATGCTTGTCTCAAAATAGAACAGCCTTGCAATTGGGCAGAATGCATTGGGCTCGCAGCATGAAATGTAGGTGACATCAATAAGGCGGGCGGTAGATTGATACCTTGATGATGGCCTGCTTTTCCAATCAGGCAGACCATGTGTATTATTTTTCTAGGTGTAACATGTCCTTATGTCATCTCTTCATTGTCACTAAATCATAATGTGTCACCCCCCCCCCCTCCCCTGTCTCATAAGTGTGTGGGTGATGGTTACATGGATGGATGGATGGCTGGGACTGGATTCTGATAACAGATTGGATGCCATGGTTACTACTCACATCAGCATCCCTCGGTCACATGCTGTTGTCACGGTAACCACTTCTCCGGAGAGACACGTGACCAAGGTGCGAGATGGGGTGCAAAATGTTTAGACAGGCACTATCAATCTGTCGGCCCGTGTTGTACGAAACACACACACGTCGGCGATAGTGCGTTCGGTGGGGCAGCTCGCTGTGTCTGCGATATTTGGCCGTGACGCGCTTTAGCGTCCAAGGGCATTGCAGAATCCGGAGGCTCCGCCGCCGCGGCGCGTAAAAGTGGTGCAGAACTGCGGGGCTGATCGAATCGAACGCATGGCCGGTCGGTGCGCCATCATCAGTTTGTGTTGTAGCAGCAGTCTCTTTTAAAGGCGCTTTGTGCATCAGTAATCCGCTCTGATGCTGTCACGATGCAGAAGGAGGAGCTGACCGTTGTGTTGGTTTAATCCATCCATGCAAAGTTGCCTGGAGCGACCGGAGAGGTAGAGGCTACTACGAGCTAAAAAAAAAATGGAGATGAGTATTGCAGCCACACGGCCCACCCCTTTCCAGTGACACACACACACACAGGTAAGATAAATGTTTGTAATTTTTATTGTGGGGATCGCCTATTATTGGGGGAAATGGTTGGCGAAGAAGACGGGACGGTGAATTGAGCAAACCGTTGCCATAATAATGTGTCACTGATGGCTTCTGGTGGTGTTGGTGCCCGCCTACACCTGCGGGGATTTAATCAGCATCACAACAGGCGATCATCATGTCAAGCTTAAACTACCTAGTCCATTTTGACAGATGACAGTCAGCTTGCACTTTTCCCCAATAATATACATTTTTGTCAAATAGATGTAGGCTATTCTCGCTTTTAAGGCCTAGTACTTTCCATCCGTCACAGCCAGGACGCGGTCTGTCCCGCGTTGGAATAATATAGGGAGGCAGAGCAGCATTTCCAGGCTATTCAGTGATAGTAAGTTAGTAATATGGTAATCTTCAAAATGTGACCCCCCCCCCCCACACACACACCCCAAAAGGCATGTTGGTTGTAACGCATGTTTTAGAACCGTATACAAGTGCATTGCTAATCTGTAATAGAGTGTTTTTTGACTCACAAAATAGAGCAGATTGGGTCCTGAAAACGGCTGTTCCGCCCTTAGATCTTCTATAACTACTGTACAGACCTGTTTCTACATGTGTTCTCTCTCCGGGCCATTAGACCATAAAAGCCTTTTTGGCAGCAGCCACTTTTTTTTTATCTTGTCCCTCTGTAATTGTGTAAAGCTAAACATAAACACAAGGTAACCAACATCGATGGGGAGCATGTGTGTGTGTGTGTGTGTGTGTGTGTGTGTGTGTGTGTGTGTGTGTGTGTGCGTGTGTGTACCTCGGTGGCTCAGTATGTGTTTGTCTGTCAGCCTAAGATCAGCGAGTTAATGGACTAGTAAATCTGTGTCCCTGTGGCTTTCACTGGAGCGGCCTGTCTCCTGACAGATGGAGGTACAGCACTCAGCTCACAGCAGGCCTGACCCGTCACTGCCACATAGCCACACCATCTGTGACCCTGGGCAACCCCCCCCCCCCCCCCCCCCCCCCTGAGGCACACGACCACAGCCAGCCAGTCTGCAGCCGCGGGGACAGATAGGAGGCCACCCTCGGGGGAAAACGTGTGTCCTCCATTCCACTCCCAAGTCCACCTTCGTGAACCCTCTCTCTGGCAGTTGTGTGTGTTGTACTCGGATTACCGGTTCATCGTGAGAGCACCTTAACCTTTGGCCTTCGTATCTTCTATATCCAGCCCACAGAAGAACCAAACCCATTTAGATCTGTACGCTTTGTGTTCTCACCGTCTTTAAGACACGGGACGGATTTCGAGGAAGCTATAAAAGGAAGGAAGGGTCATCTCATCATCACGTCACTGTGTATAGCGCGTAGCGTGAACGACGCACGTTGGTGCCATTGTGTGGAAACTTTCAGTTCGGCCGGCATTGAGTCGAATGGGATCAGCCATCTCCCCGTTTATGACCTGTAATTTAAACAGGCCACCTTGGATGTCAGAATCATCTGCAATGTATTGCATTGTTAACTAGCTAACGTTTGATTATTGGTTGTATATTTCCTCAGATATACCGGCTTCAATAGATCTGGCACCAAAGTCTGGCACCAAGCAGAACATAGAACACTGGTATTCTTTTTTATTTTTATTTTTATTGATCTTTTCCCCCTCCTTTTTCCTCCGATTTTCTCCCATCCCAATGTTAGTCGTTATGCCAATTCCCAATCCCCTTCCTGGTCGCTGCGCACTTACCCCCCACAGTCGGTCTGGGAGAGTGGAGGCTATCACGTGCTTCCTCCGACACACGTCCAGCCAATCAACCGCTTCTTTTCACCTGGCAGCGCGGACTCTCACTGAGAGGGTGTAACGTGTGGAAGGATCACACTACCCCCCTTAGATCCTATCCGCGCTGAGCAGGCGCCCCGACCGAACTGTAGGAGTCGCTGTTTTTACAACGACCCGGACCCACCCCGCCAATTGTATTAGTGTGAACGGCCAGCCAAGCTGGTGACACACGCCGGGAGCTGGATTCGAACAGGCGAATCCAGCGTCTCCGGCATTGGTGACGAACACAATCTCCGCTACGCCACCTGACCGCCTAGAACACTGGTATTCTGATGTAATGACCATTCCTTCTTTTATACCATCCTTGGATGGATTCAGGATTCAAATGGAGACACGTTTTCATCCTCTAGTTGACATCTCGATGTACCGCACTCGGACAGCTTGATGTCTGCCGTAGATTAAACTGACCGATGCCCTTCTTCTAGGGGAGTCATACCAAAATAGAAATGAATCTTGTGCCAGAGAGCTCATTCACTATTCAGAGACAGACCACCCATGCATCCATCGCCCTCAGGTTATCTTTGATATCAGCACTTAGCCCCTCCCTTTCCTTCTGCTCCTCCTCTTCGTCATCCTCCTCCTCCTCCTCCTCCTTTATTGCCTCTTTCCTCCTCTCTCTCCTCCCATCTGGTGCCATCTGCCAGCTGCTGGATGATGTTGGTGGAGGGGTGAATGTGGTGCAAATTAAAGCCCCCAAGGCCCAAGCAGATGAATCACATGGGATTTAGGTTTTACAGTATAAGGTCGGATAGGGAGTCCTATCTTTATAATGTTATCTATCATCACTCAGTATTAGGTTTTACAGTATAATGATAGGTACTGTCTCTATAATGTTATCTATCACTCAGTGTTATGTTTTACAGTATAATGATAGGTACTGTCTCTATAATGTTATCTATCACTCAGTGTTAGGTTTTACAGTATAATGATAGGTACTGTCTCTATAATGTTATCTATCACTCAGTGTTATGTTTTACAGTATAATGATAGGTACTGTCTTTATAATGTTATCTATCACTCACAGTATTATGTTTTACAGTATAATAATAATAATAATAATACTTCGTTTTATATAGCGCCTTTCAGAGGACCCAAGGTCGCTTTACATAAGGGGGGGGGGGGGGGGGGGAGATAACAAATTAACAAACATAGTGGACAGACACAACATATACATATAATATAAGTATAATGATAGGGAGTCCTGTCCTGTCTTTATAATGTTATGATCTACTCTGTATTAGGTTTTAAAGTATAATGATAGGGAGCCTGTCTTCCTAATGTTATGATTGACTCAGTAATGTATTATGTTTTACCGTATAATGATAGGGAGTCTGTCTTTATAATGTTACCTATCACTCAGTATCAGGTTTTACAGTATAATGATAGGTACTACTGTCTTCATGTGTAACTAAGTTACATTATCTATCACTATGCATTAGGTTTGACAAATTAAGTGACACTTATGTATCTGTTTTCTGTGTGTGTCTGTTTGGCCGTGGAGCTGCTAACTCCTGTCCAACTCTGCACAGCAATGTAACATTAACAGTTTAATGTTAACTTATTAACATTAAGTGTAACAGTGTAATTAAACAAGGGTGTCGTACAAGCAGGCTTCCTGAAAGTGTGTGTTAACGAGTTGGACTATCTAGATGATAATGATGAATAAAGCCATTTCTTATACTTTTCAGTCCCTCCAGGATTTTGTGGTCTTGCGAATAATTAACACAATTTCAACCACTATATTTCAATCAGCAATTTTTCAACAGGCAATATTTCGGACAGCGTGCAAATTCCAATCCCGGCAATATTTCCGCATAAAATGGTCAAGCTGTTCCAACTTTTATGGTTCTGGTTCTCATGGCCAGTTTGACCAAATGCAGATAATTTGACCCAAAATCTCCACTCGTTAATTTTTATATTTACTATAAAAGTAAGGCTATATAATGTCACCTACCTAGACTGTATCCAGTCATTTACTGTATGGGCTGAGTTGACTTGGCCTATCTCAAAATACCGTAATTCCTCTAATAGTAACCCCGGCTTGTATTTGTTTCAACTGTAGCGGATACCAGGCTTGTATTAGGAGGAGGCATGTATAAGAGAGAGGCCTATATTTCTAATTTTCAAACAGATCATAATGAATAAATCAACATTTTGTGTCAGTTTGAACCCAGTAAAATGTACTGGGTTCATTTATTGAAACCAAGTACTGTATGAAATACGGTAGTAAACAGTGCAATTACAGGTGGCCAAAAAAAGTTAAATAAAGTAAAATAGTGCAATCACAATACTGATATAATAATAATAATAACTTCATTTTATACAATTCTGAGGTAGGCTTACTCTCTTGGTAAACATTAACACCATACCATTATATGGTATTTACTGCACAGCCAGGCCAGCATATAACAACAATAACAAAATATATTGCCTATGGTAAATCCGTTGAGGGAAATACCGTAATTCCTCTAATATACATGAAACCCGGCTTGTATTAGGAGCCCGGCTTATAATTGCTTAGCTCAACAGCGCACCCGGTCATTAATAGAGACCCGGTTTTTAATTGAATACCGGTTACTATTAGAGGAATTACGGTAGTAAAGACTGAAATCAAAGTTTTCCCACTACTGTATTGCTACATTTTAACTTACATGACACATAATAACGTTTGTGTTTCTTCTTCCCTGTCTCCCACAGGCAACGCTATGAACTGTGTTTCCGTGGAGATGAGCATGTTGTAAGAGCCAAGAGTCAGGTGACATCACACACCCCAGCCATGAGCTTCAATCAGCAGGGGGAGGGGTCTGGGGATGTAGGGGAGGGGCATAATAAACCAGTCCCAGCCCTGTCCGCGAGCAGGCAGGCCAATGGCACTGCAGCTGGAGAGCCGCCTGTCAGGAGACACTGGAGACCCTGTCAGATGGTCAACCAGGACGGAGAGCCGGATCCTCATCACCATCACCCTCCACACCACCACCACCACCACCACCACCCGCCGGCAGCTCGTGGACCTCCGAAGCACCGCAAGCGGCCCCACTCAGGGCAGGGGCAAGACCAGGGTCAGGTCCTAGTCCAATGCAAGTCGGAAGACCTGGGTCAGGTCCTAGTCCAATGCAAGCCGGACCAGGGAGAGGTTCCGGATGTTGATGAGCCGCGTCCCGTCCAGCATCCCCGCCCCGGTGTGACCCGCTACCGTCGCCAGGGCGACCCCAACCCGAAGGTCAGGGTTCACCGACAAAGGCAACCGGCCAGAGAGACGCAGGATCCTCCTTCGACACAACAACAACAACAGCTGCCTGCTGCAGGGGAGAAAGAAAGTATGTCCGAGGGGCAGCAGCTGCCATCATCACATGATGCCCCTCTGGCAGGCCGGTCCCAGGACGGGGAACCTCCTCCTGACCCCACGCCCGTCCCCGTTGTCACCCCTGCTGTACGGGACACAACGGAACCTGCTACCCGGGACCTGCGACCTCAGGACCAACCATCTCCATCTCTTAAAATGAACGAGCTACACCAGGAGAGCAAAGAGGCAAACGTAGAGGAAGAGGGGGAGGAGAGGGAGGAGGAAAAAGAGCAGCAGGAGGAGGAGGAGGAGGAGAGGGAGGAGGAGAGGGGGGAGGAAAAGGAGCAGGAGGAGGAGGAGAGGGGGGAGGAAAAGGAGCAGGAGGAGGCGGAGAGGGGGGAGGAAAAGGAGCAGCAGCAGGAGATGGAGGAGAGGGAGGAGGAAAAGAAGCAGGAGGAGGAGGAGGACGACGGGGAGTCTTATCAACCCACAGCCCACTCTGATTGTACCCACGAGACAGTTCCCCTTGGACACCGAGAGGAGGTGAATGACGGAGAGAAGGAGGAGAATGACGGAGAGGAGGAGGAGAATGAAGAGGCGGTGGAGGTGGGGGGGGAGGAGCAGGAGGGAGGAATGGGTGAGGTAGAGAAGGAGGACGTGAGCCAGGGAGAGGGAGACGACGAGACCAACGACCTCTGCTCGGACACCGAGAGCGCCGCCTCCCTCAGTTTGGACGCCCCTCTCCACGGCCCGCCTCCCCTGCGGTCGCCGACCCCGCCTTCGTCGTCTCCGGACAGCGGCTCCTTTCCGCAGCTGGACCAGTATGGCGACGAGCCTGGCAGGAGGAGCGGCACCCCCGACGACGACCGGTTGCCCGAGGAGGAGGAAGAGGAGGACGGCTGCTCGGAGTCCTGCTCGCTGTCCCACTCCGAGTCCTACACGGACTCCTACCCAAAAACCTATGCAGACTTTTATACGGAGTCCCACCAAAAACCTTACGCCGAGGACGTCTGTGATTCTTACACAGAGCCCGACTCAAATTCCCACCCCGAGTCCTTCCCCCTTGGGCCCCCCCTGGCGACGTCCTACCCGGAGTTACACAGAGAACCTCGTAGAAGATCTGGTAGGAGGAGGGCCGAGCCCTACAACCAGGAGCCCTACCAAGAGCCGTACTCCAGCCATAGACAGAAGGAGAATGTACAAGGAGGGGGGCCCCCGGAGACGAGACCCCCTACCGAGGCTGCCTCTCATCATGTCCCCACACCGGCGGGCAGAGTTCTTCAGGGCTCGCATCATCAGACCCCCCCCTGGCAGGACCGCTCCATCGGCTGCAGGCTGCACCACTACGACGCCGGCCAGTCGGACGGAGAGAGCGACAGCAATGACGGGGGAAGCTCCAGCTCTGGTAGCTTTGGGCCTGCAGCGCCGCCGCCCAGGCGTGCTGCACAACAACACGAAGAAGCCCAGACGAAGAGCCCCGCCTCGTGTGGGCGGCAGAGCAGCTCCTCCGGTGAGGCCGCCCAGGAGGACAAGCAGACAGGGGCGGCGGGGCTCTCGGGGGAGGAGAGGGCCTCTGGAGACGCCATCACTCTCGCCATTAAGGACATCAGGGAGGCTATAGAGGAGGTGAAGACCAAGACGATACGCTCGCCCTACACTCCGGACCAGCCCATAGAGCCTATCTGGGTGATGAGGAAGGAGGTCAGTCCCACAGAGGAGGGGGGGTACCCTCAGCAGACTCAGGCCGGCCATGCTAATGTGAGTACGAGCTTAGTACGGTGGGTCCATTTACTGTTCAATGGCTTTGATTAATCTTTTTTTTTTCATTATGTAAATAGCTACTGCAGATGCTGAGAGGAAGTATTTATCAACCCTCTGTCTGTCTGTCTGTCTGTCTGTCTGTCTGTCTGTCTGTCTGTCTGTCTGTCTGTCTGTCTGTCTGTCTGTCTGTCTGTCTGTCTGTCTGTCTGTCTGTCTGTCTGTCTGTCTGTCTGTCTGTCTGTCTGTCTGTCTGTGTGTCTGTCTGTCTGTCTGTCTGTCTGTCTGTCTGTCTGTCTGTCTGTCTGTCTGTCTCCCTCACAGTCTGTTGTCCCTCCATCACCCTCTCAGTCAGTGTCTCAGTCTCCCTCCCACTACAGCCCAGCTCCAGTGCCAGAGCCCGTCAGTCCCGCAAGAGCCGAGTCCTCCAGGACACACCACCACCAACACCACCAACACCATCAACACCACCAAAATCAACACCAACAACATCAACACCACCAACAACATCAACAACAGCAGCATCAACAACAACATCAACAACAGCATCAACACCAACACCCCCATGCCCACCATTCACAGCAAAGAAACACCACAAGGCCAACACAACCATATTCACAACCACAACCAGCACCACCACCACCACCACAGCCCCAGGTCCAGCCACAGTCACCGGCCCAGCCTCAGCAGCCATACGTCCAAGAGGTAAGCAGGCTTAAGATGCAGCTGGACAGTAGCCTATGCCCTCAAATAGGCTATGGAACAGGGTATTACAGCAATGATACTTGGGATGGTGTTTTTTCTTTTTAACTGTGATTATGTGCACCTTCCAGAGTATTAGGGATTTTTAGATTAGATTAGATCCAAATGTATTGTCATTATACAGCACAAGTACAGTACAACAAAAAGAGGGTTGGCATCCAACCAGAGTGCAAATATAAAGCTAATGGTAAAATGGTAAACGGTGCATTTATATAGCGCTTTTATCCAAATCGCTTTACAATTTTGTTCCTCACATTCACCCATTCACTCACACATTCATACACCAACGGCGGGGGCAACCATGCAAGGTGCCATCCTGCTCATCAGGAGCAATTATGGGTTAAGTGTCTTGCTCAAGGACACATAAACAAACAAAATAAACAAACTGGTTAGGAAAGCGAGCTCTGTGGTGGGAGCGGACCTGGACAGTCTGGAGGTGGTGGCAGAGGGGAGGACGAGGAAGAAGCTGTACGCTATCCTAGAGAACCCCGGCTGCCACCCCCTCCATGATGAGCTGACCACAATGCGGTCCAGGTTTAGCCACATACTTAACCCCCCCCAGACATACCACAAAAGCGCTTCGGGCAGTCCTTTGTGCCGGTGGCAATGCAGGCTCCACAACCAGGCAGGGCCAGGACGGGCTAACTGCCGTGGATTGGAGGAGCTGATTTGTGGACTGTAATGAATTAACAACATGATTAGATATATATCCTATTTTAGCTCTTTCTTTAGCTCTTTTTTGGCCTGACGTATTATGTCCATCTTTGTTTTTAACACGTACAAAATAATTGTATGTTATGTATTATTATGTTTTTAAATGGCTGTTGATGCTGTGATGGACACCTGAATCTCCCCTCGGGGATAAATAAAGGTTTTTCAATCAATTCAATCAATCAATCAATCAATCAATCGACATGCTGCCCGGGAGGAGTGGGAACCGAACCAGGAGCCTTCCGATTACCAGGCGACCACTCTACCTCCTGAGCCACTGTCGCCCTGTGACAGTGAACAGTACAGTGCAATAGTAATATACAATGTACAGGTGATTAAACTGGGTATATGATATATATAAATTAGTACTACTGAGTAATAATATTAATCAGATTGCATTATTCATAAAACTACAAAGTTGTAGTATTAATATATATAGTGATGCAGGTATAAAGACACTATGGTGGTAAGTCATACTGGCCAGCAGCGTAACTAGTAAGAGTAGGTAAGGGATATATGTACAGATATAGAGTTATATGGGTATAGTATGAGGTAGGTATACAGTGATTACCAACATGTGTGATGCCTGAAAAGGTTTCTTTAGAGTTGTAAGGGTGAAATCCAGGAGATAGCATAATATATATATATATATATATATATAGCAATATATGTACTAGCTCCCATATTACCATGATTCGTTTTCACTTAAATATATATTTTTTTACATCGCACTTCATGGGAATTATCATCAGAGCTGGAGTGCCTATTTGACTAATCAGATTGCTTGGCCAAAACCTCCCATTGTATACTTGTCATTAACGTTATGATGGTGACAACAGCAGTGACGTTCCTATAACTGCTCTGAAATGTGCGCATGGGGCTATACTGTACGTGTGTATCTAGGAGAAAGACACACATTACTTTGTGTAAAACGGCTAATGAAGTCGTCGTCCTTTCTTCCCTTTTCCATTCAGATACGGAGACCTCTGTCCTCATTTCCCACCTATGTGGACGGTGAGTGACCCTCTCTCATCAAATGTATATATACCTCACCTTCTGACCATTTGGAACTTCCTAGGTGCCGATTTGTAGTGTTTCACTGTCACTTGTTTCACATTGTGTGTGTGTGTGTGTGTGTGTGTGTGTGTGTGTGTGTCTGTGTGTGTGTGTGTCTGGCCTGTATAGTGCCAGGACCATGTGACCCTGAGGACCTGATAGATGGCATCATCTTTGCGGCCAGCTATCTTGGCTCCACCCACCTGCTGTCAGAGAGGATGCCCACCAAGAGCGCCCGCATGCAGCAGGCTCAGGAAGCCATGAGCAGAGTCAGGGTAGGAGTCCATTCTACCTCATCTGCTCACCATAGAGCTAGAATAGAATAGATCAGAGTCAGGGTAGGAGTCCATTCTACCTCATCTGCTCACCATAGAGCTAGAATAGAATAGATCAGAGTCATGGTAGGAATCCATTGTGAGGGATAGGTGAAAATATAGCTCTACAGATCTCAATTGTGAGGGATAGGTGAAAATGAGTGCTGTCAATCGATTAAAATACACACACACACACACACACACACACACACACACACACACACACACACACACACACACACACACACACACACACTTTGAGTCAGAAACAAACATAGTATCAATGAGAGTATCAATAATACACATGAGTGAAGTCTAGTAAAAATAAAATAAATGTTAGTCTTTTTATTAAATGTTAATTGTGCGTAAAAGAAATAGTGGCATTAACAGAATTGTGCGTTAACGCGTTAATGACACGTTGACTTTGACAGCCTTAGTGAAAATATAGCTCTACAGATCTCAATTGTGAGGGATAGGTGAAAATATAGCTCTACAGATCTCAGTGCTGAGGGATAGGTGAACTAGCGTAGGTCTTGTGGGATCAGGGTGAGGTTGTGTACTTACTGGACAAATTATTATTATACTGTCCTCATCGAGTCTGATCTCAAGCCTTAGAACAGGTGTAAACAGTGCTTGTATAGATCTTGCATTGGGCCCTTGGAGGAGAAGCATGAGTGGAAAATATTGCAGCTTGATTTGGTCTCTTGCTTTTTTTCTTTTTAGAGAAGTAAATTACTTATCACTCAAAGACAGGGTATCTGCAGGGTATTAAAAAGTAATTTTATATACTTCTCATAATTCTCAATTTAAGGCCTTAAAAGATATTAAAAAGTAAAATGTAATTTGCACAGGTATTACATTTTGGTGGGGGGGGCATCCTGGCTGTCGGGAGATGAAATAATATTGAATATTTTTGTATTCAAGTCGTTTCGCGGGGCTACCGGGAGCTTGGTGCAACTGGCGAGAGCTTGTATGGAAGGGTGCAAGAATTTTAATTGGCGTGAAAGTGCAGCCGCTAGTTCAGTGTCGCTTTGTGTTTTATTAAATGTGTTGTTAATATGGTCGTGACATTTTTATTAAATCTTGCTCTAAGTGGTATTAAAAAGGTCTTAAAGGTCCCATGTATTGCTATTCCTTGCACTATTTGGGCAACTTTACACAATTCATGTGAGTCTATGGAACACACCTGTAAAGTTTCTTTAAAAAAAAATGCATTGTTTTATATTTTTAATCAAGTACTCAAAAGCAAAGTTTTTCGACATCAGGATTTCATTCTGTTTGTGCTGGGCTCCGCCCATAAGCGCTTTGAGTGACAGTCACCCACACAGTCTGCAACTGGCAGACAGAGAGAGAGATAGAGAGATTGATGGGGAAACTAATAAATTTTGCAGCGGGGGAGCATAATCCCACGGGACAATGCATTGGTAACTTGTTTCAAATGACAATATATACCTCTGTGAATATTATTGCATGGATCGGAATACGGGCGTGCGCGTGGGAGCGTGCGCAAAGATATTTTGACAGTGATATGGAGTGCTCCCGACTGCGGGGAGAAGACCCATCCCCGCGGCGCACACACATTTACACAGACTCCTGTGCCGCGGTCCCTCTCTCTCTCTCTCTCTCTCTCTCTCTCTCTCCCTCTCTATCTCTCCCTCCCTCTCTCGCTTGCTCGTTCTCTGCTGTCTGTCGCACCCTCTGTTTGAGGAAGTAATTTCACTGCTCTGTTGTTGAGAGAATTGTGGGCGGTGACTACAACCAGTATTATTCACGTCAGCAAAACAGTCAAATCAGAATAGCTTAGTTGAGTGAGGGAAGATCTCGTGAACTCGAGACTAGACTGATGAGTCAATATGATAATTAGAGACACAGACCACATTGATATAATCCCCCATTGCTAGGAAACAATACTAAACACTGGAAAAGGCCATTTATAATGCATGGGACCTTTAAATTTAACTTGTTGAAACCTGCAGATACCCGAAAGAAGTGACCCAAATCCATCATTATCACAGGATTATTCAATTCACATGAATAGATATATCTGCGTGTCAATTAGGGCTGACTCCTATTAGTCAAATAGTCGACTAATCGATCCAAAGGAGCCGTAGTCGACTGCCAACCTCTTAGTCGAATACAAAATATATATATCATTCTTTCCAAAAGAAAAGAGGCCTAGAAGCGTGGCTAACGCTAATGGCACGCATACCAGAGGCTAACTGCCTAAGAAAACAGGCACAGAGGCACTGAGGATTTCACCCATCTAATGAACACACTAGACTAGACAAATATCAAGATGTATCCATCAGTGGATTTATTTTTTATAGTCGACTAATGGTCGACTATCGGCTAATTTCGGCCAATCATAGTCGACTATCCAAATCCTTAGTCGGGGACAGCCTAGCAAGCAAGTCTGAGTAGCATGGCATCTGTCAGTACCACACATACAGTCTGTTGATTTCTTCAGGCTTGGATCTGTCACATTGATGAAGAGGAAACTTTTGACAATGTTTAGTTTTATAGGCCTCTGGCGGGCTTCTTTTGTCAGACGTGATAGACAGTGAACCATCACCACCCACCACTCACTCTCACACATACACAGCCTTAAGCTCCTACATCCCATAATATGCCATTCGGGATGGCGATTGTCTTGTGTGAGTGAGCCAATCCTGGCTAGCCCTGCCACCCGGAGCCCAATCTCACCGTTCGTCAAAGTGTTGCATTGATCACTTTCATCTTCACTCTTCCTGGAGCTCATCTCTGCTCTCTGTGTCTCCCGCAGGCTGCCCAAAAGCAGGCGAAGAACAGGAAAAAGGTAAGCTCGTTTTTAGTCGCTCTGTCGCCGTTATGTCCTCCGTGTATGCATGGAAAGTTAAAGGAACACGCTAACATTTTGGAAAATTTGCTTACCGTCTTCTACAGAGAGAGACAAGAAGATAGACAGTGATACCAGTTTCCTCTCTGTGCGTTCAGTAGAAAGCTATCTGGCTGCATGTTACTTAGCACAATGAATGGAAGCAGACATGACCGGTTAGCCTAGGCATTGTCCAACTAACACCTCTCCCGAAGGCTAACCGGTCATGTCCGCTTCCATTCATTGTGCTAAGCTAGGCTAACATGCAGCCAGATAGCTTTCTACTGAACGCACAGAGAGGAAACTGGTATCTATCTTCTTGTCTCTCTCTGGAGAAGACGATAAGCTAATTTCCCAAAGTGTTGGCGTGTTCTTTTAAACGTTGCACGTTGATGCAAAAGACCTCACGGTTATCCAAGTCAGCAGCTACAGATACGGTGTATTGTTAGTCCCAGCGCGGAAACTTAAAGGCCCAATCAGTGAGCCAAATGTCAACAAATGGGTGGCCCCACTGCCAGGAGGATAGAAAATGTAACGGTGCGTCCTAATCCTCATTATGTGAGAATTCTCAGTCCTAATTCTCACTGGTTTAAATGGTAAATGGACTGTACTTACAGTATATAGCGATTCTTATCCAAAGCGCTTTACAACTTATGTCTCACCCATTCACTCACACACTCACGGTGGAGGCAACCATGCAAGGTACCAACCTGTTCACCAGGAGCAGTTAGGGGTTAACTTCAACACGCTGCCGGGAGGAGCCTGAAATCGAACCGGGAATCCTTCTGATTACCAGACGACTGCTCTAACCTCCTGACCCACTGTCACATCACACCCCATGTTTAAAAACAATGTTGATGAAATTGCCCCCAATGAACGAGTTCCTGGGGTATGTCTTGGGGGTACTTCGTTAAAACAGCAGGAGTATTTTTAAGTTTAAAAAGATGTTTAAAAACAGGGTTCTAGAATCTTATAGTAAAATTTAACCTACAATCTTTTTTTCTTTTCTTTTTTTTCTACCATGAAACTGGTATTGCAAATGAATTTTAGATTTTTCCTATGTTGGCTTATGTTCTTTTCAGGAACGTTTTTCTTTGTTGATTGTTGATTTTTTGTTTGTTTGTTTGTTTGTTTGTTTTATCTTGCAAACTTTAACTTTTTTTGTTCTTTTCTGGATAGTTTTTTGTTGATTTTTGATTGTTGATTTATTTTTTTTGTTTGTTATATTTTGAAAACTAACTTTTTTGAATTAGTTTTTTTGAATTAGGGGTAGGTTGCTCTATAAGCCTTCGGCTTCAAACCTATCCTTTTCGTTTGTTTATTTGTGAAAATGTTCGAAAAATTATTTGTTTGTTTATTTATTTGTAAACATTCTAAATAAAATAATTCATTCATTCATTCGTTGTTGTAAAGCGCATTGTTTCCCGTGTGACCGTGCAGAGCCCTGAAGCCGAGGCGCCTTCCTCCGCCGAGGTGGATCTCTTCATGTCAACGCTGAGGATCAAAGTGCTGAACGCAGACACTCAGGTACATCACATGGACTCCTCAACGACCCGTATCCCGTCTTACTTCACCTCACCTTACTTTACCATCCCTTCCTTTACGTTATAGCATTCTATTTGTGACTAAAGTTGAATCCCAAAATGCAGGGCTTTCCCCAGGGTTTTCAAACAAGGTGGTGCTGAGGCGCAACCAGGGGGTGGTCCAGAGGGGGGGGGGGGGGGGGGGGGGGGGTTGTGGCCCCCGTCCGTCCGTCCGGGAGGCAAAATAATTGCAATAAAGAAAGCTGTCATTTCCTGCAACTTAAAAACATAATTTCAATGAAATAGCAAACAAAAGTTCCAAATAAGTTCTTTGTTGGTGGTGGCACTGCCATTGTTTTTTAGGGAAAGCCCTGCAAAATGCTTAAAGTTACAAGCAGTATAGTAGCTAAAGCCTGTTTGCACATGATCAGCATTCTGCTCTTTGCTCGCCACAAGGTACAGAGCAGTGTTTCTTTATTTATTTTATTTTATTGTTTTTCTTTTCTTTTTCTTATTTTATTCTCTAATTTATCATATTATATAACATATAACATTTAACATACTGTATATCTACATAAACGACAATGAAAAAAAACGTCCAAAACAATCAAATAAACTCCTGAGTTGACCCGCATTCGGAAATTAACAATAACAAAGTAAACATGGAGGGACTCATGAAGTTTACAGTTTATGGTTTAATTCACAAGTTGCAGTGGAGGCAAACTAATTCATAAGCAGATGATAAGATAAGATAAGATATTCCTTTATTGAAGTGCAGGCGTCATAGCAGCATGGGGGGGGGGGGGGCATGCAGTATGGGCATGGTAATAGTATAAAGACATAAATATAGGCAATAAAATTAGATCTGAATATATATATTTTATTTTATAACATTGATTCTCCCAAGGAAGGAAGTCAGTAGGGAGATCCACCTCTTCATACCATCCTTGTGTTTTTTAATTAGAGGGGAGTAATTAGTCTCAAATGAATTATACAGGGCAGAGCGGTTTTGATGTGGTGGTAAACTCCAAAACAAAGAGAGAGAATTAATTTATCCAATTTGCTTGGTTGCCTGCCCTACATCACATAAAGCTGTAATCTCATTGGCAGCGCTTTGAAAAGGTCAGCGGCAAACCGAGGTCAAAGTTCAAATAAACCACAAGGCATTAAAGTGAAAATCCACCATGAAACAGAATTCACAGCGGTCGGTATTTGTGCACATGAATAAATACATTGACCTTTGAGCGCAGTCTCGAGCGCTGCATTGTAAGGGTAGCACTGGTGCACAGTCAGGCATTACTGCTCTCTCTGTAGAGAAACATCGGCCCGGCCAAGCGTAGAGCTATTTTGCCTGGTGGTCACGTGCAGGCAGCTTATTAAATATGCTGTAAGTAGTATTTTTTTCTTAAAATAAGTGTTAAATAGCTTTACAATCCAACAGCCATCACTGAGTGTTTGGTCAGTAACATGGGTCTCACAGTCCCTCCACTCTGCAGTAAACAGAAAATAACAGAAAAACCCACTTTATACAATCAGGAGAGAGAACCCTAGATATTTGTTTGTACTTATTGCAAGAAATCTTGCCAAGCCAGATTTGCTTACTACACTGGTAGATTATTTTACTTGTTTCAAGGACACATTTGCTTGTTTTTATGTCTTATTTTTGTCAGACCATTTTCGCAGTGTGGTGTTCTCTCTCCTGATTGGATAAAGGGGGAAGTGGATACCAGAAAATAATATTTTCTGTTTACTGCAGAGCGGAGGGACTGGGAGACCCGTGTTACTGACCAGACCACAATCTATATCAGTGATGGCTGTCGGAATGTAGACCACTTTTATTTATTTTTTATCTACTTTTTCTTCCATCCCAATTTCGTATCGTCCAATTCTACCCTCCCCTGTCTCGAACGTTGTTAGACCATGCCTCCCACAAGCCGGCTGCAATGTGGACGAAGCCTTGCATCACGTGTCCCCTCCGGTACTCGAGGAGGCAGCCGTCGCATCTTTTCACCTGCACAGCGCGATCTCTCAGCGGCGGGGGTCTGCGTGGGAGGGACACGCCGCCCCCGTCGCTTCCTGATTCTGCTGCGCAGGCGCACCAACCGACCTGTAGGAGTCGCTGTCCACAACGTCCGATCCCCACCCATCAGCTTTCCCACCCCTAACACTGCCAATTGTATTAGTATGAACGACCAGCCAAGCTGATAGCAATGCGGAGAGCTGGGCTCGAACCCAGCGTCTCCTGCATTGGTGGCAAGCGCCTTGCCCACTACACCACCTAGCCGCGTAGACCACTTATTTTAACAAACAAAAAAATACCACTTACAGCATCTTTAACAGAAAGAAATGTCTCCAAACCTCAGAGGAATTTATGGTGGAGTTGCATGGTCTTTGAAGACCACCCCGTCGTACAGTAACAGACGTAGGCGACCCGTAGGTAGAGCAGGAACTCTCGCCACTCACTCCCACCACGTGAACGTCCTCATCACACCGGGAAACTGTCTCCGAACAGGAGTCCATGATGGACCTTCCTCTGAGGACCATCTCCTACATAGCCGACATCGGCAACATGGTGGTGCTGATGGCCAGGGGGAAGATGGTGCGCTCCCGCAGCGCTCAGGACAGCCTGGACCAGGCCGGTGAGCACGCCGCCACGGCCCGAGACGACCGGCGGCAGTACAGGATGGTCTGCCACGTCTTCGAGTCAGAAGATGTAGGTCTCTGTGTGTGGTGTGTGTGTGTGTGTGTGTGTGTGTGTGCGTGTGTGTGTGTGTGTGTGTGTGTGTGTGTGTGTGTGTGTGTGTGTGTGTGCGTGTGGCTGTGTGCGCACACCTGTGTCTGTGTGTCTGATCGAAATAATCCAGTCTCAGTGTTTACCGAGTGTGTCTTTTTGATATGGAAATGAGGATTTCAAATTAACCGTAATGTAATTTGAATATCCTTGTTAGCCAAGATGTGATATGAATGTCCCACCGTCTCTCTCTCCCTCCCCCTCTCTATCTCTCCCCTCCCTCTCCCCCCTCTCTCTCTCTATATATCTATCTTTCTCTGTCTTACGGTCTTTCACTTTCCTTTCCCCCTTTCTCTATCTCCTTTCCTCCATTCTGTCTCCCACCAATTCTCAATCTCTCTCTCTCTCTCCCCCCTCTCTCTCTCTCTCTCTCTCTCTCTCTCTCTCTCTCTCTCTCTCTCTCTCTCTCCCTCCCATATCTCTTCCCAGGCCCAGCTGATAGCCCAGTCTATAGGCCAGGCCTTCAGCGTGGCCTACCAGGAGTTCCTGCGGGCCAACGGTATTGATCCTGAGGATCTGAGTCAGAGAGAGTACAGCGACCTGCTCAACACTCAGGACATGTACAACGACGACCTCATCCACTTCTCCAAGTCGGAGAACTGCAGAGATGTAAGTACTCCAGCAGGGGGCGGCAAAGTGGCACAGAGGTTACACTGGGTGTGTTTACATACATGCATGTCCATATTATTATTTGGGATACTTGAGTATTACATCTATAATAGCAGGGTATATAGCTCCAATTTCATGGTAATACTTAATATTAATACTTGATATTCAGCTTATTCATGTGTGTGTGCATATTGGTAATCAGGATGTGAAAATGCATATAAACACTATCCTGTCAAACCAGCATCGCTACCATCCGGCATATTAACTCTTTCAGTGCCACTCACGAGATGTCTCTGGTTTTTTTATAGGTGGTTGCGTGCCACTCACGAGATTTCTCGGAATTATTATACATTTTTTTTTTTGCGATCTGAAAAATTATTGCATCACCCGAGCCTACCCGAGTATAGCCGAGCTGCGCCGGTGATCACTGTGGAAAAAAGCGCCCCCTGTCGTCTCCCAGATGACATAAGTGATTTTGGAATGGACTCAATGAAAATGAATGGGGAAAAAAATCCGGTACTCCACATTTTCCAGTTCACTGATCCAGCCGGGGTTACCACAGTTCATTCTGGAGCCTCAGATCCCCGCGGATCATGGAGATCAAGTTTCAAGTTTCAAGTTTCTTTAATAGTTGTCATACAGAAGTACAGAATACTTTCATACAAAATGCTTCTTACTGTTACGCTCCAGAGACTGTGCTAGACAAGATAGTATCAAATAACATAGTATAGCATGTAATTTAGAAGTAGGAAATGAGGTCACAGTGTTCAGTATAGACATATGTACAATGTTCGATGCAGAATAGACGTAACTGAGTTACCATATAATATACAATACTATGCAGTGTACTAATGTACAGTACTATATAGTGCAAAGCAGAAATGGGATGAGGTACAATTTAGGTACAATTTACAGTAAGGTGTACGAGTTGTAGTGCAATCCTTCATCAATAAATATAAAGTGTGGGGAGTGGGTGCTACAGTGTGTTTGTTTAAAGTGAGTGTGTGCTATAAAGTGTGTGGAGTGGGTGCTACAGTGTGTTTGTTTAAAGTGAGTGTGTGCGTGTGGATGTGTGTGCTATGTGCGTTTGATGGTTGTTGTTGTGTAGTGTTCATTGTTCGTTTAGCAGCCTGATGGCCTGGGGATAGAAGCTTCTTCTGAGTCTTTCTGTGCTCGCCTTGAGACTCCGGTATCGCTTGCCTGACCGCAGCAGTTCAAAGAGGCAGTTGTTCGGGTGACTGGAGTCTTTAATGATTCTCTTAGCCTTGCCCCTGCAACGCTTGTTGTAAATGTTCTGGAGGGTGGGGAGCCCCCCTCCAATTGTGCGTTCGGCTGAACGTGTCACTCTTTGTAGTCTGCTTCGGTCTTGTGCAGTGCTATTCCCAAACCAGGAGGTGATGTTGCCAGTCAGGATGCTCTCTATTGTACATGAGTAGAAGTTCTTAAGGATCTTCTGACTGACTTGGAACTTCCTTAGGCGCCTGAGGAAGTAGAGGCGTTGTCGTGCCTTCTTCACAACACTGTCAATGTGTGTGGTCCATGTCAAGTCCTCGGATATGTAGGCTCCGAGGTACTTAAAGCTGTTGACTCTCTCAACCGGTGCCCCGTCGATGCTGAGGGGGCTGTAGTCCTTGACCCCCGACCTCCTGAAGTCCACAATCATCTCCTTTGTTTTGCTGACGTTCAGGGAGAGGCTGTTTTCCTGGCACCATCCCGCCAGGACCTTGACCTCTTCCAGGTAGGCCCTCTCGTCGTTGGCAGAGATCAGGCCCACCACCACTGTGTCGTCAGCAAATTTGATGATTGTATTGCTACTCCGCTGAGCCACACAGTCGTGTGTGTACAGGGAGTAGAGGAGGGGACTCAGAACACAGCCCTGGGGGGCCCCTATGTTGAGGGTGATGGATGAGGAGGTGCAGTTGCCTGCTCTCACCACCTGGGGTCTGCCCGTCAGGAAGTCCAAGACCCACTGGCAGAGGTCATAGTTCAAGCCCAGGTCCCTGAGCTTGGCTATGAGTATGGAGGGGACTATGGTATTGAATGCCGAGCTGTAGTCGATGAATAGCATTCTCACATAGTTCCCCTGCCTCTTGTCCAGGTGTGATGCTGCTGTGTGCAGCACATGGGCTATGGCGTCCTCCGTGGACCTGTTGGGGCGGTATGCAAATTGCAGGGGGTCCATGTTGATGGGGAGGGAGGAGCAGATGTAGCCCTTTACTAGCTTCTCAAAGCACTTCATGGCTATGGAGGTGAGAGCTACAGGGCGGTAGTCGTTGAGGCAAGCAGGCTTGGATTTTTTGGGTACAGGGATAATAGTGGACTTCTTCAGGCAGGTGGGGATGACAGCCTGTTCTAAGGACAGGTTAAATATGTCAGTGAATACCGGGGCCAGTTGGTCGGCACAGACTTTTAGGACGCGGCCGGGGATGCCGTCCGGACCTGCTGCCTTCCTGATATTCACTTTTTTAAAGGTCCGCCTCACCTCATGCTCTATTACCCTGAACACTGAGTCTCCATCAGCAGCAGACCCCCCCCCCCCCCCCCCCATTGCCGTGGCTTGTGGGCTGGTGTTGTTATTACCAGCATCAAACCTCGCATAGAAGGTATTGAGGTCATTTGCTAAGGAGATGTCACTGTTCAGTTTGAGGGAGGCGCCTTTGTAGTCTGTCATCGTTTTGAGCCCCTGCCACATAGCTCTAGAGTCAGCCTGTTCAAACTGGAGTTCAATTTTATCCCTCTAGCGCCGTTTGGCCTCTGTCACTGTCCTCCTTAAGTTGTATCGCGCCACCTTGTGGTCATTCATGTTGCCTGCCACTAGGCCGTCGTTGTATGCTTTGGTGCGCGCTCTCAGAGCTTCACGGACGGATTTGTCTACCCAGGGTTTTTGATTTGGGTAAACTCTCATTGTGGTAGTGGGGATTGTTTCTTCCACCAAAGTACGAACATAGTCCAGCACTGTCTCCGTGTAGACATTAATGTTATCTGTGTCGCGGAACACGCTCCAGTCAAACAGTCAAACGCAGCCTGGACTCGAGCGTCTCCTCTGACGTCAAATCCCATTTCTGCACCTCTCGCGAGACTACAGGAGTGCTTTTGATTCTCTGTTTGTACTTTGGTGAAAGGAAAATGGCCGCGTGATCCGACTTACCAAAGCCACTAGCAGAATGTGTATCACTAGGTAATGTAGAAGGTATTAGAAGGTGGTATGAGAAGGTATTAGAAGGTGGTATGAAGGTATTAGAAGTTGGTATGAGAAGGTATTAGTAGGTGTAGGTGGTATGAGAAGGTATGAGAAGGTGGTATGAGAAGGTATTAGAAGGTGGTATGAGAAGGTATTAGTAGGTGGTATGAAGGTATTAGAAGTTGGTATGAGAAGGTATTAGTAGGTGTAGGTGGTATGAGAAGGTATGAGAAGGTGGTATGAGAAGGTATTAGAAGGTGGTATGAGAAGGTATTAGTAGGTGGTATGAGAAGGTATGAGAAGGTGGTATGAGAAGGTATTAGTAGGTGTAATGAGAAGGTATTAGAAGGTATTAGAAGGTGGTATGAGAAGGTATTAGAAGGTGGTATGAGAAGGTATTAGTAGGTGTAATGAGAAGGTATTAGAAGGTGGTATGAGAAGGTATTAGTAGGTGGTATGAGAAGGTGGTATGAGAAGGTATTAGAAGGTTGTATGAGAAGGTATGAGAAGGTGGTATTAGTAGGTGTAATGGTATGAGAAGGTAATGCACTACCTAAGAAGAACTTGACTTGAAAATGCATAAGATTGCACTTTTTTCTTACCCTGCCTTTTGAATGTGTCCTTATTGTTTTCACTAATGCAAAAAAAAGTTTTAATTATTGTTTACTACTACTAGTACTAGTAATTTAGCTGTTGTGAAGTTATATATGTTACACATATAGCCCTCGCCCTGTTATCTTTATCAAAACTGTTACCAACTGTAATACAAACAGTTCAGTTTGTCAGGTACATGCAACACAGATTACATGATAAAAATGATTGAAGTGAGATGAACAGTTCTTTTTAAATGTGTGATCTAAAGATAAACAAAGGGTTTTAAAAGTGTTATATTTATCTTATCTTATAGTACCAGAGAGAAGCTGAGGAGAATCAACCAGCAACAAAAGCTAAATTTGTTTAAAAAAAAAAAAAAAAAAAAAAAAATATATATATAATATTTTTTTTTTTTGATATCGAAATGGTATCGAAGTATCGATACTTTTCAAGGTATCGTATCGAAGTCGAAATTCCAGTATCGTGACAACACTAGCCTGGAGCGTCTCCTCTGACGTCAAATCCCATTTCTGCACCTCTCGCGAGACTACAGGAGTGCTTTTGATTCTCTGTTTGTACTTTGGTGAAAGGAAAATGGCCGCGTGATCCGACTTACCAAAGCCACTAGCAGAATGAGCCTTGTAGCCACCCTTGAATTGCGTGTAACAGTGATCTAGGATGTTACCGCCTCTGGTGTTACAAGTCACATGCTGATAGAAGTCAGGTAAGACCTTTCTCAGATTGGCGCTTGGATTCTATTTACCTCATCGTGGAGTCTGGAGAGCGCGACACTATTGCTGGCTTGCGGTGGAATATACACTCCGACCAGGACGATCGCCGTTAACTCCCTCGGGAGGAAGAAAGGACGACACTTGATGGTTATATATTCCAGGTCTGGGCAGCAGTGGTTCGATAATTCCTTCACGTTAGCTGGATCGCTCCAATTGTTGTTAAACATGAAGGCGATACCTCCTCCACGCTGTTTGCCGGACTCTGCTGATCTGTCCTTGCGGTGGATGAAGAAGTGATCGGCCGGTTGTATGGCGTGATCTGGGGTTTCTGGCGACAGCCACGTTTCAATGAAGCGATCTACAGTGTCGCGTTGGATCATACACGTATCGATTTTTTCGAATGGTGATCAGGAATTGGAATATACCAGTTGGATACCATCTGATGTCAGGTAAGGACTCTATGTTATCAGTGGTAGGATAATCGGAGTAAGTTTGATGAAGTTATAAGCTGTTTTGTGAAATGTCTTCTTTCGGTTTCACTGTAAAAGTCTGTGAGGAAATCAACGGAGCGATTATCAGTGCGCAGCCGTAATGTGCTTGCGTGCACGTATAATATTGATCATCTAGCGTTTATTTGAAAACGATTCATAAAAAGGCCGACGAATATCAACGTTGTGGAATATTCCACTAAAAGACGATTTTCATAGAATGCTCCAGAATGAGCTGTTTTTTTATATCAAAACGGGGGCTTTTCTAAATGCTCTGAAACGGAAACGACGCGATAAAAAAACAATCTGCCTTCACAGCACTGACTGGAAAATAGTCTTTGATAATGCGATGGGCAGATTAGACACATAGCCATAATTTAAAACATAGATTAGGCGATATTAACGTTAACATTGGCGCCGTTGGTGGCATTCAAGCGGTAAAACGGAAAACCAGGCGTGGCACTGAAAGAGTTAATGTGCATGTCCACATTTGAGCTTTTACGCCATTAACCCTTTCACTACCACACTACAAAGGGTTAACGCAACTGCTTATGCTGTAATCTTGACCAGGACTCCCTGGAAGAAGAGATCTTGTATCTCAATGGGACCGCCCTGGATAAATAAAGGATAAATAAAAATTTTATAAATGGGGAAATTTACACAAGGAATTTGTTTTAGAATGAATTATTACCTTTAGAATGTATTATATCTAATGTGTCACTTTACAAAACTGGGACTTGATTATAATAATAATATAATAATAAACTTTATTTGTATAGCACTTTTCATACAGAAATTGCAGTTCAAAGTGCTTCACAGCAGTAAAAAATACAGGCATAAGCGAGCATAAAAAAGATAGAGAGGTAGCAAGGTAAGGTAAATCACAGTGTTTCACATTAGGATCTAACATCCCAATAGGCCTCTCTGTTTACGGTTTCCTTCAGTTTAAAAATAGGCAGTAATACAAATTATAAAATAGAATAGACCGAGTAAAAAAGTGCGGTTTGATTCAGTTTAAAAATAGGCAGTAATAAAAAGAATCCATCTAAATTGTATCCGCTCTGTTGCAGGTTTACATAGAGAAGCAGAAAGGAGAGATGATCGGCGTGGTCATCGTGGAGTCCGGCTGGGGCTCCATCCTGCCCACCGTCATCATCGCTAGCATGATGCATGCTGGGCCGGCAGAGAAGTCTGCTCGTCTCAACATCGGAGACCAGATCATGACCATCAACGGCACCAGCTTGGTGGGGCTGCCTCTCAACACCTGTCAGAGTATTATCAAGGTGGGCTGCCAGTTCCTCTATTGGGTTGCTGTCATCCCCATACGTCAATAATATTTGTCCTATTCTCTCTTATTGTTCTCCAAAAATCTGTATATATATGTACCAAGTAGGGATGTCCGATATTGGCATTAAAATGTGATATCGGAAATTATCGGTATCAGTTTTCAAAAAAGATAAAATATTCTTTATTTTTTTAACATTTTAACCTTTATTTACCCAGGCAAGCAAGTAAGAACAAATTCTGATTTGATTTATTGTCAAAAGTATGCATAATGTTGTGTTAATTCCACGACAAGAGATATGTAATGTTAATTACCTGAAATTATTCCGTTTTTGGGGGGGGGGGACCCTGCATATATCGGTTGGTATCGGTTGATATCGGTATCGGAAATTAAGAGTTGGACAATATCGGTATATCGGTATCGGTAAAAAAGCCAATATCGAGCATCCCTAGTACCAAGCCTTTGGAAGTTACATCCTACTGACTAGTGAAGAAGTGAGTACACTTCACTCTTAGCTGCCAGTTGTACCCTTCCTGCTAACTTGTTGTACATAACTTGTAAGTCACTTTGGATAAAAGTCAGCTAAATGACTAAATGTAAATGTATGTATGTATATATATATAAGCTCTCTAATAGTAAGTCAATATATGTCCATATGAGCTTCCTCTCTGTGTCCCTCAGGGTCTAAAATCACAGTCACGGATCAAGATGAACATCGTCAGGTGTCCTCCCGTCACCATGGTGCTTATTCGCAGGCCAGACCTCCGATACCAGCTGGGCTTCAGTGTACAGAATGGCATTGTGGGTATCTCAGGGCAATAACATTTGGTAATATTATACAGTCTGTAACTATGCTCGGCAAACTTTCCTCTTAAGATCGGTCGTGCCGTGTCTAGGAATCACATGACCACACACCTCACTTTGACTTATGTGCCAATCCGGTCACAGACCAACACTCCTACTTAAAGATGCTTTTGAGCATCAAACACGTCATTCCCTGTATTCTAGTGTACATTTATGCACACATTTGTGCTTTTTTCTGCATCAATTTATGGTGGAAATGCCTTTATTTATGTAGAGGAAAAGACAACATTCAGGTATCCAGGCTGACACAAATATAATGGAATATAGTGTAGTAAGGCTCTTGACACTTGACACAATCAAATTCAGAAACCCTGAAAGTAAGAAAGTGAAGTGTATTGGACTAAACAAGCTAGCTAGCTACTTACATTGCCTACTACACTGGTTGCATTACCTTGCAGCACAAGGCTAGCCAGAAGCCACTCACTGAACACGAGTGAGAGGCACGTCTGCAAGGTTGAGATGGTATGGTCCTGTAGGGGTGTCTGAAATTGTTGGTTAATATATAGTTACAGGTAAGAAGGATATATAAATGTTTTGTTTTGGGGGTTGTCTTTCATATTAGCTATATTCTTTGAAGGGGACACATTTACTGTCCCCTGCAACCCCTCTAAATCTATGCCTAATGACTGTATGTATCAAGCTTCAGAGAATAAGAGTACTATAGGATCACTGGTCACAATGCCTAATGCAGGGTAGGGTTGGGTACCGTTCACATTTGAACCGATACCGGTACCTGTGAATCAATACCGGTACCCGACGGTACCTTTTTTCGGTACTTTAGTGTCTAAAAATGTAATCTACCTACCTCAGTTGTAAAAAATGTGTCCAAACTTCAAATTATTTATTATCATTAATATTTATTTAGAACAATTTGTTAATATATATATAATATTGCAGCGAGAGCGTTGTCTGCATCTAGCTTTGTAAAGTGTAACCACACGTGCGACCGTTTTCGGCTTGCCATTGCCCCGACTGCTTTGTTGTATCAAGTCAAATCCTAGGTAAGCGTGTATTGTGCGCGTGAACGTTGACGTGAGGCACACTTCATAGGTTTCGTTTAATTAAATTTTTTTTACTACTGAAATGTGGCACCGGTGGATCTCACGTGAATCAGTACTTGGTAGTACCGATGTGATTCGGTCGGTACCCTTAAAAGTACCGGATTCGGTACCCAACCCTAATGCAGAGTGACCATCGCTCCATCCAGCTAAACCTTAATGAATCCAAAATGAAAGAAGAGATTTCCGTTCACTTAGATCTACGCAGTTTCATTACATTTTTAGCTTTCTGCCTACCATACCATGACCTAGAAACCGTTTTCAGATTAGTACTCTCGTTTTGAAGATTAGTACTCTCTACAGTCTACACATACAGGTCCAGATCCCAGCAACTATCTCAGTAATTATATACTTAAAAGAGGAAAATGTATGGTCCTATATCAGCTCCTACAAGGCCTATGGCCTCTAGTCATCTCCGTCCTTTATTGTTATTATTATTTATTTTACATATTGCTCATGTGTCTTTTTTTTTTGCCGTCTCCTGTCTCCCGTGTACAGATCTGCAGCCTGATGCGGGGGGGCATCGCCGAGAGAGGAGGGGTCCGCGTCGGTCACCGCATCATCGAGATCAACAGCCAGAGCGTGGTCGCCACGCCTCATGAGAAGATCGTTCACATCCTGTCTAACGCCGTGGGGGAGGTATGAGAACCACTACATTTAACTGAAATAAAAGTCATCTTTTAGTCTTAAAAAAAAAGGAAGAATAATACATAAGAGAGGAGAACAGACGTTCTAGGGACTTTCTCTTTACAGTCCTAGTTAAAGGTGCTATAAGTGGTATGTTGTTATTAAAATAAGTGGTCAAGATGTTAAAATAATAGTTCTACATTCCGACAGTGTTTGGTCAGTAACATGGGTCTCCCAGTGCCTCCGCTCTGCAGTGACCACTTTATCCGATCAGTAGAGAGAACTCCACACTGCAAAAATGGTCTGACAAAAATAAGAAATAAAAACAAATATGTGCTTGAAACAAGTAAAATAATCTGCCAGCAAATTTGGCTTGGCAAGATTTCTTGAAATAAGTAAAAATATCTAGGGTTCTCGCTCCTGATTGGGTAAAGGGATACCATAAACTGTATTTTCTGTTTACTGCAGAGCAGGAGGGACTGGGAGACGAGACACTCTATATCAGTGATGGCTGTTTGGAATGTAGTAGTGCCATTTAAACAAATAAATACCACTTCTCAGCACCTTTAAGAAACATACAAGCAATCAAAAAACCCAATTAGGAATTCCCAACTGCTGTCAAGTGGAATTTGATTCATATTGAATATACAGTAATAAGAGATGTTTCGTTATTTAAGGAAACATTTTCCCAAATGGAATTCAATGAAAGTGGAATTTTATTCATATTGAATGTACGGTAATAATAAGAGACTGACTTACAAACTTACAAAGTATGATTGTACTATACAAGTCAGGGTACCTTGTGTATACCATTTACTTTACTTACTCATAGTATATATTCACATTCTAATTCTTATTGCCCATATTTATTGTAATGTATAATATAACTGGATAGGGCATGCATACCCCCAATCTGCACCTTTGATTACACTGTTTAATTTCTCATATTCAGAGTTAATTATAGTTTATCCTTTATTCTTATCTTTATTATAATTGTATTGCCTATATTTATGTCTTTATTACCCTGCCCATACCCGTACCTCCCCTCCCCCCTCATGCTGCTATGACACCCACATTTTCCCAAGCGGATCAATAAAGGAATATCTTATCTTATCTCATTAAGGAAACGTTTCCCCAAGGAGTCCCCCGACCTCCTGCCGCGTTAACCTCTTGTTTACCTCTCCTCCTGCCGCATTAACCTCTTGTTTACCTCTCCTCCTGCTGTGTTAACCTCTTGTTTACCTCTCCTCCTGCTGTGTTAACCTCTTGTTTACCTCTCCTCCTGCCGCATTAACCTCTTGTTTACCTCTCCTCCTGCCGCATTAACCTCTTGTTTACCTCTCCTCCTGCCGCGTTAACCTCTTGTTTACCTCTCCTCCTGCCGCGTTAACCTCTTGTTTACCTCTCTCCTGCTGCGTTAACCTCTTGTTTACCGCTCTCCTCCTGCTGCGTTAACCTCTTGTTTACCTCTCTCCTCCCCCAGATCCACATGAAGACGATGCCTGCAGCCATGTATCGCCTCCTGACGGCACAAGAGCAGCCCGTCTACATCTGACACGCCACACACGCTTATCACACGCATCCCTTTATTTATTAGCCATTTGTCTCATTGTTACTCATCACGTTCTCTTTGTACCTCGTTTGATATCACGTGTATTTCGGTTGATCTCATCGGCACTGACTCGCCTTAATCTGTACAGTATCGGTCATATGAAGCTGTAGGATTACGTCGACAGCGGCATCGCGGAAAAGCGAAGTGGACACAGATTAATTCACCAGGCAGTGTTATGTGAAATGTTTTATATATAACCAAAGACAACTGTGAATTTAATGTGCATATTTAGGTGGCATTATATAGAGAGTAAAGATTTACTTTGGTTTAAAATAGATATATGAATTGAATGTACTTTACGGATTATGGACCTAAAATATGGCCTCTCTTGGGACTGGGACGACCTGAACAGCCTAGCTGTAAGAATGCATGTAAGAATCCGCTAACAGAACTCTGAAGCAAAATTGCAACAACGATGTCTCGTAGAAAGCTGGTTGCTTTTAATCCAGAGGGTTTGGGGTCAAATATATTCCATTGTCGTCGATTCGGGAAGTGAATTAACTCCCAAATCAAAAGACAATTTTTTTTAACTCATAGATTTTACATTAACACAATGAAAGCTGCATTTTCCTGAATCAATGTATTCAAGAAATGTAGTTACTCTCCGACCCCGATTCCCTGGCATTCTCACAGAGAGAGAGAGAAGCTATTCCATGTTATGCGCCTGGTGACAATAAACTCCGAGCCCACCCTGGTTGAGGCTAAATAAGAACGACTGACTCAATTACTTACTTGTGTCTCTCTTGTCACCACATTCATTGATCCAAGACTAATGTAAAAAGTTTACAAATTATTCATTTCAATTTTAAAAATGTTTTCTTTTTAAAGGGATCAAAACCCCCAACAATCACAATAATTGATTTTGGCAGTTAGGAAATCACAAATAAAAAGAAAATCATATACCAAACAAACATTTTGGAGCAAAGCAACTGACTGGGATGTAATCATTGCATTCCGCGATACTCTCTTGTACAAAAACACTTTACTATTATGCCATAAAAAAAGATATACGCCATAAAAATGTGATTGTCTCAGGTTGTTACGCGGCCGATGCAGAGAAGTGACTTGGTTCTGCTATGTTGCCCATCACCTCTTTGAGAGCCAAGTGCTGACAGTTAAAGAGTTGTTGTAGTGAACTGTCATCAAGAATTTAAAGGCACTTAAATGTGCTGCTTCCCAGCCAACAGGACATACAGATACCAAGGAAACTATAAAAGAAGGAAGGGTCAGTACGTCACTGTGTAGCGTGTGCCACGCACATCGGTGCCAAGTGTGGAAACGTTCAGTTCGGCTGACATTGAGTTGAATGGGATCAGCCATCTCCTCGTTTATGACCCGTCATTTAAACAGGTTATTACTAGGGATGCTCGATATTGGCTTTTTTACCGATACCGATATACCGATATTGTCCAACTCTTAATTTCCGATACCGATATCAACCGATACCGATATATGCAGGGTTTCCCCCCCCAAAAACTTAATAATTTCAGGTAATTAACTTTACATATCTCTTGTTGTGGAATTAACACAACATTATGCATACTTTTGACAATAAATAAAATCAGAATTTGTTCTTACTTGCTTGCCTGGGTAAATAAAGATTCCAGAAATGTAAAAAAGAAATATATATATATTTTTTGAAAACCGATATTTTCCGATATCACATTTTAATGCCGATATCGGCCGATAATATCAGTAGGCCGATAATATCGGACATCCCTAGTTATTACCTTGGGTGTCAGAATCATCTGCAATGTGTTGTATTGTTAACTAGCCAACGTTTGATATATTGGTTGTTGTGCATTTCCTCAGATAGCTGGTATATTTAGAATTGTAATACTGGCTTCACTAGAACTGGCACCAAGCAGAGCATAGAAGGCTGATATTCTGACGTGATGACCCTTCCTTCTTTTATAGTTTCCTTGACAGATACATACCGACACGACATACAATAAAAAATGCTCAGGTATACAATAAATCAGACATTATTTAACATACAAATAAAAAAAAAAGGACAAAAACTTAAAAGACGGCACTAATAGATTACAAAGCAGCTTCTGAAAACACGGTGAAGTTTGTGCCATTGTTTGTTTGTATCCTAAATGTAACAAAAAAATTCTTCATACTTAAAAAATATACACACACACACATACCGAAACATTGGGTTCATAAAAAGATGGGACAACACCATCGACCATGTTCACACGGCGACCATTTTTCTCTTGGTTGAGATTAATTTCCACTCTGTTCAGGTTGGAAAGGAATCCCAACCGGAGCATAACATAAGAGCAAAAACGGCCACCGTGTGAACATGATGAATTAAAAACGGTTCAAGGATGAAAGTCAAGAGGTCACATAATTGGACGTGGGGGAAGGCAACAAGTAGTATCTATCTGCCTGCTGTCAATAGGTGGCGCAAGAGAACACGACGGAACAAAGACTGAACAAAGACCACAGCTTGACTGAGCAGAGTGCCAATCCCAGGACGCAACTGGTTGACTGGGCACCCTAACTTCACAACTCAGTGTCTTTGTATTTCTGTGGGTTGAAGTAACCTCGCTTGGTTTGGTCGGCCAGCTGTTTGCGGTACTCCTCTTCATCGTCATCACCACCACCTCCACCACTACTACTGCCACGGTAGGCCCTGGACTCAGAGTATGGTGGCCTGGAAGACGGGGCCTGGGGCTCTGGGTTAGAGCTAGACCTTCACAGACACACACACACAGAGACACACACAGAGACACACACACACACATTATTGTTAGAGGCATTCAGTATCACTTTAGAGTGGACTCTCAGTCTCTGGATATGACCGATATTGAACACAATGTTTTAACTAACGTGAATAAAAATGGTCCTGATTTGCATGTGGTGGTCACACAAGACAAGGTTAATCCACTTACCCTATTGGTTGAGGGCGGTTGAGGTTGGGCTTTGGTGGTTTCACCGGGATGGCATAGATATCTGGGTGCTTCTGGGCGATTTCCAGCTACACAGAGAACAGGAAAGACCCCGTCATGTCAAAGCTAAGGCAACAGAATGCATTTTGTATTTTCGCGGATGCGATGTGGGGCAGCTTTGAATGTAGACTGAAGTAGCTCGTAGGAGCGGCAAACCTTCTCAATTATTTATCCAATACTACCTCTAGAATGATAGGAGTAACAGGATGAGAGCTAATGAAAGTGGATCATTAGATCATTAGCACCATTTAAAACCACTATTTGCCACCATAGGAGGTTCTGGTACTGCTAGTAGTTCTGGTACTGCTAGTGGTTCTGGTACTGCTAGTGGTTCTGGTACTAACCCGTGCATTTTCTGCCTCCTGCAGCTCCAGCATCCTCTGGGCTCTGGCCAGGTGGTCCATCTTCTCAAATGCCTTCACCTTAGAAACAATACATTAACGATTATTAATCATCAATCACTCTAAATGTATTAATAATAACTACTACATCCATATGGCACAGCGCACACAGAAATTCACAAAATAACAGTCAAAATTTACAAATGATTATGCTTATCAAGTAATGGGGAAAAAATAAACGAACAATAAAACTCATGAGAAATGACAGGTGATTGTGGGAGGGGAAACGACAGATACTTTCGTATTACAAATATATACTCAATTAATTACCTGTTTACCCTATTTCAGATTGAAGGTTGAAGCAAGCAAGTGAAGAAAAGAATCAGAAAATGTAAATAAAAAAATGATCTCAATACAATAAAACTTTTCAAAAACAAAAATGTTGAGAGGGGAAAGGAGAACATAGAGAGAGAAACAAGCTGGCCTTTTATTTTTTAAAGGAACATGTTTATTGACAAAGTATCCAGGATAGGGGTTAGGGACTTTTAAGCAAGTAGCTAAATCAAATGACATTTCAAATCAAATGCACATGTTTTATTATTTGTTCTAAATTTGTACTTTGTTTCAATTATTAATAATTAATTGCATTTATATAGCGCTTTTCTAGACACTCAAAGCGCTTTACAATGTAGGGTGGAAATTGCCTCCTTCACCACCACTGGTAGCACCCAAGGCTCAATGGCTGCCATACACTGGCACCTGGCACACATCACACTACATTACACAATGGCTGAACGGCTCAGGAGACAGGGATTGATATCAGTCAATTAAGGGGAAGCGATGATTAGGTGGCCTTGATGTCAGAGACCTGATTGGGAATTTGGCCAGGAACGTCAGAGAACCCCCTACTCTGAGAACACTGTGTAGAATAAAGGTTGGATATAAAAACTCAAAACATTCTGCAGGTCCGCACGATCAGTCTCTAATTCATCGTCAATGTATCAGCCCCACTATACAGGTGCAGCTCAATAAATTAGAATATTGTGGAAAAGTTCATTTATTTCAGTGATTAAATTCAAAAAGCGAAACTCATAGATTATAGATTCATTACAC
The DNA here is from genome assembly GCF_963971535.1 of Notolepis coatsorum. Lineage (NCBI taxonomy): Eukaryota > Metazoa > Chordata > Actinopteri > Aulopiformes > Paralepididae > Notolepis > Notolepis coatsorum. Next base: position 25,518,440 of record NC_140175.1, on the reverse strand, counting down.
ACAAAGTGAAATATTTCAAGCCTTTTCTTTTTGATGAGTATGGCTTACAGCTCATGAAAACTCCAAATTGAGTATCTCAGAAATTGTTTATATTACATAAGACCAATCAAAATAAATAAAAAAAATTTATATAGAAATGTCAGCCTACTGAAAAGTATGTTCACTCAGTACTTAGTTGGGGCTCCTTTTGCACAAATTACTGCATCAATGCGGCAAAATAAATGGGACTTTTCCACGATATTCAAATTTATTGAGCTGCACCTGTATATATATCCTTCTACCAATTACCTTGCCCATGAAGGAGCGGCTGGCTGGGTCCTCCTGGTCCCCCTGGTCCCCCTGGCCGTGGTCCTCAGACGACTGGCTGTGTCGAGGGCCGAAGGAGGGCTTGAGGGCCACGGGGGGCGGGGCGGGCTTGCCTGCCGCGGGGGCGTCGCTGCTGATGGTGCTGCTGGAGTGCGAGTCGTAGCCCCCCCGCGCGGATTCATGACGACTCTGAGCGCGCACCTGTCAGCGGGAACAGAAGAGCCTATTGAGGTCATGCGGTGTGGCGACGGTTTATTCAGAGAGATTTTCAGAACGGAAGAATCGAGTCCGATTCTGGTGTTCCGTTTGTTGTTATGATGAAAATATTGGCTGAATGGATAATGAACAGAGATGATAATAATGGTTATTAGTTTGATTGGAAGTCTTTGGAGGGAGGGAGGGGGGAGGGGGGTCTCACCTTTGGGGGTTCAGGGACGAAGGAAGGGGGTGGACTGGGGTCTCTGGGGTTAAGCACCTCTTTGCTCCTCATACGAACCGGGGGTTCAGGTTTGGATTTCTACATGAATGGAAATGGAATGTGAGGAAGGATACAACATGAGTTATGATGAACAGACGGTAGTGATGTGAGGAAGGATACAACATGAGTTATGATGAACAGACGGTAGTGATGTGAGGAGGGACACGACATGAGTTATGATGAACAGACAGTAGTGATGTGAGGAGGGACACGACATGAGTTATGATGAACAGACAGTAGTGATGTGAGGAGGGACACGACATGAGTTATGATGAACAGACAGACGGTAGTGATGTGAGGAGGAGGGACACAACATGAGTTATGATGAACAGACAGACGGTAGTGATGTGAGGAGGAGGGACACAACATGAGTTATGATGAACAGACAGTAGTGATGTGAGGAGGAGGGACACAACATGAGTTATGATGATGAACAGACAGACGGTAGTGATGTGAGGAGGAGGGACACAACGTGAGTTATGATGAACAGACGGTAGTGATGTGAGGAGGAGGGACACAACATGAGTTATGATGAACAGACAGACGGTAGTGATGTGAGGAGGAGGGACACGACATGAGTTATGATGAACAGACAGACGGTAGTGATGTGAGGAGGGACACGACGTGAGTTATGATGAACAGACAGACAGTAGTGATGTGAGGAGGAGGGACACGACGTGAGTTATGATGAACAGACAGACAGTAGTGATGTGAGGAGGAGGGACACGACGTGAGTTATGATGAACAGACGGTAGTGATGTGAGGAGGGACATGACATGAGTTATGATGAACAGACAGACGGTAGTGATGTGAGGAGGAGGGACACGACGTGAGTTATGATGAACAGACAGTAGTGATGTGAGGAGGAGGGACACGACGTGAGTTATGATGAACAGACAGACGGTAGTGATGTGAGGAGGAGGGACACGACGTGAGTTATGATGAACAGACAGTAGTGATGTGAGGAAGGATACAACATGAGTTATGATGAACAGACGGTAGTGATGGCCGTGAGTAAATGGTAAATGGTGCTTTTATCCAAAGCGCGTTACAACCCATTCACTCACACACACTGACGGCAGAGGCAACCATGCAAGGTGCCAACCTGCTCATCGGGAACAGTTAGGGGTTAAGGGGTCTTGCTCAAGGACACTTCGAAATGCTGCCCCGGGAGGAGAGGGAATCGACCCTGGAATCCAGAGGACTGCTCTGCCTCCTACCACTGTCGCCCCTGTAATCGATTCGACTGAACTTCGAGTGGGTTTTGAGGGAACTCGGTTTTTATTTATTTAATTTGGATACCACTAAGTACGTCCACCAAAAGTGCTTGTTTTTTTTGCCACCGGGTCAGAAATCTCACGCTGAAATCCTGCAAGGCGTGATTTTCAGGAAGACAACACTGGAAGCTGTGGAGCATGGACAGTATGCTTAACGTTGCCACGGAAGGTTTGTTGCCTGCTTAGCGTTATCTAAAAGAAAATATAGTGGTTCCCGTTTGTGCATTTCCAAATTGTGCCAACAACATGTCGCCCACTTTGCGTAGCGTTCATAGACTGTAGATGCGGACGCGCTGAAGACACTGTTTTTAAGAAACACTGAGCGGAGAGACCTGCTGCAGACAGAGTGGAGGTAATGTAATCATTACAAATGGTAACCGACTATACGCATCAAGCATCGGGTATATTGCTGTGCATTGTTATTGCTGCTGCCATGCTCTTTAAGATGTGTTGTAACAATAGCCCTACTTGAGGACCACTCGAGTAATCCATGAGAGTACTTCATCTGGGGAAACATTACTCGAGCCCATCCCTATGGCAACAACAAGTCTAAATAAATTACCGGTAACAACACATGTTGAGAGTGACTAGGACATGTGGTGAGTGACTAGGAAATGCCCTCAAGGAGCCAGACTTCAACACGACAGCGACAGTTCAGTTCAGGGTGATGTTGACCGTTTCAAAGAAGAGAGATGAACCACACTGGAGGGAATAAGCACCTTTGGTCAACTTCATTAGAAATGTTCCATTGTCTAATCCATGTTCTCAATGCAGTAGAAAAGCATGGTCTGGCTTCTTTCAAATCAGGCTCCTGGAATATAATGCATGCTCCATTGGTTCAGTGCACAAAGTCTATTAAAGCGGCAATAACCCGGGCGGTCAGGTGGCGTAGCGGAGATTGCGTTCGTCACCAACACCGGAGACGCTGGATTCGCCTGTTCTAATCCAGCTCACAGCTCCGGCGTTGTCACCAGCTTGGCTGGCCGTTCACACTAATACAATTGGCAGTATTAGAGGGTGGGAAAGCTGGCGGGGTGGGTCCGGGTCGTTGTAAACAGCGACTCCTACAGTTCGGTCGGGGCGCCTGCTCAGCGCGGATAGGATCTAAGGGGGGTAGTGTGATCCTTCCACACGTTACACCCTCTCAGTGAGAGTCCGCGCTGCCAGGTGAAAAGAAGCGGTTGATTGGCTAGACGTGTGTCGGAGGAAGCACGTGATAGCTAGGGTTGGGCACCGAAAACCGGTTCTAATAGGAACCGGTTCCTAACTTCCGGTTCTGGAACCGGAAGTAACATATTTGAATTTCGATTCTAAATTTCGATTTTTTTTTTTTTTTTTTTACTTTTTTTTTTTTTTTTACTTTAATACCCTAGTTACAGTACAGCAACCAAATTAAACTGTATCAAGTCAACTGAAAATGTGAATAGTATGATTTTCTTTTTGAAATAAATAAAAAATCTCCTTCGAAATAAGCTGTGACCTGTTTTGACCTGCACCTCAAAGAATCGGAATCGAGAATCGTTTAGAACAGGAATCGATATGGAGAATCGGAATCGGAACCGGAATCGTTCAAATCCAAACGATGCCCAACCCTAGTGATAGCCTCCACTCTCCCAGACTGACTGTGGGGGGTAAGTGCGCAGCGACCAGGAAGGGGATTGGGAATTGGCATAACGACTAACATTGGGATGGGAGGAAATCGGAGGAAAAAGGAGGGGAAAAAAGATAAAAAAAAAAAAAAAAAAAAGCTGCAATAACCATTTCTCTAACAGTATTTAATGTATTGTCGAGTCATGGTGTCCTACTTGATCAACCCTGTGCCACCAGCAGCCAGTCTGTTGTTATGCTTAATTATGACATCAATATTATGCTGTCAGAACAGTATTACGTTTGTAGGTGAAATATTTACCTATCTTGTTTAACAACCAGGAAATGCCCAAGAGAAAGTTGTATTTTTATTATAGTTGAAATCTAGAAATCTAGAAGATGAGGCCTTTTGTTTTGGGAGAAATGAAGGTTTTGTTTAGAGTGGCTCCATGCTGCCCACTAGTGGTCAGAAAATAATTATTGCCGCTTTAACCGTCAACAAGAGCGATAGCACGTTATAGGTGCTCAGAGCGGTGTGTGGATGATGAATTCTGGCATTGCAGCTTGGCAAACTGTGTGACGGAGGATATGATCAAATGAATGCATGTGCACACACACACACACACAAGAAAATGACAAATGAACAATAACTGGCTATAGGCACAGAGAATCTTACAGGAGCCTTCTCATATTCTATATCCTGAGTGAATACGAAGTGCTTCACTTGGTTCAGAGCAAGTAGATACAAAAGCGACCGCTACAAGCTCTCCTTCCTTCCTACATCCATCACTCTCCTACCTGTAAATAACACTAGAGGTCTATTCCTTTGAGGTGCCACTTAACAGTGGTCTGTCACCTCTTTCTTTCTTTCTTTCTTTCTTTCTTTCTTTCTTTCTTTCTTTCTTTCTTTCTTTCTTTCTTTCTTTCTTTCTTTCTTTCTTTCTTTCTTTCTTTCTTTCTTTCTTGTCCAAGTCCAAATCTTGTTGCAATTTAATTAGGGCAAGGTGCAAGTGAAGGAAAAGGTGCAATATGAAGCTTTTTGAAATTAGTTGACCTACTTGTGAATTATGGTTGTATGTCTCTATGCATTGTCCTATTTGTCTGAAGTCCTTTTTACTAGCTGAATGATTGTATATATATATTTGTTTTCTTCTTTGTTTACACCGTTATCGCAGACTGATGCAGCACTGATGTTTCCTAGTCAATTTCCCCCTCGGGGACAATAACGTTTATTCTCATCTTATTCTTCTTATAGACGTGCTCCTTATTACCAGCACCTAAAACCTGGGTGGTCTGTTTCACTGAGTGACCGATAAGATGCCACGCCCACCTCCTCTGGCAGCACCGGCTCTGAAGACCGGCCGATGGCCGACACGGGCTGAGGCTCGTCCATCATGGTCTCGTCCAGCTCGTTGTCGGTGTAAGCCCCGCCCTCGTCCGCCGTGTCCTCGAAGTCGCTGGTCAGCCGGCTGTCCATGCTCAGGTAGTCGGCGCTCATCGCAGACAGGTAGGACATGCGGTCATCGTTGAGATCCAGGTCCTCCTCCGTACCGTCCAACTGAGAGAAAGGGAAAGAGTTGGTGTATATATATATAGTTTATATACAGTATATATGTGTCATTATTTTCACAATCATTTACAATTAATAATTTATGAAGTTGAGGGGCAATAGCTTTCTGTATGACTATTTAATTTTCCTCATGTTATTGTACCGGTAAGTATTGATTACTAAATATGTGTAATTTACATACAATCTATTTTTCTATTGTTTATTTATTGTTTCGAGTAAGGGGCAGGCAAAATAAGATTTTATTTTCCCTGCTCCTTTTCCGCTCATGGAATGTTCAAATTGAGAGGTGCTTTGATTATGAAATTATACTATTACACCATTATGGAACTGTGCATTACCATGAACGGAACAAATACAAATGAAATTAAATAATGTTCTTGTGGGGGCCCCCACTCTATTCTCCGAGGGGGTTTCTGAAATTAAACTACCGGTACTTTGTTGTCGGTCAAGCTTCAGTCAAAAGACAAAGACTTTCTATAAATTCCATACATCTCCGATAGTCGCATGAATCAGCTTACCTTGCCCTCACACACCCAGACGGCCCTCTTCTGCTGCCCCCGGATAGAGTCCTTCACGCTGCCGTACCACGCGTCATTGGCAGAGTTCAGATCGACAGCCGCTGCAGTGAAACAAGTCAGACAAGTTGAGACTAATACTACTATACAGGTTTTATATGGACCACTACGTCACTAGAGAAAACACGAGCAAAACAAGTCAGACAAGTTGGGGCTATACTACTTTTCAGGTTTTATATGGACCACTATGTCACTAGAGAAAAGACAAGCAGAACAATGTCAGCCAAGTTGGGACTATACTACTGATAGAGAAACAGACACACATAGACAAGTACACACGAGGAACAGACACACATAGATATGTACACACAGCTAGAGGAAGAGACACACAAAGACATGTACACACAGCTAGAGGAACAGACATGTAATTGTGTGATGTAATTGTTGTATGGTCATGTAAAGAATGTCACTGTTTATTATGTGCTCATGTCTGTCAACTAGTTTACTTTTGGCAACGATGATATGTAATGACCACTTTTAAGTAGAAAAGCCTAAGCAGGGACAGGGGTTGCAAATTAGCCTCGGCTATAGAAATCCTACACGCAATACATCTGGATCTTGTTATTGTAACTTGTTACAATGTTTTCTTTTGCATTGTCCCTGACAAATACACTAATAAATAAATACTATATGGCTTTTAAATGTACCACTATGTCACTAGATATAATAAAATCATCATGCAATATACATTATGTTTGTAGCCACAACATTGCAATTGCTCACAGAAGAACAGGTGGTCAGGTGAAAGAAGGTGGAGTCGAGACGAGATGAGAGACAGCGCCCTGACTGAGAGCCTCTGAGCACAGAACCTACCGGTGAAGAGGTGCGAGCAGGTCTTCCTCAGCTTGACCGCCTGCTCGTACAGTTTGCGCGCACTGCGGTTGGAGCCGGGTGCCAGGCGGTTTCTCATGGCCTTCACGCCCCCCTTGCTGTCCGGGTTGAGGAAGACCACGATGGGATACCACTGGGTGTAGTTCAGGGTGTCCACCGCCTTGGGCGTCACATCCAGCAGGGCATGGAGGTCCTGTGAGAGAGAGAGAGAGAGAGGGGGAGAGAGAGAGAGAGGGAGGGGGAGGGGGGGAGAGGATGAATTGTGAGGAGTCAGAGGGAGGAAGGAGTCCTCTGTGGCAACAAATCAATCAGAACAAGTAGTATGGATTGACCTGGTGGAGAGGAGGGATAAGATAAGATTGATCCCCTCTGGGAAATTCGGGTATCATAGCAGTATGGAGGAGGGGAGGTACAGGTATGGGTAGGGTAATAGTAAAGACAATTACTATTATAATTGTAATTATAGGCAATACAATCAGATCTGAATATAAAAATATACGAAATAATTAACAATATATGAGAAACAAACAGTGTAAACAAAGGTGCAGATGAGGGTCTGTATGTGTTACAATAAATGTAGGTAATACAAGTGAGCAGCTGTTATCAATATGGGTTTTTGTACTTTCTAGTGTCCTTCTATGATGCCTGTGACATCATATCCAACTACAATTCCAAAACCAAAGTAAATGACCAAGCTGCAAAGTAACAAATTGCTAAGCATCTTCAAAAAAAACACAAAAATCTTTATTTTAGGTTAGGGTGGAACACCACTGAGGGTAAGGTTAGGGTTAAGGTAAGGGATCGGTTTATAAACTCCGGTGTTGCAACTTGTGGCCAACATGTGACAACCATAAAAACGATGGCGAAAGGTTCTGTGGATATTCATTTCACAGCCTCAATGCTCAAGGATGCACTGAATGGTGACCCGACTGATTTGGAACAGGAAGCCCAAGGTTGGTTACCACGGTGACCGGAGGCTGGGAGGAGATTATGGTGTACGATAAGAGGTGACTCAGAGTAAGACGAAGCTCGAGGCCAGTGAGGACGATGGCTTTGGCAGTGCTGAACAATAATATGCAGCAGTGATAAAGATGGCCTGGCCACCCTTATTATGAGTGACAATGAGAATAAAGTTGCATACACAGGATATCTGCAGGTTTCAACAAGTTAAATTTAAGACATTTTAAGACTCTTGGAGGATGACTTGGGCGGCTGCCGTAACTAGGGGGGCGGGGGTGCAGGGTTGGTAGAGCTAAAGGAAGGGGGGCGGGGGGGGTTAGGGGATAGATTAGTGAGGGGGGGGGGACTAAGTATATTTAGTATTTTGTTGGGTTTTGGATCGGTTTGAAATGTTTGTAATTTTATTGCCTTGTCATTATTGTAGTCATCAATGTTGTTTGTTAAAATATATATATATATATAATTTAAAAAATAACGACATTTTAAGACCACTTAGAGCTAAATTTAATACAAATTTCACGACCATACTAGCGACATTAAAATTATTAAAAAAAAAAGTGTAAAGACAGACACTGAACTGGAGGCTGCACCTGCGGACCAATTTTAATTCTAGCGCGTTCCATATAAGCTCTCACCAGACGCATCAAGCTCCCAGTATCCCCGCAAAAATCAACGACTTGAATACAAAAACATTTAAGATTGTTCATATAATTTCATCTCCCGACAGCCCCCAAAAAGCTTTTGTACCCTTGCAAATTAAATGTAAGACTTTTTATTACCTTTTAAGGCCTTCAATTGAAAATTATGAATTTAATACGTTTTAATAACCCGCAAATACCCTGCATACAGCACTATGTGACCAACAATATGAAGTAAAGACACAGCAGATGATGAAAATGTTACCTGTTCGATGATCTGTCGGATGGTGTTGAGTCTCACCACACCTGAAGACTTATCACTGCCTGCGTCCTTGGGCTCCGTTTCTGAACAGGGACACAAATAAAGAACACTGTGAATAAAAAACATAATAAAACAAGACAACATAGGATTCCTTAAGATTCGATTAGATTCAAATGTATTGTCATTATACAGCACAAGTACAGTACAACGAAAAGAAGTTTGGCATCGAACCAGAGTGCAAATGTAACAGTAAAGTGCAATAGTAATATTACTATACAATGTACAGGTGATTAAAATAAAATATATAAATTAGTACTAGTGAGTATAGTGCTAATCTACAGAGTTGTAGTATTAATATGTACGGTGATACAGGTATAAAGACACTATGGTAGTAAGTCATACTGGCCAGGAGTGTAACTAGTAAGAGTAGGTAAGGGATATGTACAGATATGGATATAGTATCTACAGATATGTAAAAAGGATTATATGTATGTACAAACCTATGCATGTATGTACAGACCTATACATATATAGCACTTAAAAGAACACACCAACATTTTGGGAAATTAGCTTATCGTCTTCTCCAGAGAGAGACAAGAAGATGGATACCAGTTTTCTCTTTGTGCGTTCAGTAGAAAGCTATCTGGCTGCATGTTAGCCTAGGTTAGCACAATGAATGGACATGGCCGGTTAGCCTAGGCATTGTCCAACTAACACATCTCCCCGAAGGCTAACCAGCCATGTCTGCTTCCATTCATTGTGCTAAGCTAGGCTAACATGCAGCCAGATAGCTTTCTACTGAATGCACAGAGAGGAAACTGGTATCCAACTTCTTGTCTCTCTCTGGAGAAGACAATAAGCTAATTACCCAAACTGTTGGCGTGTTCCTTTAAAAGGAGGTGGGGATGGAGACTTGATACTCACTAGCAAGGACAAACTCATCCGGCAGATCGGCGGCCAGTTTCTCATTGACTGCATCAGCGATGGGTCCAAATATGACCACAGGTCTCCTGAACCCAGCTGAGGAAAGGAATACAACATAGTCAGGGAACAATAACATGCTTCCTGTGTTGGATCGGAACACACTTCGTCCTCGGGTTGCCTTGTTTACATTTAGTCATTTAGCTGAACTTACAAGTTCTGTACAACAACAAGTGAGCAGGAAGGGTACAACTCTGGCAGCTCAGGGTCAGTAAGATTGTTCGTCAACCAGTGTCGAACTTCAGTGCTACAGTATTGAGTGCATAGTAGTATAGACATATTAGCATAGTAGGTAGTAATATAGGCAAGGTAGATTACTAATAGCAGAGTGCATAATAGTAAAAGACCATATGATTAGTCGTTTTTCTTTTATTAATTCATTAATAAAATATTTTAAATTCAGATGTTGATTGAAGAAGTGTGTTTTTAGTCGACAGCGGAAGATTGGGCGGGATTAAATCGGTCGCTTTGGTCTTTGTCGACCAAGGCTTTGTTAGTTGATTTGTTGTTTTTTTGTGCATATTTATTGAACAATTTATTGGTAAGCTTTAGATTTTAACACAATTGTACAGCTTTGCCAATTAAATCAACAAATCGATTAATAAAGTCACATGGTCTTATTTTTCGTTTTCCCCTGCGATCTTACTTTTGTAGTAAGAAAACACAGAGCATGTAGACGAGAGCTTTGGTACGTACGTACGTCACTATGAATTGAAAATGGGGGACCCTGATGTAAACAAGACAAACGTCTTTCTCTGGTCTGCATCCCCTTAACAATTGTGTGTATTGAGCCGTACTGTATTGTACCCATTCTGCAATCTGTTAAATAAAGTTTTCATTCATTCATTCATTCATACCTTCCCGTAAGACCACGCGCTCGTAAGCGGGGAAGCGTGTGCTGACCGGGGTGGCGGTCAGGTCCTCTCTGCTCTTGCGGAGGTCCTTCTTCTTCGCTGCCCTTTGACCTCTCAGCCTCCAGAAGTCTCCCCTGTCGGTGCCTGCTGCTGCACGCTGGGCGTTCTGGACGTTGGACATCTGCTCGGCTCTGGCGGCGAAAGTAACAATAGAAAAGGTCATCGACAAGGAAGGAAAAAGCAGGTACAAACTCTCTTCCTCCTGTTTTTACACACGTCGTTATTCCTTGTGGACGTTCCACCGACTTGCATTAATTCCCTAACATTAACCACTAGATTAGATTAAAATGTATTGTCATTATATAGCACAAGTACAGTACAATGAAAATAAGTTAGGCATCCAACCAGAGTGCAAATGTAGTAGTGCAATAGTAATATACAGGTGATTAAGCTGGGTATAAGATTACTATAGATATAGATAAATTAGTACTGCTGAGTAATAGCGCTAAGCAGATGTATGTACAGAGTTATAATATATGTACAGTGATACAGGTATAAAGACACTATGGTAGTAAGTCATACTGGCCAGCAGCGTAACTAGTAAGAGTAGGTAAGGGATATGTACAGATATAGCTATAGTATCTGCAGATATGTAAAAAGGATTATATGCAGGTATTAGGGCTGACCCCTATTAGTCGATTAGTCCAGTGGTTCCCAAAGTCAGGGTCGCGACCCAAAGGTGGGCCGCGAGCAGCCACGGGTGGCTTTTTTTATTTTAATTTTTTTTGTCAGGCCACTGAACTTAGAAGCAGGCCAGGACAGTGTTTCTAGTTGTATTCTAAAATTCTATTCTATTGTATTCTAAAATGTGACTATATGGTTTTATATTAACTTAATAAATAAACAAAAACGAAAAATCTACTTATTTCAACGAACATTTCAAACTAAATAACAGATTATGCACATAAAACGCTGAAAACAACCGAAGCAACAATAGTATTTTAATGAGGCTATTATTATTATCATTATTATTTTGCAACAAGTTAGCCCTCTCATAAATAGCACATATAAATGAATAACTAACTTGAACTAACTTAATAGGTTGAAGTGATATTTGGCTTAAAAGATCGGTCGCCTGGCAAAAAAAGGAAAAAAAAAAGCCTGACGATGTGCATTGGGCCGCGGCTCTCTGATGCCTTATTTTCTGGGCCCCGGCCTGAAAAGTTTGGGAACCCCTGGATTAGTCGACTGGCCAACCTCTTAGTCGTAAAAAAAATATAATAATAATAATTAAAAATATTATATATATATATATATATATATATATATATATTTTTTTTTGTGGACAAATAATCGACTAATGGGAAATTTTGGCCAATCATAGTCGACCATCCAAATACTTAGTCGGGGACAGCCCTAGCAGGTATGTACAGATATATATATATATATATATATACACAATAAGAATAAATATATGGCTAATACATGCCTAACTAACCATAAACTAGCCCCATTGTCCTTGTGGGGTCGGATCAATGTCTCCACAAAGATAGAAAGATTCTTGTTTTCCTGCCAAGTGGGACAGTACTCCCCACAAGGATAGGAAAATAAGTACACACACACACACACACACCGGCTCTTGTTGGGGATGACTCCCTTCTCCAGTAGCTGGTTGTCTTGGTCCGTGCGGATCGCCAGCCAGTTGCCCAGCTTGCCGTCGAACAGCGTGTCCGTCACCTTGAAGATCTGGCCCCTGGAGAAAGGCAGGCTCTGAGGAGCCTCCTTCTCGTACTCAAAGTGGGTCCTGATGAAGAAGGAGTCTCCCCTTCCGGAAGCCAAGATATCCTTGTAGACTGGAACAGAAAATAAAACATAATAAACGTCCGTCATTCCAGGTCTCTTGCTGAGTGCCAACCAGCATCTATTGTTGTTAAAGAAATTATAGTATTGCGGTATTGGCCATTTATATTGCATTAAACTAATTAATTTACACAATCTTTATTCATTCATTGCATTACGCTTAAGTATAAGCTTGTACCTGCTTAAGTATTAAGTACTTTCATTCATGTCATTTTTATGAAAATGTTTCACTTTATTTCAATTTGCACATTCCATGAACGAAAATAAGAAAATCTTATTTTGCCTGCCCCTTACTCAAATCAATAAATAAACAATAGAAATATATGGTCTGTCAATTACACATATTTAACAATCAATACTTATGGATAGCTATTACTCCTCAACTTCATAAAGTACTTAAAAGTATAAGCTTAAAGTAAAGTACATAAATGATAAGCTTAAGTATTCACTGTACCGTCAGGTTTACTCTGAGACAGGATGGTGACCTCTTCTCCTTTAGGAATCTCCAGGAGGTAAAGGACGGCGTCCTCTCGCACCATGCCCCTGAAGTCCATGCTGTTCACCTGAGGAACACGGCAACCACAGAGACATTACACACTGGGGGCATTTGAGGGCAGATGTGGTCTAAACCTACCGTGAAGGTCAGAGAAGTGGGCTTTTGACTGGAAGGTTGCCGGTTTGATCCCCTGGACCAGCAGGAAAAATCTTGGCCCTTAACACTTTGGATGCCACTGGTGAACATGGTCAAAACATGGTTGAATGCCAGCACCCACTTCAATGATAGCGTTGTGAACGCATAATCTATGTCTTAAATTATGGCTATGTGTCTAATCTAGCCGTCGCTTATCAATGACTTGTTTGCAGTCAACATTGTCGAAACGGAGGGCGGCTACGTGGCGTAGTGGGCAAGGCGCTCGCCACGAATACTGGAGACGCTGGGCTCGCCTGTTCGAGCCCAGCGCTCCACATTGCTTTCAGTTTAGCTGGTTGTCCGTACTAATACACATTGGCCGTATTAGGGGGTGGGAAACTGATGGGTGGGGATCGGGCGTTGTGGACAGCGACTCCTACAGGTCGGTTGGTGTGCCTGCGCAGTAGAATCAGGAAGTGTCGGGGGCAGCGTGAGCCTCCCACGCGTTACTCCTCGCCACTGAGAGATCGAGCTGCGCAGGTGAAAAGATGCGACTGCCGTTACCTCAAGTACCGGAGGGGACTTGTGCTATGTATGACTTAGTCCACATTGCAGCCGGCTTGTGGGAGGCAAGAAACAGCGTTCGTGACAGGGGAGGGTTGAATTGGATGATACGAAATTGGGATGGGAGAAAAATATAGAAAAATGGGAGAAAAAGTGGATAAAAAAAAAAACATTGTCGAAACGGATTGTTTTTTTTTTTTTTCTTTTTTTTTTTTTTTTTTTTTTTTTTAATCGGTTCATTTACGTTTTATATCATTTTGAAAAGCCCTCGTTTTCTTGAAAGTTTCAGGAAAATATAAAGATTCCATGATAAACGGCATTTACTGGAATACACAAAAACGTTGTAATTTTTCCGGCCTATTTATGAATAGTTTTCAAATAAACGCTAGATCATCGATAGTATATGTGTACTTATGTACTTCGGCTCGGCAATCACTTCGATCTCTTCGGATGGCTTGCCGGATAAGTAAAATAAGGAAACTGGATCCTCCCCCCCCCCCCCCCCCCAGTCTAATCCAATGGGGTGCAGTTACACAGGGAGAGACGATAGGGGACGGTATTTTCCCAATGGAGATCAGAGAGAGGTTGCTGCACTAACGTGAGACTAGATTGATGAAATATGAATTCAAATCGCGAATAAAAAAAAAATGACAAACGCTATAGCATTGCTGGCATTCAACGGTCGGCATGAACTAACGACATATAGCGTCGCTGGCACTCAAAGTGCTAAGCAAGGCACTTAACCCACAAATGCTCCAGTAGTGACTGTTGTACTGGGCAGCTCTCCATTGATGTATTTACGAAAATGTACATGTGTATTTATTACAAATAAGTGTATACTATACATTACATATAAAACTTTTTCTTTTTTACTTTTAACATTTTCAGAAAACCTTTGAGTTCCACTGCTGGGGAACAAACCCGGGGTGCTCGCATGGGAGGTAAGTGCCTTTATCTCAAGACTACAGAGACATATTTGTCCAATAGCCTCACCCAAACCCAAGCTTCTTGGCGCACTTTGCCGACATACCTCCACGACGGACACACACAGCCAAGTTTTTACGTTGGGATGTAAACGGACAGACACAAGGAATCGTCAGACCGGCCCCCCTCTTACTTTCATGATTTGGTCTCCGGTGCAGAGGCCCTCCTGCTCCGCGGCGCTGTCCTCCTGGACGCCGGCGATGAAGATGCCGACGTCGTTTCCTCCTGCCAGCCTCATGCCCACGCTGTCGCCCTTCTGGAAGCACACCATCACTGTGTTGGGGCTGAAAACACACAAGTCAGCAAGGCGTCAACACACAGAGACGGAATCTGAGCTTCATTAATTTGTATCACTTATGAGAATTACTGAGTTGAGGTTCTTCTCAGGTGGGAATTTCCGCACATTCTGTTCTCTAGGTGCTGAGCTGAAGAGCAGATTCAGCGTATCTGCAGGTTTCAACTAGTTACATTTTATTTTAATCTTTTTAATACCACTTTAATACCAATTTCACAACCATACTAGCAAAAACAAACCCAACACAGAGCGACACTGAACTGGTGGCTGCACTTGCGCGCCAATGTAAATTATTGCACGTCCGATACAATCTCTCACCAGACGCACCAGACTTGAATACAAAATAATTTCCTATATTTAACATTATTTCATCTCCTGACAGCCGTGTGTCACATCAAATAACTTCCTGGTCCTATAAGAAAACACACCCGTATACTTCCTGGTCCTATAAGAAAACACACCCGTATACTTCCTGGTCCTATAAGAAAACACACCCGTATACTTCCTGGTCCTATAAGAAAACACACCCGTATACTTCCTGGTCCTATAAGAAAACACACCCATATACTTCCTGGTCCTATAAGAAAACACACCGTATACTTCCTGGTCCTATAAGAAAACACACTCGTACACTTCCTGGTCCTATAAGAAAACACACCCATATACTTCCTGGTCCTATAAGAAAACACACCCGTATACTTCCTGGTCCTATAAGAAAACACACCCGTACACTTCCTGGTCCTATAATAAAACACACCCGTACACTTCCTGGTCCTATAAGAAAACACACCCGTATACTTCCTGGTCCTATAATAAAACACACCCGTACACTTCCTGGTCCTATAATAAAACACACCCGTACACTTCCTGGTCCTATAAGAAAACACACCTGTATACTTCCTGGTCCTATAAGAAAACACACCCGTATACTTCCTGGTCCTATAAGAAAACACACCCGTATACTTCCTGGTCCTATAAGAAAACACACCCGTACACTTCCTGGTCCTATAAGAAAACACACCCGTATACTTCCTGGTCCTCCACGCTCGGCTTCAGTGGCACGTTGGGAGGAGCGTGGATCTTAGGAGCCACAGCGGCTACCGGCGCTGCAGAAACAATAAGGTCATAAAGGGGCATACATCATGTCCTTGTGTACTTTAAAATATGCATACAACGGAATGTACTGCCATTAAACACATAGTCATTATTATTTGTAGTAGTACAATAGCACTAGTAAGATGAGCAGCCTAAACCTTGATTATATGGCAGACATTGCAGCCAATTACATTGACTATTATTTGTAGTAGCAGTAGTAGTAGTAGTAATAGTAGTAAAATAGTAATAGTGGTAGCAGTAGTAGTAGTAGTAGTAGTAGTAGTAGTAGTAGTAGTAGTAGTAGTAGTAGTAGTAGTAGTACAATGTAAGTAACTAGTAAGATGAGCAGCTTATATCTTGTTGACAGATTATATGGCAGACATTGTGGTGCATTACATTTACTTGGAGTTTCTGGACGGGAGTCGTCTCTCTCTGGAGGCACAGGGAGCACCTGAACCCTCCCGAATGGCCTGAATGGTTTTTCCTTGGGCGGCTCCTCCCTAGTAACATCACAGTATTAGAACAATAAGGATTACCGGTAGAATAACTTTTACTTTTAACACCTTGCAGTGGGTCTGCAGTGCACTCACTGGCACGCCGATGTCCTATTAAACAAGGGTCCACGTGAAATCACCTAAAACCAAATTAAAAACATCCTGTGGTATATATCCTTGATACATAAGCCATTCATTTACATTTAGTCATTTAGCTGATGCTTTTATCCAAAGCGACTTACAAGTTCTGTACGATAGGTCAGCAGGAAGGATACAACTCTTATCAGCGGAGTAACAATGTTCATCAAACAGTGTTGAAACTTGGGTGCTGCAGTGTTGAGTGCATAGAAGTAGAGACATATTAGTATATTAGGTAGTAATATAGATATAGATTAATTAATGGAGGAGTGCATGATAGTAGAAGACAGTAAGAAGGTTATTTTTTCATTTCTTTCATTTCAAATATTGATTGAAGAAGTGTGTTTTTAGTCAACGGCGAAATATTGATAGTCGGGTTTCGGTTATCCGAAATACAGATAAGGTAGGCTGCAATGTTAAAGCTTGTAAATTATATATTGTTCTTAGCATGACTAATATTGAAACTGCTAGTTAGCTAGATTAAACATTAATACTATTTTGTCAATTTCTTATCGTTTACAACGGCGGCAGCAAGTAACTGGCCTGTGGCAGACTGGGTTCCGCAGAGTCTGCACAGAATTTCAGAGTCATCAGAGCGGACGGCTTTGTCCAGATATGTCCAGATATGCTGGATCTCACAGCTCTACTTCAGTGGTGACAGTGGTGTGTATGTCAGTCGTGACCACATGGACCATAACATTACAAACACCAACGCGTTAAGAGAGATTGATAAGAGAACTGATGAATATCATCCTGGCTTACAAAGAAATCATATTGTGAACATTTACTGTCCCTGCTGGCCATGATTTGTCAACTGGGAGCTACCATGACTATTGTCCCCACAGGCCAACACTGTTGTTCGTTTTATCAGCGGACAGATTATACTCCATTTGAGCAGTTTACGCATTGTTTACTATGTTTATTTTTCTCATATTTTTATATTCAGAGTTAATCATTTTGTTTACAGTTTATCTTTTCTCATGTTTTTATATTCAGATCTAATTGTATTGCCTATATTTATGTCTTTCTACCATTACCCTGCCCATACCTTTCCCCCCCCCATCCCCCCTAGCTGCTATGATGCCCTAATTTCTCCAAGTTTCATGTTTGTTTTTATCTGTCACGTATAAGGTACATGTACATTACAGTGAAATGCTTGGTTCTGTATGAGCCCCTGAGAATGTGCTTCATACAGTAAAAAAGTAAGTAAAAGAGGAATAACACTATACAATATACAATACAATATACAAACTAAAGTACAATCTAAGTACAATGAAGTAAAAATGCAGACAATGAGGTACAAATGCAGACAATGAGGTACAACAACTTTTTTTTAGGGCAGGTTAAAATGCAAATGAGGTATGAATGTAGTGCAAATCTCTTTAATAAATAAATCAATATAATGTAGTGTTAAAGTGTCTAAAGTGAGTGAGTGTTTGTTTAAAGTGAGTGTGTGTGCATGTGTGTGCAATGAGTGTAGATGGAGGGGATCAATAAAGGAATATGTTGTCTTATATTTCTCCACCCTCATCGTTGTTAAGTGGTGCTCTGGCGCACGGAAATGGAACACACCATTACCCTGCATCATGTGACCAGAGTGACTGACACCTTACCTGGGCTTCTCTTTGAGCCTTTCATTGGACGAATGGGATGAGAGGTCAGACTGATGATGAGCCCGCCTCTCGTCCTGCGGTGAGTAGGAGCGGTACGACTCGATCTCGGAGATATCTGTAAACACGCAATACAAACACGTTAAAAGAGCCAGATAATAACGTTTGCAATGCCTGTGGCAGTTCTGATACCACAGCAGCGTGACCACACACCAGAAAACATGCAGATATAATGAGTCCCAACGGAATAAATCTAAGCAGAGATTTAAAGTTAAGTCAATCTTTGCCGACACATAGATAATCCCGTTTTGTTCTCCATGATCTGCCCCAGAGAGTGAATCCTAAATAGTGCAAGGCAGACATTTTGCCACGGTATGGGCCATAACATAATGAAATTCTGTCATATAGCTGGATTATGATGGTGGATTATATTATCCTGTATAAACACTGGTGAGCGTGCGCACACACACACACGCTAAATCAGATGAATTCTGTGACGTGTGTAAACAAGGTGCACCGCACTGGATTGGCTTAGCAAACACTCTTCCCTCCCATCTAGTCCCGTCACACCAATCACAGCCTGCTATCTGGTCATATAGCAGATATAAATAATAATAATAATTATTATTTTTAAACATGTTTAAAGTTGCATTAAGCAACTTAGTGTATTTGTATTGCTTGCTTTTTCATATCAATATTATGAGGACAACTCAAGGGAGCATACCAAACCTCAAGCATTTATATGATTGGGACATGGCCCTAGTCCCAGCTTTGTACCGTACGTGTACACATGGCCGCCTTAGGGTCTTAGGTGTTCTATAAATAGTAAATGTTACTGTATAATGCATGCACTATCTAGACAACCTGTTAGTAAACATATATTTCAAATACTATATTCTCAAGCTCCGGGTATCTCATCAGGGTGTCCCGTTTCATCTCCATTATGTCTTGTATTGATTGTGCTCGTGTTTTAATATGATTTGTGAATAAACTGAAATGAACTGAGTGAGGGGTGAGTAGAGAAGAACTGTGAAGGGTTAGTGAAATAGATCGATTTTATTATACCAAGGGAATACAGGTTTTATTGGGGGGAAAAAAAATCATACATGCAATACAAAACAAGACAAGATAAAAAGAGCACACCAGGAACAGGAAACAAAATGTTAATCACAAGTCACAGTCACTCTTTGGTGGCGTACGGCGTTCTTCTAATACAGTGAATTTGCATATATCACAGGAGAAAAGGCCACCGGACAGAATCCCTGTTAGATTAGAAAAGAGTTGCTCTCTGGGAGTTTGGCGGTTGTTCTCTCACCGTCGAGCTCCGAGTCGCTGTCGGCCATGGGCGGGATCCTGATCAGCACCTGCCTCTTGTCCCTCTGCACCACCAGCTGGAGCTTCCCTCTGGACTTCTCGATCAGCTTCCCCGCGTCGCTCAGAGACAGGTTCTCCGTCACCGTGCCGTTGATCTGGTGGAGGGAGGAGGGTCCACCGTGCGGATTGGGTGAATGTTTTCTCAGAATGACATCTCATAGTTTATGAAATTTAATGATTTGGTTTACTATAAAACTATGCAAATAATGTACAGAGCTAAAGCAAAATTACTCCCAGATGGGGTGCAAAGGTTTTTTTCAACACATGAAAGAAAATATGATTTGAGAGATATTTATAAATTTACTGTTCAAAAAGCTAAGAAAGGGATTAAAAGGAGGTGTATTTCTATTATTGGGGTTAACTTGTGGAACAATGCGGATATACAGTTAAGAATGAGTCATTCGATTTTGGTTTTTAAGAAAAAGGTTTTGTAAAGCTAACTACAAGGGTGAATAACACTGTTTTGCTTGCTTTTTTTTCTTTTCTTTAGAATACTGTTTTGGAATCTACATTTTTGTAAGAATATAGGACAGGCACATATAAGCACTATGCTTCAGTCTGTACCTTTTCAGTCACTGTAAATAATCAAATATTGATAAATGATGATGTATATTGTACTGTGTGTGATGATGACTGAAAAAATAAACTACCGGTACTACTACTACTACTACTACTTTGGGCCAGTAAGCCATTGTTTGAAGGAGCACGTTCAGTGTTAGACTAAAGACTCCCGCCTAGATGCAACACTGAACGGCACAGGAAGTCCTTCATTCCGACAGCCATCAGACTCTATAACGCATCACTGAGCACAGGGTGACAATACAGTCTGGCATAATCTTCCTGGACACTTTACAATTGAATTTTCACACTTCTCACAATCTTCCTGGTCACTTTACACTTATTACTGTACATTTTACTGTATATTTCTGTACATTTTATATTTAAGATTTTAGAATGCATATACATACGAGCATGTATATCCTGGACCGTATTTTATTCTTTATTCTTATTTGTTACATTATTATATTCTTATTTGAGTCTTATTGACTACCTAAATCTTTATTGTTTACTGTGAGCGATCTGTAGTGGCGAATTTCCCTCGGGATAAATAAAGGATTTCTATTCTATTCTATTCTATTCTATTCTATTCCATTAGAATGTCTAGTTCTCAAACCTGAGATTGTACACGATAAAGGGTGTTTCTCAGGAAGGTCTTACTGACCTGAGGGCTCTCTGTCCAGCCTGTGACCCGAACTATGACTTATGGAGGTAAACTGATCACAACGCTCCGTTGTCACAGTACAAGGGACTGGTACCTTTAAAATGATATCTCCTTGCTGCAGGGTGCCATCCCGGCTGGCGAGGCCTGTGCTGGTCATCTCCTTGATGAAGAGCTGACTGCCGAGACGAAGACCGTACTCTACGAGACACGGAACAGATGGTTACTCGATACAGTATCGACACACGGAACACACAGGAAACCCACCGCGAGACGGATTTAGTCCAGGATTTAGTTGAATGCATGTTCAACTTGTCCTCGTGCCTTTTACCTTGACCTGTTATACTTTATTTAACTAAGGTAGGTAGACTGAGCACATTACTCGCACAATTACACACCCACACACACCCACACACAGCCACAGACACCCACACACACACAGCCACAGACAGACACCCACACACAGCCACCCACACACAGCCACAGACAGACACCCACACACAGCCACCCACACACAGCCACAGACAGACACCCACACACAGCCACCCACACACAGCCACAGACAGACACCCACACACAGCCACAGACAGACACCCACACACAGCCACCCACACACAGCCACAGACAGACACCCCACACACAGCCACAGACACCCACACACAGCCACAGACACCCACACACAGCCACAGCCACAGACACCCACCCACACACACAGACAGACACCCCACACACAGCCACAGACACCCACACACAGCCACAGCCACAGACACCCACACACACACAGCCACAGAGTCAGACACCCACACACAGCCACAGACACCCACACACAGCCACAGCCACAGACACCCACACACACACAGCCACAGAGTCAGACACCCACACACACACAGCCACAGAGTCAGACACCCACACACAGCCACAGACACCCACACACAGCCACAGCCACAGACACCCACACACACACAGCCACAGACACCCACACACAGCCACAGCCACAGACACCCACACACACACAGCCACAGAGTCAGACACCCACACACAGCCACAGACACCCACACACAGCCACACACACCTTCATTGGGCTGGTTCTTCAGCAGCAGCACGTTGAGGGGTTTCTCCAGGGGCTCCAGGTCCCGGGGGGGGCGGGGCTCCTGGTCCCGGGGTGGGCGGGGCATAGGTATGGGCATGGCAGGAGGCGAGGGGGATCGGTCCAGACGGTCCCTGCTCCCGCTTCTCCTCGCCGGCTCGTCGTAACCCCTGGGGTCGCGGTCGCTGGGGACGCGGTCACGCCCCTGGTTGTTGTGGCCCCCGCCCCTGTAGTGCTCGTCCAACGCACGGTCGCTGCGGAAACGCTCCTCCGGGCTGTTCTCGCGGTCCAGCGTGCGGTCGCTGCGGTAACGGCGGTCGGGGCTGTGCTCGCGGTCCAGTGTGCGGTCGCTGCGGTAGCGCCGGTCCGGGCTGTGCTCTCTGTCCCGCGGCGCGCGGTCGCCCCCCCTGTGGGGCCGCTCGGGGCTGCGCTCGTCGCGCTCCAGCGTCTGACCCCGGCTGCCGTCTCTCCTGTACGGCCTGTCGGGGCTCAGGTCTCTCTCCATGCTCCTGCCCCGCTCGCCCCGGTCGTAGTCGCGCTCGCGGGTCTGGTAGCCGGAGTCCGTGTAGCCTCCTCCCCCGCCGCCGCCCCCCCGCTCCCTCTCCAGGCTGGGGTCCCGCCCCCCCGGGCCGCTGCGGCCGCTGTACACGCTGCGTCGGTCCTGCTCGTAGTTGTAGTCGTCGTTGAAGTCGTTGCTGAAGACGCGGTCGTCGGGGGACGGAGGGCGGTTCATGGTGACGACGGGCACCTTCCTGGACCTCTTGACTGTCTGTTAAAAACAAAAGCGTAGAGCGACGACGACAACAACATCAGATGAACGGCAGGTGGTTAAAACACACAACGTTACAATGTTTTAAATATCTTTTTATTAGTGCCGTCAGGCGATTAAAAAAATTCATCTAATTAATTACAGGATTTGTAATTAATTAATCTAATTAATCACATTTTAATCGCATAACCATTTTATGCCTGATATTCTATATTCTATAATCATATTTCAAATTGCATGTGTCCGGATGGCAGAATTCAGTACTGTATCTACAAAACCTTCTGTTTAATCAACTTCCATCTATTAATTTGCTTAGATTTTTCAGGTCTGGTCAATTTGAGCATGGTGTTATTCACAGTCAAAGATAAAAAATAATGTATTGATATTCTCATTTGGTTCATTACAATTTACTCAAAATAGAATTTTCATTCAATCAATCACCGCACAGATTGATTGATTGAATGAAAATGTTATTAACAAATTGCAGAATGGGTACAATACAGTAAGGCTCAATACACACAATTGTTAAGGGGATGCAGACCAGAGAAAGACTTTCGTCTTGTTTACATCAGGGTCCCCCATTTTCAATTCATAATGAATTGTAAGTAAGGGTGCAACTTGCACCGTGCAATCCATTCTTTGTGGATCTAGCCCACAGTATTTCTGACACTGGGAATACATTCCCTGAGATTCAGAGATGTCCTTAGAATCAGATACCAAGAACATGCAAATGGACCATATTAAAAAAAAATCTGTAAATGTATACGGTATTCTACATTCTTATGGAATGAATGAGATACAAAAAAAATATTAGTAAAAAAAAAAAAAAAAAAAATTTGAGTTAATTTTCATACCACGATAATTTGCCGTGTAATTAATTAATCTAATTAACGCGATAAACTGACAGCCCTACTTTTTATGTATAATATTTTCAGTTTCAACTAGCAAAATTTGCCACATGCTCTTTTACTTACGATTTTGGCTACTTTGCCACACTTCCTGAGGGTTTGGACAGCAAAGGAGTGGGGGACGCCCTCCATGGAAATAGCGTTCACCTGCACCACGCGGTCACTCTCACTGGAAAACACCGCCACAGGTCAGTGACAGACGGGTACAGACAGTATCCAAGTATGATTTTTGACATTCGTTTTCCCAGCTCTTATGAAAAATAAATACAGAAATACCCTGATATTTCCACCAGTATCACGTGGCTCAAACTGGATTATAAGCATGATATTATCTAAGTTCAAAAGTGGTACCACGGTGACACATAACCATGGTAGTATAATGGTAAATTATTTCTACAATGGCCGGTGCTGTGGTCAAACTGAAACGACCATCATACTACCATGAATCATGATACCATCTATAAACAATAATGAGAACCCAACTTTGACGTGAAATCTATTAAAGGGTCAATTCGGAATTTTGGACCCCAAGCCAACATTTCCTACTCATTGACCGTCAAAGAGTCCTTTTCTCGGCACAATACAGTCCCTTTAATGAGTAATGAAACACTACAAATGAAACACAAGCATTTGCTGCCCATGTAGCTGATATTCTCACCCTGCTGTCGATTAGCGATGTCGTACCTCTTTGGAGGTAACCATAGAATAGATTATTTTTAATGTATATTAGTTCTTTATTGGAATGGACCACGGGACCCTGCCGTACATGATCCAGTGTTTGGCTTACACTTAGAGTGCCTAGAGTTTGGACTGAACTTGGTAGATCTGCTTTTGGCTTCTCTGCCCCTACCTCATGGAATACCCTGCAGGAAACTCTGAAACTAGACACTCTAGTGTCTATGGGTCGGTTTAGAACCTTAATGACCAATCAGGTCACCACAATATGTAATTGTTTTAAAATTATTACCTCTGTTTAAATTTTTATAATGTATTTTAAAATGTGCTCTTAATTATTCCGATTGTCTGATGTCTTTATATGTATGAACGCACTGTGACACTTGTGAATTTAACATCTCAACGGCACTGTAAGTGAGTTTAACTACTCAGTGTATTTATATAGAGTATAAATAAATAAAAAAATAAAAGTAAAAAGGCAGTCTGACATCACTGATGGGGGCGGGGCAGAGTGTGCAGTGGGGTGAAACTATCAGCCTTTCGTTACTCTTTGAGATTTCAAACTGTGCGACTTTAATAGAACCAGCCGTTAAACTCTGGACAGATCGCCAGGTAGTACACGTACAACAGCAAGCCGTCGCCAGGCCCTCCTTGTAGAACATCAGACACCACGATGGACATCTCCCCGTTGTCCTCGTTGGGGTTGTCCCGCCCCCCGGACACTGCGATGCCGAAGCCCATCTTGGGGTCCTGCAGGGGAGGGAGGAGGTCCATTAGAGCCGTGTGTAGAGCTTATGTGAGGAGCTGCTGTCCCTTCATCTCGTGTGTCAGCGTGTGCGTGCGTGTGTATACACTAAAATACTTTATTCCACAGATGTTAAAAACAGAGATGTTAAGGTTCCCTGGTCCTTGATCCCTGTGTCTCATGATCATCCTTCACACTTTAAAAAAGTTGATACTCTTCCAACCTGCGCACAGTTCAAATCCATGATCACACAAACCACTGTATATGAATCTGGAACTGTTTTAGCCGATATTCCCTGTTTTTAGCTTTGTTTTTATCTTGTTGCGTTACTGTTTTTGCCTTATTTATTTTAACCTTCCAACGGTGCTCGAGTTTTAAATAAAGTGATGATGATGATGATCATGATGGCGATGATGAAGGGTTCTGTATGCTCTATGATACAGTCTCTCTGCCACTGCTCTGCTTCGTCCAGATGAGAGATTACACCAGAGATTTGATGACCCTCTCCTACACCCCTCCCTCTGTACTAAAAACATACCACCACCCACTGTCACTACCAGATGGCCAGAGAGAGAGAGAGAGAGAGAGAGAGAGAGAGAGAGAAATAAATATATAACTGTCATCTGTAATGTCAGAAATGAGAGAAAATGAGAGGCAGAAAGAGACAGTTACAGAGGGCGTCAACATAAATACTATAGACTAGTGATATAGAGAAAGAGACATATATATATATATATATATATATATATATATATATATATATATATATATATATATATATAGCCTAAAGAGAGAGAGACATTATTTACACTGTTAACACATCAAGCATGGCAACTGGGATTTGAATATCCCATATCAAACACAGCAGCTGATTTGACTGGAGAAAGTGAACGTTGATCATTTCTTGATCAGATTTGAAGGGATTTACGCACAATATCTGTGGCGCTGGATCAACATTGTAATGCTTGTGTGTCGAGGTTTACACACGCCTGATGTTGCAAAGAAAACGTGCGACTGAGAGGGAAAAAAATCCCTCAATTCCCGGGAGGGATTACGTGAGACGGCCAACCTGTAACCCTGGCCTGTCACAGTCACTGTGATTAGTGTATATAGCTCTGGGTATACAGTAGATCTGGCTTTTGGTGCCATCCGAGGCAAACAGGCTTCACGCTGCTCCAGAGAGAGGGGGAGGGGAGGGGGTTATCCGTCACAGACTGGACACGTTCTAGCTCAATACATTGACCAATCTGCCATTTTATTAGACTTCAGAAATAAATATGTGACGTACTGAAGCGCGATTTTTTTCCTCTAGTGTAGACTGACCGAGGCACAGAGGGAGGAGGACAGAAATGCACCCATATACCACTTCAATTGATGCCGATACCAATTCAGAGTGCTTAAACGTCCAGTATCGGTCAGATACCGGGTACCGATCCGATCCATCCCCTTTACTGAACAGTGTAGTAGTAGAGAAGTTGAGATGTATAATACATTCTCCTCCGTTAGAGAGGTTTATGTAACATGTGTTAAAAGTGATTTAGATATATAATACATTCTCCTCCAATAGAGAGGCCTAGCATGCTTCTCTACGTGTTCAAAATTATTTAGATAATACATAAATGGATTTCTATATTATTAGTACGTTTCTTGGTCTCCGATTGATTCTAGGTTAAATTCTCGACACCAGGCGGTCAGGTGGCGTAGCGGAGATTGTGCTCGTTGCAGCCCAGACTATATTGCAGTAGGGTAAGGAAATAAAAAGCTATAACAAGGTTAGATGGGTAGGGCGGTCAGGTGGCGTAGCGGAGATTGTGCTCGTCACCAATGCAAGAGGCTGCGGTCTCGACTCCCGGAGAGTCAGCATTTCCTTGGCTCGGGCTGATCGCTATACTAACTTGTTTGGCTGAGTTAGAGGAGGGGAGCCGTGGGTGGGTCCTGGGCGTTGTGGACAGTGACCCCTACAGTTCGGTCGGGGCGCCTGCTCAGCGAAGGTAGGATCTGGTGAGAGGTAGTGCGGCCTCCCACACGTTACACTCTCCCAGTGAGAATCTGCGCGGCCAGGCTGGCTGCCGGCTGGCTGCACATGCGTCGGAGGAAAACATGTGACAGTCTCCGGCCTCTCGGACCAACAGTAGGGGAAAGTGCGCAACAACCAGGAAGGGGGTTGGGAATTGGCATAATGACTAACAGTGGGATGGAAGAAAAATCGGAAAAAGAAGGAGGGGGAAAAAGATAATAAAGAAAATAAAAATAAAAAACAAAAGAATTCTCCACACCACATTTGAAGCCTCATATGGAACAGACATCCGATACCAGTGTCAGCAATATTAGCGCATCCCTATTCTGACTGAGGAAGACGGGGACAGACGAGAGGATGAGAGATGAAACAGGGACTGTGTGCGACAGCTGTGTGGTGGAGGTTCGGGGTCAGAGGTTGGCATCGCTGAGCAGGACCTGGCCGCTCTAAAGCGGCTTTCCACTGCCATCACGCCCACGGGCTTCACTACACCGCTGTGTGCACGAAACAATGGGCTCACAGACGTGATTAACTAAGATGTGGACAGATGTGTTGAAGATGAACATGTGTGACATGATGGGCCCCTCCTCCACTAAGCCGTGTTACCGGGCATGCAAACACAATCAATGAAATTATATATTTCGCCCCCCTGCTGTGAGGCGCGGCCGGGCACTGAACAGCGATATTGTTGCAGCGAGATGCAACAGTGGCTCAGGGGGTAGAGCGGCCGCCGGCGCCTGGTAGTCGGAAGGTTCCCGGTTAGATTCCAGCTCCTCCTGGGCAGCGTGTCGATGTGACACTTACACTTAACCCCTAATTGGTCCCGATGAGCAGGTTGGGACCTTGCATGGTTGCCTCCGCCCATCAGTGTGTAAATGTGTGAGTGAAATGGGTCAAATGTGAGGAATAAATTGTAAAGCTCTTTGGATAAAAGCGCAATATAAATGCACCATTTACCATTTATAACGGTAATAACATATTGGTCGGACCTGGGCTGCACTGAACTCATTTTGATTGTAATCTAGGTGTTTGAATCTTGAAATCGACATTCAAACGCAGCACATAATGTTGCCATTTTTTTTCCGCGTGTGTGCAACTGACCTATGTCAAACCCTGCCCTCTTTTCTTGATCCTCCAATCACAACGTGTTTGTGCGAGGGCTCGCTCAAGTAGCAATTACTCCAACTAGTTAGTCTAGTCTAAAGACCCATTCTGCAGCATTATTATGTGATGTAACGATTATGAGAAAACACCCGTTTTTATTTTAAAAGGAGACTAATCATGACAACATAATGTATGACATTGCAGATATTTGAAGCTTTGTTTGAAAACCTTGCTTCGAATGGCAAAACATTTACATATAGCGCAGCCCTTGGTTGGACCGGTATGTAGGACTCATATCACCGATTATTGTTGCATTGTCCTTCTACAGCTGGTGCTGTAGAAAAGGAAAAGACAAAAATAAACTCATGGAGAGCCTGATTTAGTGTATCTTATAATTATTTCCAATATATTTTAGCCCACTCCTCTAGAGTAGAGTTGGACTCGCCCAAATCTAGAGCATATATAGTCTGGTAAGAAAAACAAATTATGAATAAAAATCCAAAAATCCACTATCATAGCTCCATCTGTAGTTAAAACGTTTACTTCCATGTTCCCCTTCTCGTGTTCTACTTTGGTTTTGATAACGTTGCAGCAAAGATGTAAATGGCCGTTTCCATGGTAACGCATTTGATGAAATTCCATCAGAAGAACATGATGATGATAGTGGAAGTAAACCTTTTAACTACATATTGAATTTTGGATGTTTTCTTATTGGTCTTTCCTACCAGACTGTATAACATCAAGTAGGTGTGCTTGGTGTGAGTCCATGCTGTGGATTTGAGTAGAAATGAGCAAACTCAGGAGGTACATAAGGATATTGTATGAGATTATCTGCAGCCCAGATAAGCACAAGCAAGCTTCTTCTGTTACAGCTAGACTAACCCAAGTCTACAGCAAAGCTGGGCTAGTCCAAGTCTAGAGTAAAGCTGGACTCATCCAAGTCTACATCAAAGCTGGGCTGGCCCAAGTCTAGAGTAAAGCGGGACTCATCCAAGTCTACAGCAAAGCTGGGCTAGCCCAAGTCTACTAAGTAAAGCAGGACTCATCCAAGTCTACAGCAAAACTGGGCTAGCCCAAGTCTAGAGTAAAGCGGGACTAACCCAAGTCTACAGCAAAGCTGGGCTAGTCCAAGTCTATAGAAAAGCTGGACTAACCCAAGACTAGAAACTCACCCCATGCAGGGTAACAGTTAAGTCTATAGTAAAGGGACTCACCCTGTGCAGGGTAACAGTTAAGTCTATAGTAAAGGGACTCACCCTGTGCAGGGTAACAGTGTACAGTCTATAGTAAAGGGACTCACCCTGTGCAGGGTAACAGTGTACAGTCTATAGTAAAGGGACTCACCCTGTGCAGGGTAACAGTTAAGTCTATAGTAAAGGGACTCACCCTGTGCAGGGTAACAGTGTACAGTCTATAGTAAAGGGACTCACCCTGTGCAGGGTAACAGTGTACAGTCTATAGTAAAGGGACTCACCCTGTGCAGGGTAACAGTTAAGTCTATAGTAAAGGGACTCACCCTGTGCAGGGTAACAGTGTACAGTCTATAGTAAAGGGACTCACCCTGTGCAGGGTAACAGTGTACAGCTCCCAAACAGTCTCCTCCATGGCAGGGTTCTGTTGAGAGAGGAAATTAAAATGGCTGGTTAGATTTCAGAGATTAATGATGTCATTATTACACAACCTTATTAAAAGGAGACCTACAGACATTTTACGGAATTCACATGTATTATTACATGTGGACGGTCCAGTCCAAAGATATGAGTTAACATTAACAACTCTCATGCAAATCCAAAAAAACTAGAGTGCTAAAACGGTCTCATTTGTGATGTCATCATCAAGTCTAAATAGAAAAACTCAAATAAACCTTCATCGTCTATGGATCAGCTCTAGTGTTCATACCTGATGATGACATCACAAGTGTTGAGTCTTACTTCTCTGGTTTCTGGCTTCATGAGAGAGTAGCCCATGTTCACAAATATTGATTGAGCTTTTCTTGACCTGTGGAAACAACATCGTCCATTTGGGGCGGTGCGCCGCTTTAAGCAAGTTCCCCTTCCAGGGATGACGACGCTATGAAAACATAAACACTGTCCGCTTCGCCATTGTTTTAAGAAAATGTTTTGATTCACAACTTCCGCTTCTAAGTCAATATGGACGAGGAACCATGTCAAATGTCAAATGGGCACCAGCTGACCAAACAAACGCACCTGAAAGATCAACTCTGTCCAACATTAAAACTGTTGTGAAACAAGTGAACAGACGATACCTCCACACACACACACACACACACGACTGAGCAGAAGGTCACTCACGACTAGGCTCCATATCTCACACACACGTAGAACAAAGCTTTTTAAAAAGATCCATGCCTCAGTCACCAGACACAGAGACAAAACAACCAGCCAAACAATCACAAACAAAACACACGCAAAACTTCTGTAAAAACTCAACCAAACACCCGGCCAACTCTTGTGCCGTGTGGGGATTCCAAAACATTCTAAACCCATCTTGACCCATAAATTAAACACTTGTTTGTCCTAGTTTGCCGCGACTGAGCCCCTTTTGTGGAGCCATTAACACCTCGGGTCAGATCCGAGCCACCGGTGGAGCCACACACGTTAACTCACCAGTCCCTGGAGGACGCGGACGGCTTTGGCGGCGTGGGCCCATTTCCTGTGGAGGCTGAGTACCGTCTTCATCCTCGGCCTCCTCCTCCTACCGTCTCTGTCCTACCGAGGGTCTCTTTTCTTACCACCACCAGTGCTCTTCTGCCAGAGGGAGATGCTGCAGAGCCTCCATTACTACCACAGCAGCAGGACCACTATAGCAACTCTCTGCCTGCATCTGTCCGCCTGCCCGTCTTTCATGTAAGAGGGATTCTGCTGGCCTACATTCAGCGCAAATCCCACCGTAGACAGTGTGTGTAAACACACACACACACACACACACACACACACACACACACTCCTGCACAGGCGCATACACACGTTGATGATTAAATTGTCCTGTGTGGGGAATTACGTTTGGGAGATATACACAATAATAATAATAATAAAGCGCAGGCACATTTCTATATAATTACACATCGAGTTTTGTGTATAAAAACAAATCTGATGTGTACTTGTATACAACATACTGTACACGGCCTACAATAGATGGTTTTTAGAGATTATGCACACACACACACACACACAAACACATACAATCATGAACAAACACAAAGTGCACGCGAGAGTGTGGGTGGGTTATTCACAGGACAGGTTAGGATTGAAAGTTTTAGTTTTTTGTTATTGGTATTGAGTTTTGAGGGAACAGGAAAGTGATTTTGACAGAACAGGAAAGTAGGGATGAACGATATATCAGTGACCATATCAGTATCGGTATGCTGCCCTATGCGCCAGCCGGCGTAATGGGGATAAGATAAATGAAAGTGATATCGATATCGGCCAATCATTTTTTCATATATTGGTATCGGTCCGATGAGCAAGATTGGGCAGGTGTATATCGGCTATATATAGTGCTTTTTTTTAATGATCGCATCGGTCCGGTGAGCAAAACTGCACCGATGTGGACAATTAGCTGCCGTGTGTGTGTTTTTTTTAATAATTCTTTGGCCACACAGTTTGTTTTGGTAACGTTACTTGCATGTGTCACAGGATTGTGGGCTAACATTGTTTCAGCATGTACAAAATTCGAGTATCATATATATATTTTTTTGAACTTATACAGATCATATCAACATCGGTAATATCGGTAGGGGTGTAAGGATGCATCGATTAATCGAAATGCATCGATTCTAATGTGACGATTCAACTGCATCGATTGGAAAATGTTAGAATCCATTATAATCGAAATTCAAAAAAAAATATATATATTTTTTTATTGACCTATAGTCCATTCATGCTGAGTGAATCAGTTCCCCCAGCCACATTTGTGTATTCACATTTTTTTGGGGAATTAACTGATAGAAATTAATCGAAAATGAATCGAATCGTGGTCAAATGAAGAGATTTCATGATGCATTGAATTACACCCCTAGTTATCGGCCATGACAGAAATATTAATATTGGTCATCGGTGGTATCAGCCCAAAATGTTGGTATGGGTGCATCGCTACAGGAGTGACATCCTGGGCCCAGGCTGGAGACGGGCCGTGACTCTGGCCAGCAGGACATGGATAATAACGCAGGTTGGGGAGCTGTGGTGGTAAACAGATGAGGGATGATGGCCTGGTACTAGCCTGCTGACCCCTAAAAAGCTAGTAGGGACCTAGAGAGGGCACTACGTAGGGCACGATGCAAGGCACTGAAGCCTGGGCAATATCTCTGAAGCACAATAATTTGTCTTCATATTGCCTGTGTGGTGGTGCTGCTTCCTGAGCAAGTTCTAGCATGAGTTTCTACACGGGCGTAGGGCTTTTTTTTTTTTTATGTCGCTCATTCCATAAGGACGTAGAATAAACATTTAAAAAAAATTAAATGGTCCATTTGCATGTTCTTGGTATCTGAATCTAGGGACATATATGGACCAGTGTCAGAAATAGTGTGTCTGTTACTAGGCTTGAGTAAATTGTAATGAACCAAAGGAGAATATCAATTCTATTTAAAAAATATATATATCTTTGACTGTGAATAACACCATGCTAAAATTTACCAGACCTGAAAAAGCTAAGCAAATGAATAAAGGGAAGATGATTAAACAGAAGGTTTTGTAGATACAGTACTGAATTCTGCCATCTTTTTTATAATGTAAATTTCTCCACCATTTTTTATCGTATTGCAACACCGTTTTTTGCAAGACATTCACAGAAAGGTAGAGAAACTAACTGCGTTCTGTTTTATGGCAATAACGTTCAGGTTTGTGGGAGATAATCCCAAAAAATAAGAGAAATAAAAAAGGAAATCCAGAAGTCAGATGATTGACAGGGGCTGGTGTGAGCTGGGTAGGGTAGTTTTTCGAAATTCGAAAGCCCTGAGTCTCTTCCTTCAAAAGACTACACTCACTTTTGGATGTGCCACTTCCTCCTGTCAATATGCGCCGGTTTCCGACTCAATGTCCTGAGATTTCTATAATCTTATATTTCACTAATAACAGTTAAAATAATTGGTAAACAAACGTAATGCTGAAAATATACACTTTTACTGTATATCTCGGGCTTAAGAGGTTAACCCTGTGAGGCCCAAATTAAAAAGACATTAGCAACTTCAGAGGTCAGAGGGTGGGACATATAAACACATTTACTATCAAATAGCATTGTGAGGCTGAACAACAGGACCAATTGACTATACATGTGCTTAATTTTTTTTAAATAAATTTTTTTTTTAAATGGCTAAAAGTGATTTTGTAATTTTGCAACCTTGGGTCTCACACGGTACTTTTAACCCAAATAAAATAATACGGCACCCAAATAAAAAATACATTAGCAACTTCAGAGGCCAGAGGGTGAGACCTATAAACACATGAAGGGTGCCGTGACTGAAAAAAAAGGTTGAGAAACGCTGGTATATATGGTGTGGCTCTTTGTGGTACCACAGTCATTTTTGTGGCTCTTAGTCTCTGACTGGTTGGCCACCCCTGGCATAGGGCATAGGGATATCACTAAGGATTAGGGATGTTCGATATTGGCTTTTTTACCGATACTGATATACCGATATTGTCCAACTCTTCATTTCCGATACCGATATCAACAGATACCGATATATGCAGGGTTCCCCCCCCCCCAAAAAACTGAATAATTTCAGGTAATTAAATAATAATAATAATAATAATAATAATAATAATAATAATAATAATAATAATAATAATAATAATAATAATAATAATAATAATACATCTATTTTATATAGCGCTTTTCCAGGTGCTCAAAGACGCTTTACATGGGCAGGAGAGACAAACTATAGCAAAACAAAAAACAGAACAAAACAGAACAAAATAATACATGACAAAATAAAATAAAATAAAACCGACAGAATTAGAGGTCAAAAGCAAGATTGAAAAGGTGAGTTTTGAGGGCTGATTTAAAAGATGTCAGGGTGTTTGCATCACGGATATGGCTGGGAGGGCATTCCAGAGGGAGGGGGCAGCAGCAGCAAAGGCCCTGTCGCCCCAGGTCCGGAGCTTGGTCGTGGGAGGTGTTAGGAGGTTGGCATCTGCAGACCTAAGGCGACGGGTGGGCGTGTGACAGTGGAGGAGGTCGGACAGGTAGGGAGGGGCAAGGTTGTTGAGGGCTTTAAATGTGATGAGTAGTATTTAATTAAGATATGTAATTAACATTACATATCTCTTGTTGTGGAATTAACACAACATTATGCATACTTTTGACAATAAATAAAATCAGAATTTGTTCTTACTTGCTTGCCTGGGTAAATAAAGTTTCAATAAATGTAAAAAAAAAAATATATATATATATATATATATATATATTTTTTTTTTAAACAGATAGATAATTTCCGATATCACATTTTAATGCCAATATCGGTACGCCGATAATATCGGCCATCCCTACTAAGGATGCACCCATACCACCACTTTACTGCAGATACCGATTTGGAGCACTACACTTCCAGTATCAGCCTTCATACATTGCTCTCCATTAGAGAGATCTAACATGCTTGACATTGCTTGTATGTGTTCAAATGCAGTAAATAAAGGTGTTTTCTAGCATGTTACAGGTGGTTCTTGTTATTAGAGCTCTGTTCCCCCCATGGTCTCATGTTCCTTTTGTTTTGTTTCTTTGTTGTTTCTTTGTTTTTGTTTCTTTGCTTTTGTTTCTTTGTTTTTACTTTTGCTCCCGACTAATTGTCAGCGACTTCGGGTTATTGAGAAGCGCTATATAAATTAAATTAATTATTATTATTATTGGCTGACCGCCAACATTTCAATCAATATAATCTTTTCAAAACTAAATAAAAATTTAAAGAATGAATATTTGTATGTTAAGCTAGTACAAATATACAGGTAACATGTGAAACTAGACATCTTGAGGTAGACTTTGCTTCAAATTTAAGATAAGGGATAAGGGAGGAAAATGCCACGGCATGGCCATTTACAAAGGGGTCCCATGACTTCTCACCTCAGGATATCCGAGTTAATTAGGCGGCGAAGTGGCGCAGTGGGCAAGGCGCTCGCCACTAACGCAGGAGATGCTGGGTTCGAGCCCAGCTCTCGGCATTGCTACCAGCTTGGCTGGTCGTTCATACTAACGCAATTGGCAGTGTTAGGGGTGGGAAACTGGTGGGTGGGGATCGGATGTTGTGGACAGCGACTCCTACAGGTCGGTTGGTGCGCCTGCGCAGCAGAATCAGGAAGCAACGGGGGCGGCGTGACCCTCCCACGCAGACCCTCGCCGCTGAGAGATCGCGCTGTGCAGGTGAAAAGATGCGACGGCTGCCTCCTCGTGTACCGGAGGGGACACGTGATGCAAGGCTTCGTCCACATTGCAGCCGGCCTGTGGGAGGCATGGTCTAACACCGTTCGAGACAGGGGAGGGTAGAATTGGACAATACGAAATTGGGATGGGAGAAAAATAGAAAAATGGGAGAAAAAGTAGATACAAAAACAAAATGATATCCGAGTGAAGATGGCCTCAATAGAACCAGATTCTATTCAGAAAGACTCCTCTTTACAGCCAGGCTCATTTACGCTAGTTACAGAAATGCAGAATTAGGCCCAAACCATGCAGTATATATATTTTTTTACTTTATTAATACCAATATCGGCCCTAAAAATCCAGTATCGGTCAAGCTCTACTTGGTATTGGATTTTAGTATTGGGGAAATTATCTGATATGATATACCCACATTTAGCCGCAGGTATCTGACAGATATCTGATCCCAGTATCAGTGCTAAGGACACGGAGGTGACTGAGGACACGTCGTGGCAGAACAAAACACTGTGCGAAAAGAGATGAGAAACAGGAGAACAGACCTTTGGGATTAAGTACAAGACGATGAGCACATGATGAGGACAGGACACGACACACCGCAAAAGATTATTCTAAAAATGCCCCGTGACCTGAAAAGATGTCAGGCTGTGTGCTGTATATATCTATGTACCAAAATGCATTTTATAACATTTTAATTTTCTTGTATGTTAATATCCAAATGACAAAATACTTGTCACGTAGTGTGTGTGGCAGCTAGTGACCACCATTTGTAAAGAGTTGTATAACTTTTGGTTTTGGTCGGCCAAACTGTTTGACCAGATTAGGGGCGAGGTCAAAAGGTGGGTTGAGGATTCTGGTCGTTTTGTGAATGTACCTGCTGTCAGCCACCAACAGAAAATGACTAGTTTCAGAAGACACACAGATAGATAGACACAGACTTACAGACAGACACAGACACAGGCACACACACACAGAGATAGACAGACAGGCACACACACACCAGGTAACCAACACAGGATGCTATGCTACTGTACATCACAGACTGATGTCAAGTGTAATTCCTTTGGGATTCTCTATTTCAGTAACATTAGATGTAAACAGTAAATCTAAGCCAGATTGGTTTATTGAACATATAGTTGTTCTTCTCCTCCTCAGGCGCCAGGATCAGGAAGGCAATAAGGATGGTGTTTTAAGAGATATTGCGGATGCCTTGATGCCAGGGCTTTAGTGCAGGCGATGATAGACAGCTCAATAAATAAACAACAACATGTACCGCTGACTCTCAATAAACAAACAGGTGTAGGTGGGCGGGGCCAATGTTCTGAATTGGTTTTGTACACATAAGCGTTCAACTAAGAACAATTCTGAAACAGCAGCTGGAACAAGGACAGTAAGAAGAAATAAAGATGAGATGTATCATTTCTATACACCCCCTGACTGCAACATAGGATCCCATTATTATTTCCATCAAATAATGATCAATGAGAGACCACGGCACGGCACTATTACAGAGTGCTGTATATACCGTATATACATTTATATATGTATATTTACCGCATATATATATATATATATATCCATATATGTCTGAATATACCTGCATATAATCATTCTGTATATCTACTTATACACCTGCATATACATTTACATTTTACATTTAGTCATTTAGCTGACGCTTTTATCCAAAGCGACTTACAAGTTCTGTACGACAAGTCATCAGGAAGGGCACAACTCTATCAGCTGAGTAACAATCTTCATCAAAGTGTTGTGTGCTACAGTGTAGGTTCGTTTATTAGGACAAGTGCATGACAGTAAGGTTAGTTAGGGTTAGATTTTTAATTTTTTTTGATAATGGTTGATATAACCCATATAACTCTGTACAATAATGCTGTATATACTTTATATATACAGTATTTATTCTTAGCGTGTATATATATCTATCCACACTTTTACTGTTACATTTGCACTCTGGTTGGATGCCAAACATATTTTTGCTGTACTGTATAATGACTATACATTTTAATCCAATCTAATCTAATGATCAATGAGAGATATTTTTGAATGAAATGGCACCATGACAATTGTAATTAGCCCCATGATACTGGAAGTAGGGCTGGGCGATATGGCCTAAATATGATATCACGATATTTTCTGACCTTTCGGCGATACACGATACACATCACAATGTTTTTCTTTTTTACCCCAAACAATTCATTATGAGGCTTACCAAGACAGTATTTGAGTTTGCAAGCTAACATTAAAGACAAAATAAAATACCCATGCATTTAGCATTTTTATATTAGATTTAGATTATTAGATTATATATTGCATATGAGATATTATATGATTTAGATATGAAATATGATGAATTGAAAATGGGGGACCCTGATGTAAACAAGACTAAAGTCTTTCTCTGGTCTGCATCCCCTTAACAATTGTATGTATTGAGCTGTACTGTACCCATTCTGCAATATGTTAAAGTTTTAAATCAATCAATCAATAAATAGCATTTTAGCATTTTTATGAAACTACTGTATATATGTATGTCTCTAAATGTTTTGATGAATTGAAAATGGAGGACCCTTATGTAAAAAAGCCGAAAGTCTTTTTCTGGTCTTCATCCTCCTGTACTGTATTGTACCCATTCTGCAACCTTTTAATACAGTTTTCATTCATTCATTCTGACGGAAACATAATCATTTTGATTGACAGTCGAGTCTGCCAATGACGTCACACCGCTTGCACCCGCCCTGCTGTTCTTAGCACCAATCGGCAAGCGTTATTAGTTTTTTACTTCCTGAATGTCCCGTGTGCTGAACATCAACAAAGCTACTAACGTTAGCTCCCCGCGGCCGTCGAGTAGGAGACCAGTGCTTCACAGGATGACTAAATGAGGCATAATGATTTTACTACAACGAATGTTATAATAAAAGCCTTTCCATACATCTGTCTGATTGAAAACTTTATTAACAGACCGCGGAATGGGCATATCTCAGCACAGGCTGAGATATGAACGAGTAACGTGTGGACAGATTGACGCGACACAATCCTCTTGGGCAAAACATCACGATATCCACGATACGTTGAAAAAGTGTATCGTTAATGAACTGTACCCGATATTTATATAATATCGTCATATCGCCCAGCCCTAACTGGAAGTACATAAAAAAATATATATACCATATACGGTATTTATATATATGTGTGTGTGTGTGTCATTTATTAACATTGTAATTTGTACCATCAAATACCGGTACGGTATACTGTCAAAACAAAGCTAAATATTGTCATATGATATTTTGTACATATCGGCCAGCTCCTGGCTAAGTCCTTCTGAATGTTGTCTGTTATGCAACAACTACCCTAACAGCAGGTCCACTTATGAGAACGACTTGGTTTGGAGAGGAACACGGTGGTTAAAATATCAAAACCTCCCGGGGTCCTGTCCTGAACCATGTTGGAGGACTTGTAATTTTACCTGATAAACTAGTTTGATGATTGTTGTGGGTTTCTTATGCAGCCTTAAGCATTTACGTTCACGATGGTGATGAATGCAACCTAAAGAATCTTTGACTTACGGTACAGGCTTGAAAGTGGAAGTGGTATATATATATATTTTCTTTTTTCTGTTTGTTTGTTTGTTTGTTTGTTTGTTTGTTTGTTTGTTTGTTTGTTTGTTTTTGTGTAAAATAATTGTAAAATGGGAACTGATGTGAATTGAAATGATGTGAAATATACTTGTTGGTACTCCCAAATAAAATACATTTAAAAAAAAATATATATATATATATCTCAAAACCTTGCACACTCTGCCAGAACAAAAACAGCAGCATAAGACAAGGAGGAACCAGCATGAACAGTCACTCTGCCACATTCAAACCAGTGACATTTGGACTCGTTTAGTCTGGAGTTGTAACTTTGTCCCAAAGCAGGGACACATTTATGTACATACTGCATGTAAGTAGGTCATCATGTAAAACAGCAGCAATCTAGAGCAGAGCTTCAGGGTCCCTGGGGCTGGGGCTGGGGGGTCCAGAAGAAACTATTCCATTTCTGGATCATTTCATTATGTGCATTACTTTCCACACTGTTCTATCTGTTCTACATTTACATTTACATTTAGTCATTTAGCTGACGCTTTTATCCAAAGCGACTTACAAGTTCTGTACGACAGGTCATCAGGAAGGATACAACTCTATCAGCTGAGTAACAATATTCATCAAAGTGTTGCATGTTACAGTGTAGGTTAGTTTATTAGGACATGTGCATGACAGTAAGATTAGTTAGTTTTTTTTTTTTTTTTTCAGATAATGGTTGAAGAAGTGCGTCTTTAGTCGACGGCGAAAGATTGGACAGGATTTTGCTGTCCTAACTGGGGTGGGTAGTTCATTCCACTATTGTGGGGCAAGGACTGAGAATAGGCGGCTTCTCTTTGATGACCCTCCCAGAGCTTGGATAGGAGTAGGTCTAAGACAGCAGGCCTATGCCAATCTGTGCCACATCAAATCTATCTCAGATGGAGTCAGACCAAATCCTCTCAGATGAGGGTTTATACCCTAATGGACGACACCTATTTACTGGGGGCAGTATGATAACATTTGAGAACCCCAGAAAACATAAGACAGTCCGTTTAAAAGTATCTAAATGTATTATTATAATATACAAAAACAACTTAACACAGTCCCCTTAAACTTCCAATCGTTTTCAAAGTAGGTAAAATAACATTTAACAAGAATACCGTGAAGACTCTGGCAGGAGCACTCATTCAAGGGTACTACGACTATGCTTGCACCTCATGGTACCAAAGCACCTCAAAGGCGCTAAAAACAAGATTACAAACATCACAAAACAAACTGGTCAGACTACTACTTGACCTTACTCCTAGAACCCACCTCACCCCTGGCCACTTTGACTACCTAGGATGGCTTAGAGTAGACGACAGACTAGAGTACAGCAACTTGCAATGGGCCTGGTATACAAGATACACTACACGACTAAGGTACCCATGTACATGTCAAAATACTTCCCAAAGGTCAGTAAATACCACAACCACAACACCAGAGGAAGCTCAACAAATCATGTTAAACCCAGGGACTAAACACGTTTTGCAACTTTGCCACATCAATGTGGAACGCCCTACCCAAAGCTGTAAAGGAATGTGAATCCCTACCCACATTCAAAACCGCTCT
Source organism: Notolepis coatsorum (assembly GCF_963971535.1). Lineage (NCBI taxonomy): Eukaryota > Metazoa > Chordata > Actinopteri > Aulopiformes > Paralepididae > Notolepis > Notolepis coatsorum. The sequence goes on along the minus strand of NC_140175.1, from coordinate 25,477,980 downwards.
AAAAGAGCACCTACGGGAGGCTGCAATTCGAAACTGGCCACCGTAAATGTCCAAACCCCCCCACCCCACCTAATGTACAGTCTCCTCCCCATCATATGTATATACTCTGTCAGGATCTATGGGTAACAGTACTGTATATTTGCATATCATATATGTCACAAATATAACAGTACTATATACCTGTATGTCATGTATGTGTCCCTATGCCATAAATGTCATGATGTCTGCTGTCGGGACAAAACCTCATAACTCCAAAAACCCAACTTTTCAGCAGATGAAAAAAACTAACACAGATTTGAGGGTGAATAGAGTTAGGAGGTTTAGACAGATGATCGGTTTAATGCTTTCCCATTGTTTAAACTTTGTAAAACCCACACACACATATGGAGGATGATCTACGGAGTTGATTTATATAAAAAAATATATATTTAAAAAATGGAGTTATGAGGTTTTGTCCCGACAGCATGTGTATGTCATAAATGTCACTATATTGAAAATGGGGGACCCTGATGTAAACAAGACAAACGTCTTTCTCTGGTCTGCATACCCTTAACAATTGTGTGTATTGAGCCGTACTGTATTGTACCCATTCTGCAATCTGTTAAATAAAGTTTTCATTCATCATTCATTCACATTAGGACAGAAGGCGCATCCATTCCGACATACAAATTGTAGTACTCTGCCCTCTACTGGCAGACATGACGAATTACAACGAGGTGCACATAATGAGCAGTCTTCCAATAGAACGAGCGTTAAAAAATAAATAAATAGAAATAAGCCGATAATGAACTATGTGTTTACCGCATATAAGTGGGCGGTTGGTCCTATATACAAAAAGCAGAGGACTCCATTTAAACCATGGTAGGAGGAGATTCAGGCACATGGGGAAAAAATGTTGCGTTGGCTATCGGCCAAAAAATGCGATTGATAAGAAACTGCGTTTATTGTACTTCACAGATCGATGAAACAAAATACGAGATCAGATAGGAAGGGACTATGAATAATCGCAACCGTTACCAAATAGCGGGTATAACGGGTTTGTTACTCGACACATTCCTGGGTTGTTGTTGTTGTTACATTGTAACAGCAGGTGCAACAGGCAGGAATTCTTGAGCAACTCGTGATGATGAAGCTGCACGAATACATCCCGTAGATCCGTTTACCCCTCAGAGAAACACTTACGAACCAAACTACAAGAAGATCAATAACTTAGGATATTGATTTTGAACCTTTGGAATATTTTTAAAGTTTACTTACATGAAAGTATTGAGTCGCATATCTGCTCAGAGCGAACAGCCCCCCTCCGTTCACGGGCATCTTCATGCACTTTCCGAAATAGATTTACACGCAAATTAATACGATTTACACAATTACAAATAAAACTATAAATGATGCCAAACACGCATAAGTCTAACGCTATATGACTCGAATACTCTATCCACTTCAGATCGCGTTATATTTCATCATCGCTCATCCTCAAAAAAAAAACTCAAGATGTACCGCTGGGAAAACTTAGCGCCGAGTCGCTTGGGCTTAGAATGTACCAATTCAAAAGCAGGGGTGCGACTGGTCCCCCATCATTGTAATCATTCGGACATATAATATCATCCCAAGCAGGCGACTATTGAATAAACGAGAGTTAAATAAAAAGTAATTAATTTGTACAGCGTATAAAAAGAGACGACAATCGCGTTATCTTTAGAAACACATGATGCACGATGAGCGTCTCAGATGATGAGATGGACCGTTCCAAATTCGTATTGATTTGAAGGAAGGAGCCCATTGTGACCAGACTGACTCAAAGTTCCGAAAGGCAAAAGATGCCACCAGTCGATACATACAGCAGAAGTCTGGAAACAGTGTTGTAAAAAGGATGTGCAGTTATTTATCTGAGTTAGTATAGAAATCTCTCTCTTTCTCTCTGTGTGTGTGTGTGTGTGTGTGTGTGACTGTGTGTGATTGTGTGTGTGTGTGTGTGTGTGTGTGTGTGTGTGTGTGTGTGTGTGTGTGTGTGTGTGTGTGTGTGTGTGTGTGTGTGTGTGTGTGTGTGTGTGTGAGAGAGTGTGAGAGAGTGTGAGTGTGTGTGTGTGTGTGTGTGTGTGTGTGTGTGTGTGTGTGTGTGTGTGTGTGTGTGTGTGTGTGTACAACACGACCCAAATCAAGCCAAGGTCCATATCAGTTACTTTATCAACAGCAAACGTAGAGGAGATAAGCAAACCATATGTACTGTAAAAACTCTGAGCGACATTATATCCCGGTCGTTTCAGGACAACACAGTGGAAGCTGATCTAATGCAAAGTATAGCCTCACTGGACTGCAAACAAAACAAAGTGTGACCACTGACCAAGTCGTCCAAACAATGGGGCCCCGGCGGTGACGAGGCCTATCTTTTTGTTTAAACATAGTGGCCGTGGGAGGGAGGGAGGGGGGGGGGGGGGGGGCGCGGTACAGTAGGTCAGTGGTGTGCAGCAGTATTCAAATAAAGCAGAGAGGACAAGGCCTGTGTGACACATAGGATATAGAGGCAAACATGAAAAGCAATGAAGTGTCTTTGGAAACCAAGGGAGACGTTCCCCAGCGGCCTCCTGTGCTCTGCCTCACACACACTAAAGGCTACGTTCACACTGCGGGCCAAAAAGTGGCCCGGATCACATTTGTTTTGCTCATATTACATTTTCAATTCAAACTTTAATACGGACTCATGGTCCAGATAAAAAATAAAAACATACACAACCTATATATAAAATTACACACGACAAGCAAAAATAACATCACTTAAAAAATACACATCAATGTCCCACAAATAGACAGCTGTGCCAAACCTAATGTCCGTTAAAACCAAAATGATCTAATTTTCAGAGTCATTTAGCGCCGAAAGATAAATTCATACATGAGATTTCTTAAAACAGCTTGGAAAGGTATTGACACGTCGTGCAGCCACGGACATTTCACTTGCACTACACACCATATAGGTTTTTTAAGTAATATTCTCATGGCATCATTATAGGCTACTTGAAGTCTGCGCAAACTTGCTTTTTTGTAGCTTGACCACAAGTGTGCAGTATAAAGTGGTGTACAATATGCTCTGAACAGAGACACTTTCACTCCATCTGTACTAGGGATGTCCGATATTATCGGCCGATATTGGCATTAAAATCTTATATATATATTTTTCTTTTTACATTTCTATAACCTTTATTTACCCAGGCAAGCAAGTAAGAACAAATTCTGATTTTATTTATTGTCAAAAGTATGCATAATGTTAATTCCACAACAAGAGATATGTAATGTTAATTACCTGAAATTATTCCGTTTTGGGGGGGGGGGGGGGGGGGGGGGGGACCCTGCATATATCGGTATCGGTTGATATCGGATTCGGTTGATATCGGTATCGGAAATTAAGAGTTGGACAATATCGGTATATCGGTATCGGTAATAAAAACCAATATCGAGCATCCCTAATCTGTACACATACTAAACTTGCGTGAGTGTTCATCATATGTGATTCAGATCAGATCTTTCTTCAGTGTGACCAGCACCAGCACAAACCACTTGGACTTTTCCGTCACTCTAGATTGACACGTGTCGTTATTTTTACATCCATCTTCCTTATTGTTCATGTGGTTCTTCACGTACCATGGTGAGGGCAGAGGTGCTGCGCGTGGAGAGCCTCCGCAGGTAGAGGTGCTGCTGGGCCTCTCTGGTCCAACGCAGCTTGTCCCAGGAGCGGCTGGACCTGTACAGGTCAGTGTTGGACTGGTCAGTGTAACCAAACTGGTCCCTGATGGAGAGACGACACAGAAGGGCTTTTATTCATCTCACTGTTCGGAATATACAGTCGCTGTTGACAACAACAACACATGGTGGATATAGACTTCATTTATTTACAACTTATGCCTCACATTCAATTCACCCATTCACTCACATTATCCACACACAGACAGAGGAGGCGACCATGCAAGGAGCCAACCTGCTCATCAGGAGCAGTTAGGGGTTAAGGCATAAAAGAAAATAGTGTTTGTTTTCTGTTGGTTGTCAGTTAAGGCCATGGGTAGGTAGGGAATTTATTTTATTTTATTTTTTATTTTATTCTTTCCCACGGTGACTATGGATAGGGAATTTCTTTATTTAATTAAAATGTTCACAACAACATGGATGCATGTACTCTGCCAGCATGTTTAATATCCATAATACTAAAGGTTTGACTACGATTTTTATGAAACTTTATTGTAAAAAAAATAAAGTAAATTTTTTTAAACTCATAAAATAAATTGGGTCGCACCTAAATCGGCAGGGTCGGTCGGCAACCGGAAACAAACCATTTGTTCTTTTAGGCCTAAGCGTCTTGCTCAAGGACACTTCGACACGCTGCCTGGAGGAACTCTACCTCCTGAGCCACTGTCACCCCCCAACAACAACAACACTATCACAACTGTAATACTGAAAACCTTCCCAAAAGGTCAGTGAATACCACGACCACACCACCAGAGGGAGTTCCATTAATCATGTACAACCCAGATTCGGCCCAAACAAGGGACTAAACACGTTTTGCAATTATGCCACAACAATGTAGGTGGACCGCCCTACCCACAGCCGTAAAAGAATGTGAATCCCTACCCACCTTCAAAACCGCTTTCAAAGAGCACCTACGGGAGGCTGCAATACGAAACTGGCCCCAGTAAATGTCCAACCCCCCCCCCCCCCCCCCCCAACCCCCTCCAATGTACAGTTTCTTCCCCCTCAAATGTATATATTCTCTTTTAGAAACTCTGTCTGTAAATAAACAGTACTGTATATTTGTATATCTTGTATGTCATAAATGTCTGGATGTAACAGTACTGTATATCTGTATGTTGTCGTGTATGTCATAAATGTTATGATGAATTGAAAATGGGGGACCCCCTGATGTAAACAAGACGAAAGACTTTCTCTGGTCTGCATCCCCTTAACAATTGTGTGTAATTGAGCCATACTGTATTGTACCCATTCTGCAATTTTTAATAAAGTTTTCAATCAATCAATCAATCTGTACAGGGCAGATGAAGATGTTTTTAATTCATCCTTGTATCCTTCATTTATGAAGCTGTGGTAGAAAAAACTACCCGCACCTCTCTTTGATCTCCCTCATTCTTAACCACAATAAACCCTCCCCCACCTTTCCCCAAAATGTCATGACACCCTTATACCTATGGCCCCCACCCCTCTCAGTTTTGTGTATAAAGATGTTCCTCATTCAGTGGGTTCTCTCATTCCGGGTGTCCTAGTAGCTGGTCACCTCGTTGAGTCATCCAGCCATAATCTGACTATTTTGTATTGATACTTTGACTGAGTTAATAAACTGTATTAACCGGATCTCTTCTGACTGAGTAAGTTATTCGGCTTCGGCTACATTCTACCACAATGCCCTCCTGCAGACTTGTTGTACACAATTTGTAAGATCGCTTTGGATAAAATGGTCAGCTAAATGACTATGCAAAATGTATACTGTATATTATATACTGTATACTGTTGGTCTTATTGAGATATTTTTTGTTAAAGAAACAATAGGCTGCTATGCAAAGCGTTGTCCCATTAGTTATTTATAGAATAGGAAGATGGAACAGTGCAAAGGGTCAAAGGTCAGGCAGCGTTTGTGGTTCAACCGGTTTAATGTGTACTGGAAAACATCAGGTATTGTCTGACCAGCTGCTCATTATCCACCCCTAACCCCCCCCCCCTCCACCCCAATAACAAGTGCACTTAACCACCACTCTGCTTCAGACAAACAAACTGTGAGTGGTGGTCGGACACCATGCGTGTACCAGCAGAACACACATAGACACTGGAGCAGAGTGACAAAGACAGAGTAGCGCACATTAGATTAAAATTCAAAATGTATTGTCATCATAAAACACAAGTACAGTACTGTACAATGAAATTTGGCATCCAACCTGAGTGCAAGTGTAACAGTAAAGTGCAATATTCAATGTACAGGTGATTAAACTGGGTATAAAATATATAAATGAGTACTACTGAGTGTAGTGCTAATCAGATGTATGTACAGAGTTGTAGTATTAATATACAGTGATAGTGATACAGGTATAAAGACCTTTATTATTTAAAATATTCTGTTATATGTATAGTGTTATGTGTTACATGTATGTATATTGTACTACGGTCTGTGGGAGCTCCCCTGAAATTTCGTTGTATACTTGTGTGCAATGACAATTAAAAGTCTATTCTATTCTATTCTAAAGACACTATGGTAGTAGTTATACTGGCCAGCAGCGTAACTAGTAACAGTAGGTATGGGATATGTATATATATAGTATACAGATATGTAAAAAGGATTACATGTATGTAATGTATGTACGATGTGGATATATAATATATATATAGCTGATATAGACTGATGGGCTGATATATAGATATATATAGCTTAGCTGTCCCTCTGGTCTGCTCATTCACACTGACCTGCTTTCAGCCCATCAGTCTACCCACCCTCAGAGATAGTTTCCTCTATGAAACCTGCGACCTGCCCCCTTGACACTGTTCCCACTGCTCTCCTGAAACAGGTTTTTCACACAACCGGTCCCAGCATCCTCTCCATTATTAACAGCTCCCTGGCAACTGGTACTGTTCCATCCTGCTTTAAACATGCAGTAGTCCTGCCCCTATTGAAAAAACCAAACCTTGACCCCACCCAGCACAGTAATTACAGGCCCATTTCCAAGCTTCCTTTTCTGTCAAAAATACTCGTAAAAGGTTGTTCTGTGCCAATTGTCTCCCTACCTGCACCAGAACAGCATCCTGGAGACATTTCAGTCAGGGTTCAGGACTGGCCATAGCACAGAATCAGCCCTCCTTAAAGTGTCAAATGACCTACTCCTCGCCGCTGACAACCATGACTGCTCTGTTTTAATGCTGCTTGACCTCAGCGCAGCTTTCGACACTGGGGTTGGTGTCAGTGGCACTGCACTAGCATGGTTCTCCTCCTATCTCACAAATAGAAGCTTTGCTGTCAACATCGCCAACTGCTCCTCCCCCTCAACCTCCCTCTCCTGTGGGGTCCCGCAAGGGTCCATCCTTGGCCCGATCCTGTTCCCTCTTTACATGCTACCCCTTGGTCCAATCATTCAGAAGCACAACATCTCTTTTCACTGTTATGCTGACGACACACAGCTTTACGTTTCCCTGAAACCTAACAACCAGTCTCTACTTAACAGTCTCATTGTCCTGCCTGGATGACGTTAAATGTTGGATGGCACAAAACATTCTACAACTAAATCAAAACAAATGCGAAATAATCCTAAATAGTCCCCCAGACGATGTCACCACCCTTACGGTCCAACAGTCTTGGCAACCTGTCCTCCCTGGTCAAGCCTTATGTCAAGAACCTAGGTGTCATTTTTGATCCACAATTTAAATTCGACAGACAAGTGAAAGTGGTAAAGGCATGTTTTTTCCAACTACGCACCATTGCCAAACTCAAAGCCCTTCTCTCCCCTGCAGACCTTCAGAGAGTCATCCACGCTTTCATTTCATCTAGATTAGACTAACTGCAACTCCCTCTATATATACATTAACCAGTCTTCCCTGTCGCGCTTACAACTGGTACAAAACGCCGCTGCCAGACTGTTGACCGGAACCCGCAAGAGAGACCACATCACCCCTGTCCTTGCCTCCCTTCATTGGCTTCCAGTACGCTACAGGATAGATTTTAAGGTTCTCCTATTTGTTTTTAAAGCCCTTAATGGTCATCCCCCCTCCTACATCTCAGACCTCCTATCCCCCTATTCCAACACCAGGTCCCTCAGGTCAGCCGATCAGAGGCTCCTGACAGTCCGGAGGTCTAACCTCAAGCTCAGGGGGGGCCGTGCCTTTGCTGTCGCAGCCCCTGAACTGTGGAACAGCATCCCCACCTCCATTAGGCTTGCCCCCTCGATAGATGCCTTCAAATCTAGGCTCAAAACCCACTTCTACCTACTAGCCTTTCCCGTTCACTGACTCATGCCCCGTTTTCCTGTGTGCCCGCCCATAAAACGGAGTGTGATTGTTGTCAATATATATCTATGTATCTACCCTCTGTACAGCACTTTGGTTGACACGTGTCATGTTAAATGTGCTATATAAATAAATCTGATTGATTGATTGATTGATTGATTGATTGATTGATTGATTGATTGATATATGGTAAGAATAAATATATATGGTATATACAGCATTATTGTACATGGTACCATACAGAGTTATATGGTTTATATGCAGGACAGGTGTATATATAAGGATTATATGCACGTATATTCAGACAGATATGGATTATATGGTAAATATAAATACACATGCTCAGTGTTGTTGACATTGGTATGATCTTTAACCAAGTGCTCAGTTTATGTTCTGGCTTTTGTTTTTTAGTTTTTTTAATAACTCCATACCCCAGCTTTAGCAGTGGTCAGGTGTGCAGGGCAGTGGTTGGGGGAGGGAGAGAGAGAGAGGGAGGGAGGGAGGGAGAGAGAGAGAGATTGATAACAATGTGAGCCCACACTGTGTAGAGAAAGGATAAAAGCTTCATACAGACAATGGCTCTGGATATCGTACCTATTGTGACCTACTGTATGTGACATTCAGGTGTAAATCGTACCTTTATAGCAAGTTGTGCGTTTTGAACCTCAATCCCATATTTGAGAAGTCATGATATGATAATTCCCTTGGATGAACTGTTCATCCAGGAAGGTAGAGAGACATTGAAACGCAATTCACTACAGACGGGTTTCTCGTCCACGTCAGACTCAGTGGACGCACGCATCAGGGAGGCAAAGGGGAACGTAATCCTGGTCAGAACAACGGGGCAGACCACAGTATATTTGCATTTGTTAGCCATGCTAGCAATCTAAACAATCAATCCATGCCAAAGCTAGATATGTAAAAGGTGAAAGACTCACACTAGCAGCCATGCTGATTTAGCTAAATGTTTGTGTGAAACGACTTTTAGACAGGGGAGTGCCACACTTCCAGTAGGGCTGGGCGATATGGCCTAAACATTTTATCAGATTTTTTCACTCCACATCCGATTTACGATGAATTTCCCTATTGGGATTGAAGAGCAAACCTAACTTTCACCAATCTTCACTTACATTTTTTTAAATAATAATATATACATATAAAAGGTTACTCTTTTCACCAAACTTCACTTAAAACAAATAAAAGGTGCCTCTTGATCATCAAACAAGAATGAATTTCCCTATTGGGATTAATAAAGTGCAAATCTAACTCTCACCAAACATCACTTTGTCAAATAAAAAGGTGACAATAAAAATGTAATCGTCCTAAATCATGAATTCGAATTAATCGCCCAGCCCTAACTTCCGGTATTTTGAGCTCATGGGAGAGTGCAGTGGGATAAAATTAATGCATGTTGATTTTAGAGCCTTGACCTATGCTGGAGACATGATCCAATAGATATTTTATACGCCCGAGTCTCCTGAACACGGAGAGACAATCAGCACTTTCTCGGCCGAGCTATAGTCACTTTCCTGCACCTACCCCGCAACCGGCGCATGCACAGATTGCCCAGGGAGTCTCTCGCACACAATCTGCGCATGCACCAGTTGGGCAGTAGGTGCGGAAAAGTGACTATAGCTTGGGGGTTGGTCTCTCCGTGTTCAGGAGACTCATATTAAAAAAAAGTATATTGGATCATGTCTCCAGCACCCCCACAGCTGAAGCTACAACCACTTATGTCAAGGCTCTAATCAACATTCATTCATTTCACCCCCCCCCCCCCCCCCCCCCCCGCACTTTCCCCATGAGCTCCATGTAACGCGGAAGTGCAGTGGAGTCAACAGGAGCAAGAGAACCAGATGCAGCCCTGAGGTGCTGAGCTGTGGGGACTGTGACGACGCTGTGAGCTGTGGGGACTGTGAGGGGACTGTGAGCTGTGGGGACTGTGACGACGCTGTGAGCTGTGGGGACTGTGAGGACACTGTGAGCTGTGGGGACTGTGAGGACACTGTGAGCTGTGGGGACTGTGACGACGCTGTGAGCTGTGGGGACTGTGACGACACTGTGAGCTGTGGGGACTGTGACGACACTGTGAGCTGTGGGGACTGTGACAACACTGTGAGCTGTGGGGACTGTGACGACACTGTGAGCTGTGGGGACTGTGACGACACTGTGAGCTGTGGGGACTGTGACGACGCTGTGAGCTGTGGGGACTGTGACAACACTGTGAGCTGTGGGGACTGTGACGACACTGTGAGCTGTGACGACACTGTGAGCTGTGGGGACTGACGACACTATGAGCTGTGGGGACTGTGACGACACTGTGAGCTGTGGGGACTGTGACGACACTGTGAGCTGTGGGGACTGTGACGACACTGTGAGCTGTGGGGACTGACGACACTGTGAGCTGTTACGACACTGAGCTGTGGGGACTGTGACGACGACACTGTGAGCTGTGCGGACTGTGACGACGCTGATAGTCTCACACTTAAGAGTGCCTAGAGTTTGTACTCAACTTGGTATATCTGATTCTCTGTCCCAAACAAACATTACAAATGTAAACAAACCTTTTAAAGACCCAAAAGTCTCTGTCTGCCTGGGGAGGGTGTAGAAGACTGACACATGTCTCCAGTACCTGTGAGGAGTTTCACTGGGAGAGCATAACGTTCATGCAAACTCTCCCAGATCCCCTCCCCATTTAAAAGGTGCTGTATTGTAAGTGGTATTCTTTTATTCAAATAAATAGCTCTATATTCCAACAGCCATCACTGATAGTGTTTTGTCAGTAACATGGGTCTCCCAGTCCCTCCGCTCTGCAGTAAACAGGAAATACATTTTTGTGTATCCTCCTCCCACTTTATCCAATCAGGAGAGAGAACTCTAGATAGTTTTACTTATTTCAAGAAATCTTGCCAAGCCACATTTGCTTACTGCACTGGTAGATTATTTTACTTGTTTCAAAAAAGTATTTTTGCAGTGTGGAGTACCAGTTGTCAGAAAGATATTTTTAGTGAACTGTTTAGATGGAAAAAGAGAACATTTTCGAGCAAGCTGCCATCTTGAAAAACGGAGACACACGAGTCAAGGACCGCTCTCTCCGTCCGACGTAGGAGGGAGATGCAAATCTGAACGGCTCGTCTAAAGGCGCAGTTTCTGAATACGGGCTGTGTTATGTATTTATGTGTTAGTAGGACCATCAGAGACCCAAATGTATGTGCACAAGCACTGAAAAAGTTAAATGTTGTCACCAGTGTGTAGACATGCCGGGTTAGAGAAGAAAATTCATATCACCTACTATAATTAGTAGATGAAGTAAGCCAAATGTAATAATTATTAAAAAAAAAAAAACATAGCTTCTGTCTAACTCTGAATAATTCTAGGTCACCTAGGAAATCAGGCTCATTCGAACACCACCCAAAATAATACAACAATCTGAGGTATTGCAGCAGCTTACGTGATTCTCTAACAAGTTAGGACTTGCAGTTCTTCTCAGAGTGAAGCGTCTTTTTGCTCAATGCCATGGCAGTGACTCGGAAACAAAGTTTGACTAATCATTCACTTGGATCCACACACTGGGACATTGTACAGCAGACAAAAGGAAATAGATATCCTGTACACGATCGGACGTGTTGGTTGTCATAATGAATCACACAGTACTGTGTGTACTAGTGCATGCATGTACATGCACGCATATTCACACACGCTGTTTTAAAAGCTTTATTTTAATCCACTAATCAAATGAGTACACATAGGATGCAATTAGCATAAAGGTGTGCCTTTGACACGCATGCTCTCATGCACACCGGCTAACATTGGGGACATTGCATTCACTTATTAACCCCTAACCATCAAAGCACCTTAACCGGGGTGCAATTTGTGAAAAAATACTATTTAAAAACAAAACGATGCAACAGAAACACATTTTTTGTTTAGTTTGATTGTTGTTTGTTTAGTTTGATTGTTGTTGATCTGCCCTCAAGCACATGCAAAGAGATCAAATTAACGTATTCTCAACAGGCAGTTTCACTTTCAAACTTTCTTTTTCACTTTAAACAAAATGGAAAGGACACTTTAAAGGAACGAGGAAAATAAAGGTCACTTTAAGGAAAGAACTGATGTGGTTCTTGTATAGTATAGTTTAGAAATAGCAAGTATAGCATAAGGATATAGAGTAAAAACTGTATATTGTATAGTAGTGTACATAGGACCCAGTGCCTTAATCCGTAGCTAACATTGTATTGCACCATCTCAGGACTTTAGCATGTCTATTTTATCATGCCTATTTTATGCCTATTTTATTACCTGTTTATTATGTCTATTTTATTATTTAGTATTATTGCACAATCAAAGCGGGCATGGCCACCCGCATTTCACTGTATGCCCTGGTATGTATGTGACAAATAAACCTCTTGAATCTTGAAACTTTTTGCATTTTTGTGTGACAGTAAAGTAATAATGAATACAATATGCAAGAACAGGGTTTACATAAAGTATAAAGCATTTGATCTAAATATAATCATTTTGAGGTTAATTAACACATTTTTCAAAAGCACAGTAGGCCAAGTAGGTCAAAGAGGCCAACTGGCTAAGCATCAACACTGCAGAACAGAGCAAAAGATAGCAGGCTGAAATAAATTATGTCTTCATAGTTGGGCGCGTTGTTACCACTCCCAAAACACAACTTTGGTAAATGTGAGACAAAGGTTTCAGCACCATGGAGAGTGCATTGCGTGCATAATGGCCCTTTGAGGAATTCATATTTCTTGCTGGACCATGCTGCAAATTGCTGCATGCTTATAGAGCCTTCCGCCTTGGCATATCTGAGAGGAATTTATGTTGACTTGAATCTCGCTCTTCACAAGATCCACGCTGCATACATTTCTCTGGTCCGTTCACGCGCAGGTCATGACAGAGAGCAGTCTCTCCACAAAGGCATCTGTGATGGGGATGCTTAGGAAGAAGAGGAGATTGATATGCTTCAGTAGAATCCCCCGACGTCACTCTGTCCGTCACTCTCATCTCCACCGCCGCCCTTTTGATGCCATATAGTGCATCTTGAGCTGTACTTTAGAGGCCAATGAAACAAAGTGCCAGGATGTACTAAAGACTGTGCGCAACGACACAACTTGCTGTAGTCGGCAGTGCGTCACTCTGTCCCAGCGAGAGGTCACACTGGTAAGGCTGCTATTTAATTCAATGCTAGAATGAACGATAATCTATACCAGAAGAACAAATCATATCCACGTGGTGATAAAACGTAATGACTAGAGGTAGGGACGTGAAAATCTGAGGTAGGGGAATCCCCATCATCACCTCGGCAAATCACCTTAACGCTTACCTTGGAAGATTAGTCTACATCTTTTAAAGGGTAAATTCCGAGTTTTTGACCCCTAGCCCTATTTCCTACTTGCAAAATATAATACAATTCAAACAGAGTTATAAAGAAATTATTTTCACGAGGTACAGGGACGAGGAAGGGATTTGACATTCACGGGTGTTTACATTTTAATTTAATTTTCTTCGTGTTTTACATATATTTTTTTATGTATATATATATTTGTTTGTATGGATTTAAATCTGTGAGGAATTACTTAGTGGAAAAGGGGTAGGATTAAATAAGTTTATACTTCTTCCTATTCGAACATGTAAATTGAGTTACGGTATGTTCTTTTTTATAAAAAAAATTATTTCATTGCTAGAGATTAATGATTTGTTTTTCGTTTTATTTACAAGATTTCAAATCAAATCAAAATCAACTCAAAGAAACGCTGAAACCTACACTGGATTCACTGTGGAGTAGCTTTCAGCGTTTCTTCCAGGGCTTGTACAGACTGGAGTGTGGCCCCATTGGCATCGCATTCATTTTGTGGCCTAGCTAACTAGCAGGAGCTGCGGGAATCCAACAGCATGGGCCCTACTGATGATCATCAACATCACGAGTGAGTAGAAATATAGAGATAGGGGTCCAAACTTCTGGACAAGCTTCTGGACATACTCTTTAAGAAACATATCCGATTTGCTGAGAGTTCTTCAGTCAACCCCAAATGCATTGGATGCATTGAAGCTGAAAAGTTTAGCATTTATTAGTTATGAGCACCATGCTACGCATACTAGTGGAAGTCTCAGGGGCATAAAACATACATTTAGCTGCCAAACGATATTCATGCTTCATGTCCCCCATTGACAACATGCTTTCTGCTTCTAACATCCAACATGAATAAATGATCATTGCATTTATATAGCGCTTTTTTCTCAAATCGCTTTACACTACTACGAGTGCTTTTTGGGTGAACTGAAGTGGAAGAATTCCGAGTTTGTGACAAATCAGGTCGGCATCTAAGAAATGTGGGCTATGTCTTTATTAAAAGGTGCTGTAAGTGGTATATTTTTGTTTTGAATAGCTCTACATTCTGACATCACTGATATAGAGTGTCTGCTCAGAAACATGAGTCTCCCAGTCACTCCACTCTGCAGTAAACAACACAAAATAAATCTGGTATCCCTTCCCACTTAAACCAATGAGGAGAGAGAACCCTATATATTTTTATTTCAAGGAATCTTACCAAGCCAAATTAGCTTAATGCACTGGCAGATTATTTTACTTATTTCAAGCACATAAAATTTGCATTTATATTATAACTAGTTTTTATTTTGTATTTTAATTTGATTTCATATTTAATTTAATTTCGATTTTTGCAGTGTGGAGTTCTCTCTCCTGATTGGATAAAGTGGGAATGGTGAAACCAGGAAATGTATTTTCTGTTTACTGCAGAGTGGAGGTACTGGGAGACCCATGTTACTGACCAAACCCTATACCAGTGATGGCAGTCAGAATGTAGATCTATTATCTTTGCATGTATTTATTAAAAAAAAAGAAAAGAAAAGAAAACACTTTTTAACCATTAACTTAGAAAATCAGCTTCTGTGGCCCCTATTGATAAAAGGACGTTCCCAGTCACCTGGCTTGTAGTCCAACATTATCCGCCACCACTTTTGGCCTCAGCCAATAACACACAAACACTTATAGGCCTCACGACACTCACCCTGCAGGTCTCCACAGCTTCCTGCCAGGTGGTAGAAGCTCCCTCTTATTCAGGGGCACGACCCCTATGGCCGCCTGCATGATGGTGATGAACTTCTTAAACTTCATCTTCTTCTGAGGCCCTCGGCGAGTCTTATTCTGAATAGCACCGCGCCGCGCACTCCAGGCTCCTCTCAGCCGCTACACTACCGTCACTCACTTCCCCATGTCGTACGGCGCCACTGAGACGAGACACAGCGCATCAGACCAGCTCCATCTCTATCTCTATCTCTCCACCCCTGTGCTTCTCTGCCACTCTGACCGCTCCACACGACCAGCCACGCTGTTGTGGCCACTAGCTACCAGGGCATCAAGTCACACAAGCCCCGTCCCCGACCGCAGACTCTGACGGATGTCCTTTTGGCGTTCTGAGGGAGAGGAGAGGAGGGGGAAAAGAAAACAACGGCCACGTTCTGGCCTGGGAGTGGGCGGGTCCGGGAGGGATGACGACGCGTCACTCGTTACATAATTCTGGAGATTCTTTTGGACATTACACTAATGAAAACACTGCTTCTGCTGCTAGCGCTGCAGCAGCAGAACGGGATAATTGTGTCACTAAGCCCTGACAGATCGTGTGTGCTCCCTGCCCCTCCTTCTCCTATAATCCCGCATCCAGTCTTCTGGCCATTAACACCCTGACCAAGCCGTCTCCTTCGCCCTCCACCACTACAGTCCCTGTCGTTATTCCCAGACAACGAACGCACCAGTTGAATTACACAGCCAAACAGCAGCACAGATTAAAAGCTCGTCTCTCATCTCATGTCTGTGCCACGTCTCGAGCTGATGAGGACTGGATATAAATAAATATATAAATAACTAATCTCCGAGGTCCCTTGATGATGAGTTGCCAGCCAATGCAAACTCCGGACAGGAATTATATTCCAGCAGCTTTGCATTGCACGTCTGGATTACTACTCTGGATGGCTGTGCCATGAGAGCAGCGGATTTCCCTGCCCAGAAAGCAGGGCAGCAGAAATCCCTCAGCACTCCTGTGCACTCTCATGTGCCCCCCCCGTGCGTGCGTGCGTGCACACACACACACACAGAACTATAGCTTATGTTTGTGAAGTGGGGATGTCAGCAGAACAAGGGCAGTAATCCTGCACACTGTTCTGCTCTCTACTACCACACTGGCTGGGCACGTGTCTCGCAGCAGCGCTCTGCTCTCTCCCCCATTCTGGGCTACTACTCGGAAAATGTCACACATGATGTAATCCCTAAATATTACATTAGACCGGTGTCAGTTAGCCAAAATACTAAATAAGCAGTAGGACACCACTGGGGGGGGGGGGTCTGTGACAAAATAGTACTACTACCTTCACATCAAGTTCCAGAATAGAATGAAGAATAGAATGCTATCCCAGGAAGACTAGTTGTTGTCCCAGGAAGACTAGTTGTTGTCATGCAACAGCTAGTGGAGATCCTAATAAACTCAATAGGAATTAAATGCATAGATGGTTCATAAATGGTACAGTACTTCCATTTATCAATCATATTATATGCATTGCATTCCTATTCTCATCAGAAACAACAAGTGTGAAGAGGTGTGTAGGGCTGCCCCCCCCTGGAAAACTATAAATCACACGGTTCACATTACAAAACTACACAAATACACTTTGTTAATAAGCATTGGATTTGAAGAGGTCCTTCTGCACGACTGCATTGATTGTGTGAGCAGATTCGCCTATTTAGTTGACAACATGCTATGACTACTATAGTCAACTATGACGTTCTTTAGTCGAGGACAGTCCTAACGGTGAGACAACAAATAGGCAAAGAGAAAGAACTGTAACTTACTTTGTTTAGGTCTCATTCCAACCGTTTAGTCGAAAAGCTTTATCTAGTATAATTCTGCCAAACTTTGTCACAATGACAGTTTGAGTCGTCAGCCTGTACAATCTGAATGCACACAAAAAAAGGAAAATGACTCAAGGCAAGAATTGCATTTTTGTACAAATGGTAACTTACACCTGTTTTATCAAATCAAGTGGAAGTAAGGGCAGCTCACGGGTAGGGATGGGCATTGATTTTCAAATATTCTAAATTGATTAGTTTATGCAAATCTAGTTGTCTCAAAGAACATATTTCCCCTTGTTTTTACTGGCACCTCCAATCTGTAGTGTATTGAGAGGGGACTCTATTAACTGTTACACCACTGAACGGCATGCTGGGTACAGCTTGCTAGCCAGGTAGCGTCTATTCTTTTACCAATGGATCTCCAGTTCCGCGTTCGCGTTCTGCGATCTGATTGGCCACTGACGTTTCTGGTGCGATCTGATTGGCCACTGACGTTTCTGGTCATAAATGTGACATGTGCGCCCAATCGCGTGACGCGCCCATTTCCGCCTCGAACAGCAGCAAACTACCTAACGCCTAGTTTATCACTGGTTAAGCTGGTTAAAGGTTAGAGTTTGGAATCAGGGCTGGTGTTCTATCGCCCTGCTCTAAGACAAACTCTAACCTTAACCAACTTCGAAAGAGTGCCTAAGCTTAACCGGTGGCAGAACTTACCGTCACACGATTGGCGCGACCAGAAACGTCGGTGGCCAATCAGAGCGCAGAACGCGAACGCGGAACTGGAAATCCGTTGGTAAAAGTATTCAGGCAGCCAGGTAACATAAGAGAGACTGGAGAAATGTTACATGGTATGTTATATGCGAGTAATGGGGGGGGGGGTAGATTAGTAATCAATAGTTCCCAGTGAGTATCCCATCCCTACTCCCAGGCTCTAGAACTACTTCCTCCCACAAGTCAGACTCCCTCACTGTTCTTCAACCCCACCTCAAGACCCACCTCTTCTCCACAGCCACCCCCCCCCCTCCACCCTTGACGGTTTGTTATGTCTGTGTCTCACTACCACCACCCTTAGTGTAAAGCGACATTGAGTTATACTATATACGAACATCCAGATATTATTATTATTATAATTATTATTATATTATTGATGATTCTTTTTGGTGATTCTTTTTGTCTTTTCATGGTTAAACCTACATTGTACAAATAGCCAGATATCCATGTTCAAACAGCAGATACATATATTTTCTCAATAAATAATTCACAATATATATTTTCACAGCATTGACACGCGCTCTCTCTCTCTCCGTTAATTCCTGTGTGATAGCGGGTTTTCTCCAAACGATACAACGTCAGATGAGATTTACTTGTAGTTAGCGAGTTAGTCTTGCAGTAGTCGTTGGCCCATGTTTAGTTACATCTTAATGCCTTTACATAAGCAATCTGTTCCACTTGCCACGTGCTGCAGAGTTACCACAGTACTGTATCACTACTTGCCCCGCCGCATTATGCAATCTCCATATGCAGCTGATGCATATGCCAGATGGAGGGACACATGTCACTCACAAATCTGCGACGTGCTTGTGCGAGTATAAGAGAGAGAGAGTGTGTGTGTGTGTGTGTGTGTGTGTGTGTGTGTGTGTGTGTGTGTGTGTGTGTGTGATAGAGAGAGAGAGAGAGAGACAGAAAGATTGTGGGTATAGTTCTAGGAATGCACGATCAGTGACCATACCGGTATCGGCCGATGTTAGCGATTTTTTTTCATTTATTGGTATCGGTCCAATGAGCAAAACTGGACAGATATATATATATCAGCTGGTGATAGTGATTTTATTATTTATTGAGTTTGGGTAACATTACTTGCAGTTGCATAGGACTGTGGGCGATCATTGTTTCAGTATGTACAAAAATAGTATGTACAAAATTTGATTATCATAGAAATTTGTTTTATTTATATATATCATATAAACATCTGTAATATCGGTTATTATCGGCCACAACAGAAATGTTAACATTGGTTATTGGTATCTAAAATGTTAATATCGGTGCATCTGCATCCCTAATTTTGTACCATAGAGGGGAAACCAGTATAGGCCATCATCATCACCAACCATGTGCACTGTAGGGCTGGCCAATATAGATTGACGATACTTATTATTTTATTGTCTATGTGTATCGTGTTTTGTTTTTGTTTTTTTAATATTGATAATCAAAATACATATTGTTTTTGTCTAAATGAATGATAAAAAGTTAATATTAAATAAAAGTTCTCACAAAATTATCTCTGAAATATTTGAGAATGTAGGTCTGTACTGACATTTTTTATTTTAGTCAGATACTGTATAACACACCTCGTCTAATATGGTGTTTACATACCTAAGCAGATATTGTGAGTTATAACGTTATCAAGGAAAAAAGGTTATTCTGAATAGCAGCTAGTAACCTCTGATTTGAAAGATTCATACAATATGCGTTGTGGAACTGACAAATGTACAAACATATTATATAAGTAAATGAATAATCCGATGTGACTAAGTACAACTGGATAACAAAGCACCATAAGGACTCAACGCGAAAGAACATTGTGTTCATCATACAGTCAATCCTTCGTGTAGCCTAGCCTAGGGCTGAGCAGTATGAACGGAAATCGCATCTACACCAAACCAGGCTCTTCTTTGCCAGCGATTAAGTTAAGTTTGTTTATTTATTTTTTACCCAGGGACAGTGCACATTAATGAACATCTTCAGTTTCCACATCAATGTAAATGTGCCAGATTTGAGCTAATTAGCTAGTTTCCATCTGTAGTCCCCTAACATGTATGTCTTTGTGGTGTGGGAGGAAGCATGGAGTACCCAGAGGACACCCACGCGAACACAGGGAGAACATGCCAACTCCACACAGAAAGGCCCCCTGCTGGGGTTCAAGCCCAGGACCTTCTTGCTGTGAGCCTGTGTGAGGCAGCAGTGCTAACCACTGTTCCACCGTGCCGTGTAGATATTGGCATATCTATATTTATAAGTTTGTCTATGGAAAGGACAGGGGCTCAAGCCCCCCTTCGGCCCTATCTGTGCACGCCACTGATGTGTTTGGTTGTTAAACGGCCTGTGCACTGGAAGAATGCGTTAATATTATAACTAGCAATAACAACATATCATATTGGGGTTATTTTAACAGTTATTGTGATGCCACACAACTTGTTATGTCATTCTTCAAGGTAGTTTAAGTAGTATATTGTGGGAATACAATCCACCTGCTGGCTGCTTTCAGTAGTTTAAAAGGCTTTCAGTAGTATACTATGGGAAGACAATCAACACATCCACCTGCTATAAGTAGTTTAAAAGGCTTTCGGTAGTATATTGTGGGAATACATCAACCTGCTATGAGTAGTTTAAAAGGCTTTAAGTTTCAGTAGTATATTGTGGGAATACATCAACCTGCTATGAGTAGGCCTAGTTTAAAAGGCTTTCAGTAGTATATTGTGGGAATACATCAACCTGCTATGAGTAGGCCTAGTTTAAAAGGCTTTCAGTGGTATATTGTGGGAATACATCAACCTGCTATGAGTAGTTTAAAAGGCTTTAAGTTTCAGTAGTATATTGTGGGAATACATCAACCTGCTATGAGTAGGCCTAGTTTAAAAGGCTTTCAGTAGTATATTGTGGGAATACATCAACCTGCTATGAGTAGGCCTAGTTTAAAAGGCTTTCAGTAGTATATTGTAGGAATACATCAACCTGCTATGAGTAGGCCTAGTTTAAAAGGCTTTCAGTGGTATATTGTGGGAATACATCAACCTGCTGTATAATGGCAGGTCTCTCGTCGTGCTCTGTTGGTTTTCGCAGCAGGGTTGGGATCCATTAGTCACTTCACTTCACACACCAAGTTTATCAAATCCTCCATCTAAACGTTTCCCCTTCCTCTCTTCTCAAACGACCCTCAAGCCCCTCTTTCAATATGAATTAATTCACGAGTTTGTTGTTTAGTTACGTACAACATTGCTGAAATAATATTTTGTTCCTGCATTAAGTGCAATAAAAGCAATATATTCCAAATAAATGTCTTGCGTAAAAAATGATTTGAGGGGGAAACAAAGAGAATTGAAAGAATTTGGAATGGATTTTAAGCAGATTCAATACTGGATTCATATTTGATTAAATGCTTTTAAACCCCAAACCTATTTCCCAGTGTATGATGACCAATCACTGTATCATAAGATAACATATTCCTTTATTGATCCACTTGGGGACATGCAGGAGACCTAGTCGGCTACTTCTGGGTGTCAGTGGAGCACATCTCCCACACTCATCTCAATCTCACTACCTGTCATGTAAAAATAAATGCCCACATTGCAGTTGAATATGGATATTGTGTTCTTTCATATTGTGATATCAATATGAATTTGATGTATTGTTCAACCATGCTGTTCTACTTTGAAATATGTTGTCATAGTGGCTTAATAGATCATTCATTCCATACAGCGAGACGAATATCCCCAGGGCACTATATGCACTTAACTTCCTTTAAAATAACAGTAATGCATTTTCATTTCCTTTTCCTGGTTGGATTCTGTAAGATGTGGTTATTGTCTCTACCACTGCTGCAAAGCAAATTTCCCCTTGAGGGACAATAAAGTCTGAACTGAAAAAAACCTTGAGCGTCTGCTTTTGAACAGTGACAATAATTTACATATCACAACACATGCTGAAACCTGCATCTTGCCAAGACTTGCCTTCATAAACCGGGCTTACTTGTAGGCAGCATTGCAACGGAGACAACGTATGTTATATTTCTGCATAATAAAATATGTGTGGGCATGCAGGCTATTAGCTTGTTGAATGAATGAAAACTTTATTTAACAGATTGCAGAATGGGTACAATACAGTACGGCTCAATACACACAATTGTTAAGGGGATGCAGACCAGAGAAAGACGTTTGTCTTGTTTACATCAGGGTCGCCCATTTTCAATTCATAGTGAAAACGTAAGATGCTAGTTGTGGCTAAATTCTTCAGAAGGGTATGAATGAATGAATGAAAACTTTATTAACAGATTGCAGAATGGGTACAGTACAGTACAGCTCAATACATACAATTGTTAAGGGGATGCAGACCAGAGAAAGACGTTCGTCTTGTTTACATCAGGGTCCCCCATTTTCAATTCATCGACTCATCGTAACATATATGACATACATGACATACAGATAGACAGTACTGCTACATCTATACATTTATGACATACCAGATTTGCAATTACAGTACTGTTTGTGATACAAAAAGAGTCCAGAAAGAAAGGAGTATATACATTAGGCGTAGAAACTGTAGCAAGCAAGAACAATGATCTGCACAACTAGATGGTTATTATGATGGTGCTCTCTGCTCTGATAGGAACTTTCAGATCACCTTGGCTCGCTGTCTGTCCAATGCTTTGATAACAACAAGTGAATACAGTATAGTCGTGAATGGCCGACATTAACTACCAGACATGCACAAACAGGAGTGAGACATCAATAGCAACAAGGTCTGCACGAAATCTAGGTCAGGTTTTAACTTGTGTGACAAAAACGCCCAGACAGACAAAATCACTACCGTGTGTGAATACATTTTGAGGCAGCCTAGTTTCCCAGTTCACAGGCTGGAGACATTTGTTAACTTGGCTACTGGTTTGCTGAGAATCCACTGAATCCAAGCACCAAACAAACAATACATTCAGTGGACAACAGCGAATGTCCTTATATGGAAACCAAGGAAAGTTTCGACACTTTGTACTTACCAGTTGAAACTTCTGATGATCCTTTGTATAACAATAATAATAAAAAATATATATCTAAATGATGAATCTAGACAGAGGTCGTGTGATTAAATCACCCCTAAAAACGCCGTTTTCGTCAGGTCCTCTGATTTCCTGGTTCTCGCAGGTATGGGCGTGGTTTCGAAACTGCAGGTGTGTCAGAGACGCGTAGTGAATCTGGCCTGTTGTTCCCCGTGTGACCATGTGGGGGAGTGATGGCAGTCTGAGTCATAGTATCTATGGTCTGACTGAGTCACCCTCGTCACGTGTAACGTCTCAAGATGATTCATTTATCTTCCCGAAAAAGACCCCCTGATGTTCAAATTACATCATATGTCTTGTCCAAAATACCACGAAAACACCCCCATTAAGCTGCTTCAACGACCCCGCTCTGCTATTGAATAGAATAGAATAGAATAGAATAGAATAGAATAGATCTTTATTGTCATTGTTACAGTTGTAACAACGGAATTTAAAATGCAGCCCTAGGTGCTAGTAAAAATATAAAAACACAGTCCTAAACACAGTATTAAATATAAAAACAGGAGTAAGGCATAAATAACATTAACATAAACAGGGGGTGTAAAAGATAATTGCACTATCCCTTAATGTCTTGTGTGCGTGTGTGTGGGGGGGGGGGGTGCAAGGGAGACTGTTGTTTTAAATTTTAGCTGAGTTTAGTGCATATATGGCCCTAGGATAAAAGCTAAACTTCAGTCTGTTAGTCCGGGTGGGCATGACGCTGAAACGCCTGCCCGAGCGCAGCCGTACGAGGTGTTTGTTGCCCGGGTCACGGGTGGTGTGGGTCTTTCAGTATTTTTACTGCTTTTTTAAGGCAGCGGGAGTTGTATAGTCCTTCCAGTGAGGGGAGAGGGCAGCCGATAATTTTCTGGGCCGAGTTGACGAGTTGAGTTGCCAACGGTGGTGGAGTATAGTTTCGATACAACGTCAAGCCAGTTAAACCTGTTCCATGTAAGACCCTCCAGGCATCCCTGATGCTACAGTACAACAGATGGTTTATTTATAGTTGGTAGTGTCACTGTTCATTATACCCTGTAGGAAACCAGACATGAGGCTGATAAAAGGACCTGTGTCTGACAGTGAATTAGTTCGCACAATGGCCCACAGCAATCATAATAAGTTACGACTGATGCTGATGATACAGTGAGGGAAGTAATGGTGTGGAAAAATCTAATCAGATGATTCAATAGCTCCTTTGAGTCATGGTGACCCATGGTCACCTCATTCTAACCTAAACATTTACAGAAGCAACCTAAGCAGCCCAATCTTGCCCACAACCTATTTGTGGGTGAGTCTGACCCAATCTAATATATTTGACAACACAGATGCATTCATTATAATCTACTGGCCAAAAAGTATGACCTAATGCAGATACAATTGTCCTAAAAACTCAATGACATAAATGGTTTTATTTTTTATCATGCTTTTTTATATTTGAAGAACAGTTGACAGCGGTCCACATTGTGCCCCCTTGTAACTTAACGTAAGGTTATGTATATAACCAAGTTCTATGAATTATGGCGACGCTCAGCATCATCTGCACTGTACTTCACTTTGTGCACGAGCACTGAATAAAAAATTCCACCATGTACCTTTACATCCCAACATTCGTCTGGCCACACCCCCATCCGCTTACCTTCATAAGCAGGTGTGTGGTCACCTACTCGCCTCCTTCCCAAACTTTCACCACAAGGCGAGATCAAGGGCCGCAGCGGCGTCTGATGCTGAGCGTCGCCATAATTCATAGAACTTGGTTATATACATAACCTTACGTTCTATTTCATTATGGCTTTCGCTCAGCATCATCTGCACAAGAGAGGCTGAGCGGGAGCCATAGCCCGACAAATGTACCCCGCTGAGGCCCCCCACAACCATCAGACCGGGGAGGACCGAGCCCCCCGACCCTCCCTAATGGAGGATACCCCCCCTATTGGAGGCTTACGGGAGGGAGACGGATCCGACCGTGCGAAGAGGAACTCAAGCAACTCAACGCACAGGGTGAGCAGACCGTGGCTTGACCCCACGACTACACACACGCACAACCCGCATGCCACCAGGGAACGAACGGAAGGAACAACCTCGTTACTGCCCCCAAAATCACGGGGTCAAGAGCAAACCCAACCCCGTGGCAAGGCCGTAGCAGCGGAGCGCGAAGGAAGACCCAGACCCACTGAAGGGACTGGATCCCCCGGAAAAAGGGGGCCCGGAGAGGTCAATGACGCCAGGCATCAAGACCCCACCAGGCGGTCACTTAGTGACACCGCCCCGCACATCGCCAGCGTATTCGGATAAGGCCCCTCCAAGAGCGGGCCCTTTCCCCCCAATAGCACACCGCCTGGCACACTGACCCTGCAGAACAGGCAGTCAGCATGGCCGTAAGCACTCAAAAAGGTTAACCAACGGAAGCAGGCAGCGCACCGGGGAAACCAGGCAGCAGGCTGTAACCTGAGCCTGGAGCACTGCGGACGAGACAGGCGCCAAAGGAGTCAGCTGAAAACAGCCCCCCCGGCGGAAGGGGCGTATGCTGGCGTTGTTGATCACCATGACAAAGCCTCCATTAAAAAAAAAACACCCAGAGGGGTCGAGGCAGAGAAGGCTGACATGATTGGCAGACGTCATGAACGTGCAGGGGCACACTCAACCGGGCAACCCGGGAGTCGACTCTGCTCCAACATACCAGGGAATCAACTACCCTCTCGGTACAGACGGTGGTTGTTCCTATAACCCCTCAAGAAAAAACTCCAAAACACACCTGCAGGCATACACCAGCTATACCGCAGTACAAGTGTTTCAGTTTCCAAAAAAGGGTTATCCCAGGCCTACGGTATCAACAAAACTTTACTTCGGACCGGGCCCGGCGGCCCGGGAAGCACACAGGATTACCAGGGTGAGTCCAGAAGACCACCCCAACAGCCCCCTCTTCGCCATGCGTGAGAGAGGAGCGAAATAAGGAGAACCAGCCCCTTACAATAGTGCCAGGTACAAAAGAGTACCCAACAAAGGGTCTCCATAACGCCTAACCCTGTGACACCCGGACCGACCCAGCATTTTTCCCCCTGAAAAAAGCCCAAGTCCCTCAGGGTACCAGAACAGCAGATCTGCATCCCCGGCGGACAACGGGTTAACTGACCTGGACCAGTGTGACCAGAACCAGTCCCGTGCCCTAACCACGCCGACATGCCTACTCCAGGAGAAGGGGCAGATATGCGTGTTGATCTAAAACATGAAAAGAGGGCGCCACCCAGACGGCCCGGTTTGAACCGTGCACGGTGGCCCACCCCCAGGGCGTGAGACCCCTCTACCTATGTTCTGATCTATTCCGTTAACATCCCCCAGATATGAACAAGAATCCGTCGAGACCTAGTAACAGGCTCTCGGAAGAGGAAAAAAAACCCATCCCAGTTGCTTTATAAAAACGCTGTTTTAATAACAAGCAACCAAGGTGTACTAGCCACCCGCATGATTCTTATCAGAAACACCCCGAGCCAGCACTATGCATGCGTCGGGACACAAAACACATCAATGAACAGTCTAACCAGACCCCACATTGATCCCTCAAGGCGCCTGGGAGAACGACAAGAAGGGTGTGGTGCTTCATATACTCCACACTCTTTTATTAAAAAAGAAAGAAACACAGACTGACATGAATCCCACTTGACGCAGCCGAGGATAAAAACTGTTTAAATTTTTATGTCCCGTCATCCCTACCACAGAGGATAGACGGAACTCCCCAGAGAGACTTCCCACGTGAGCCATAGATTGAAAAAACCACGGTAACCTTGAGTCATGTGACCAACCGACTCAAGTTACGCGTATATCGAGCGTAGTGGAACCTTAATTCCTACGCTCTATCCCGACATTTTGACAATAACAGACCTTACATACGGGTCTAACTCACGGAAGCCATCGTCCAATAGCAACGTGCGTAGTGACGTGTGCTACGACGGGGGGAAACCCAAGACTCAACGCCTGTGATAGGTGCAGAGTCTGGGAAACCCTTCTCCCCCCCCCCCCCCCCAAGCCGTGTAACAGCTTGGCCCTGACTGAACTATAAGAGAGGAATAAACATCCTGACCAATCAGAAGAGGGAAGGAGGGGTTTATCCGGTACCCCCTCACAAGCCCAACCCTTGCATACAACAACAACTAGCCATATGATACCTTTAGTAGCAATGCTAATGAATAGCGCAAGCTAATACAATGCACGCTAACCACAGAAAATCAGTGAACAGGGTTTATAACAAGACCAAGTCGCGTGTGTGTGTGAATCCTACACCCGCATCCATGTTGTAACACAGAAAACATTGATAGAGAGAGAGAACGGCAGAGCCGTGGTACGTTTTCATACGAGCATTACTGCAAACCCAACACAACAGTGTTGTAGCTCAATATCAGTGTAAGCAACAGAGCACACAACTATCCTCTGCCGCTCGGGATTTGCCACCTCGTGGAGCACTGGAGGGACGGTAAACGATCGGCGGCTGGTCTCGACGATCCCTACTGTCGCCTCCGGGCGTAGATGGGCCGGCTGTCATAGCGGAGGCGCCCTCTCTCCTCCTGGCCTTCTTCCCCGAAGGTCCAGCAGTGGCAGTGGCGGCCGTCTGACTCCACCGGCGACATCGGGAGGGGGGAAATGAGGCTGGAGCACGGATCGCTCCTCCTGCATCTCTCTGCAAGTCGAGGTCATCAATTGCAGGGCCGTCCCGAATAGTCCAGCATCGGAGAGGGGTGCCGTCAGAAGTGGAACTCTCTTCTTCTCCGGCACACGCGCCTGCTCCAGCCAAAGGTGGCGCTGGACCAGAGGTGCTAGGGCCGCGCACTTTCCCAGCGGCTATAGCCTGCGGCTGAGTCAGATGCAGGATGGCTCCTGCCGACTGGGCGAGCTGGTCATGTTGTACATCAGTCAGCTCCGTGTCGCCCGTCAATATCCCGGACATGAATCTTGCCAGCTGCGCGATGTTAGACGCGGCAGCTAGAGATTGTGTTCCGGTGATAAATGACTGGTCGCTCCAATATGCCAACCGCCTCGCCGATTTCCCTTGGGGAACCGGCTTCCGTAACGGCTCCCACACCACCTCCGAACAAAGGAGCGCCGCCATCGGCCTATCAAGCCGTGGCATGCCCTCCTTCATACCGTCGACCAAACCCGCCACCCACGTGACTTGCACGTAGGCAGGGGTAAGGCCTATGATGTGGGAGACCACCTGGCCCTGACGGACATAGGCCGCCATTGAGGGGAAAAATGGGTAGACAACGTCCACCCCTCTCACCGGGCGACGTTGCCATAGATGACCTATGAGATCATCAGGGACAGGAACAGGCAGTGGCTGCGGCAGAGGCACGCCGTTTGCGACTGCCGCCGCCGCCATGAGCTCGGGAAACAAAGCACGCAGTTCCCCCTGCAGACTTTCCTCCTCCGAGCCTGCATCCCTCACATACAGCAGGCTACTACTGGTCAAGGAGCCACACTCCGATGTGGCTGATAGCAGGGCATCCCGCAGACGAGTCAGAGGTTCTACCCCAACGTCTTCGAACGAGGCGCCCCAAGGAGACATCTCACCCCCCTCCAGTGTTACCTGGACGGGCGGGAGACATGTCTCCACCGGGCCTTCAAATAAGAACCCGTCCGCCTCTATCATGTAGTCCTCTGTCTCCATCGGGCATGTAGAGACCGACGCATCCTCACCTGGCTCCAG
Source organism: Notolepis coatsorum (assembly GCF_963971535.1). Taxonomy (NCBI): domain Eukaryota; kingdom Metazoa; phylum Chordata; class Actinopteri; order Aulopiformes; family Paralepididae; genus Notolepis; species Notolepis coatsorum. The sequence goes on along the minus strand of NC_140175.1, from coordinate 25,449,621 downwards.
CAACTCACCAAAACCGGGCCGTTCGCGTCTGCAAGCCACCATCTTGCGACGGGAGCGAGCCAACGCAAAAAGTTTGCGTCTCAAATCCCCCGCAACCAAGGGAACCGGCCGCCCAACAGCGGACGATTCCCCGGAAGCAGAGGAACCAGAGCCGGAACCAGGCCATCGCACAGGCGACGGCCCCGGTGCACCAGCTCCTTGGAGAGGCAAACTACCCATCGGACGCCTACCGGGCGTGGCTGCCGACCACGAGAGAGGTCTCAGCCCCGCTCCAAGACACACAACGGAGGCGGAAATGGAGAACCGCTGGTGAAGAGTAGCGTTGCGAGCGCGACTCCCCGAAGTAGACATTATGACTTAGTTTTTTTCTATCTAAATATATGAGAGAAGAAAAAAACAAGCAACAATGTAAACACGTCTCAACTTTCTTCAGCTAACAACCTCGTCAAGTGTGGGATCTACCGAAGGCACTTCCTTGTGGTGAAAGTGAAGAAGGAGGCGAGTAGGTGACCACACACCTGCTTATGAAGGTAAGCGGATGAATGAATGAACACTACACAACAACAACCACCAAACGCACATAGCACACACATCCACACGCACACACTCACTTTAAACAAACACACTGTAGCACCCACTCCACACACTTATAGCACACACCCACTTTAAACAAACACACTGTAGCACCCACTCCCCACACTTTATATTTATGGATGAAGGATTGCACTACAACTCGTACACCTTACTGTAAATTGTACCTAAAATTGTACCTCATCCCATTTCTGCTTTGCACTAGATAGTACTGTACATTAGTACACTGCATAGTATTGTGTATTGTATATTATATGGTAACTCAGAACATTGTACATATGTCTATACCGAACACTGTGACCTCATTTTCTTCTTCTAAATTCATGCTATATTATGTTATTATGTTATTTGATACTATCTTGTCTAGCACAGTCTCTGGAGCGTAACAGTAAGAAGCATTTTGTATGAAAGTATTCTGTACTTCTGTATGACAACTATTAAAGAACTTGAACTGGATGGGGGTGTGGCCAGACGAATGTTGGGATGTAAAGGTACATGGTGGAATTTTTTATTCAGTGCTCGTGCACGAAGTGAAGTACAGTGCAGATGATGCTGAGCGAAAGCCATAATGAAATAGAACAGTATGACTATACAAACTATTAGATCTCTAATTTGAGCTATAGTCCCCATAAAAACATGAATTTATTTTACAAATAAGCCTTTAGCTACAGTACAGTGGTATACATGACATTCTGTAGCATTCTCTGTCGACATTCTATTTACAACAAGGAAAGAGTGGACAATAACAAAATAGTCTATGTAACATACAATCTTGACTTTGTAACTTTTATCACACTTTATACTCGTACTTTTAACTCTTTTGAATTACTCAAATGTGATAAAGAACTCGAAAAAAGAAAAGAAACAAAATATTTCAAAGCAACACCTTTTAAATAAGAGTCAATGTCAGCTACATCACAAACTAATCAAGGGGAGACCACCCACCTAAAATACCCTTTTCCTGATTTTGGGTAAATTTTGAGATTTTTGTATGATGTTGCCCCTTTACATGTCTTCTTTCAAACTAGTGACAAGAAAACTTAAAAAAACATTTAGTTGCTTATTTTGCTTCATTTAGCATGATTGCATCCATAAATCTGCACATATCGAATGGGGAAGTGCCTCATTTGCATATATAAACATAAAATTCAGAAAACTTGTAATATATCTTTTCTTAGTTTATATGTACATAACAAACTGAGAACGTTTCATAGTGATATCTATTCAAATATTTTTTTTGCCTATTAGGAGGTACAGTAATGAATGAATGAATGAATGAATGAATGAATGAATGAATGAATGAATGAATGAATGAATGAAAACTTTATTTAACAGATTGCAGAATGGGTACAATACAGTACGGCTCAATACATACAATTGTTAAGGGGATGCAGACCAGAGAAAGACGTTTGTCTTGTTTACATCAGGGTCCCCCATTTTCAATTCATAGTGACATTTATGACATACACAACATACATGACATCATGACATTTATGGCATAGGGACATACATGACATACAGGTATATAGTACTGTTACATTTGTGACATATATGATATGCAAATATACAGTACTGTTACCCATAGATCCTGACAGAGTATGATGGGGAGGAGACTGTACAATAAGAGGGGGTGGGTGGGTGGGAGAGAAATATACATACGGTGGGGAGCGAATATATAGATACGGTGGGGAGGAGACTATACATTAGGAGGGGGTGGGAGGGTGGGAGAGAAATATACATACGGTGGGGAGAGAATATATACATACGGAGGGGAGGAGACGGTCTATTAGGAGGGGGTGGGGGGGTTTGGACATTTACGGTGGCCAGTTTCGAATTGCAGCCTCCCGTGGGTGCTCTTTTAGAGCGGTTTTGAATGTGGGTAGGGATTCACATTCCTTTACAGCTTTGGGTAGGGCGTTCCACATTGATGTGGCATAATTGCAAAACGTGTTTAGTCCCTTGTTTGAGCCGAATCTGGGTTTAACATGATTTGTTGAGCTTCCTCTGGTGTTGTGGTCGTGGTATTCACTGACCTTTGGGAAGTATTTTGACATGTACATGGGTACCTTAGTCGTATAGTGTATCTTGTAAACCAGGCCCATTGCAAGTTTCTGTACTCTGTCGTCTACTCTAAGCCATCCTAGGTAGTCAAAGTGGGCAGGGGTGAGGTGGGTTGTAGGAGTAAGGTCAAGTAGTAGTCTGACCAGTTTGTTTTGTGATGTTTGTAATCTTGTTTTTAGCGCCTTTGAGGTGCTTTGGTACCATGAGGTGCAAGCATAGTCCTAGTACCCTTGAATGAGTGCTCCTGCCAGAGTCTTCAGGGTATTCTTGTTTACCAAAGAGGAGATCCGGTACAAGAATCTAGTTTGTTGGTTGACTTTCTTTATTACCTTGGATGCCATTTTGTCACAGGAAAGATTTGCCTCTAGGATGGACCCTAGGTATGTAATTTCATCTTTCCTTGTGACAATATTGTCACCCACTGTAACTGAGAAGCCGTCGGTCTTGCTGAGTTTGTTATTTGATCCGAAGAGAATGGACTCTGTTTTGCCCATGTGTAATGATAGTTTGTTATCAGCGAGCCAGGTGCAGATTCTGCCGAGTTCTGAGCTGAGGGTTTTTTCAACCTGTAACTTGTTCTTGTCAGAGACCAGCAGGGCTGAGTCGTCCGCGAACAAGTTGCAGTCACAAGCTGACGACATGTCATTTGCATAAATTAGGAACAGTAGCGGTCCTAGTATGCTTCCTTGTGGAACACCACAGCTCACTGTGAGGGGGGGGGGGGGGGGGGGTAGAGTACCGTTTACCTCCACCATCTGTTCTCTCCCCTCAAGGTAGGATTGCATCCAGCTCACTGATGAACTATCAAAACCAATAGCTTTTAGCTTGTCAATCAGAATGGAGTGATTGACAGTGTCGAAGGCCTTTTGTAGGTCCAGCATGACCATGCCGCAGTATTTGCCTGCGTCCACCTCTTGTTTGATGTGGTCGTTCAAATAGAGAAGGCATGTGTCAGTGGAGTGGGATGTTCTGAAGCCAGATTGGAATTCGTAGATTAGATTTTTTTCCGCTAGGTACTTTTCGACCTGTTCGTAGACAATTTTTTCCATGACTTTCGAGATGGAGGTAAGAATAGAAACAGGGCGGTAGTTGCCTGGGTCTAATTTGCTGCCATTTTTGTGCAGAGGGGTCACTCTCGCTATTTTGAAGTCCTTGGGGACGTGTCCCTGTTTTATGGAGAGGTTTATTATGTGTGTGATGACTGGGGTGATGGCGGCTGCTGAGTCTCTGAGGAATTTGGAGGGGATGTTGTCACTGTTACTACTACTACATCATTATTATTATTATGTTATTATGTTATTCAGTTATCAGGCATGTGTTTAGGTTGTCTATTACTAATGGTTTGATTGGGTGTTGTGTTTGTAAATAGCGGTTTCAAATAAAAATGTATGGCATTTTACAATACAGAACTTTGAAGGCGTTTTCCCAAAGGGTAGACATGTACCATTTCCCTAGCATCTACACACACCAAATGTTCCACCTTTATTCAAGTTCAAGTTCAAGTTCAAGTTTCTTTTATTGCCACACGGCCAGGCCGGTGGAATTTGAGCACGGTGCAGGTGGTAGCTGCGACAATACACCACATGGATGATGGAACACAACATAACATCAACAACAACATAACATAACATAACATGCATAACATAACATAACAGCAGGGGGTGAAATTAGGATGAGTTGGAGTTGAGTAATTGTATGGCCTTGGGGAAGAAACTGTTGTTGAACCTAACCGTGCGACTACCTAGTGACCTAAACCTTCTACCAGAGGGGAGGAGTTGGAAGATTCATATCTATATCCTGCTTCTTTGTGCCAAATGGTTTGTTGATATGTCATACATAGCCTGATTTACAGACAATACAAAACTTTAAAGGCGTTTTTCTCAAAATGAGATTTTATTAGTTTGTATTACACATAAAACAAAAAAAATTCAATTTCTCTAGTACCTCCACACACCAAACTGGCCACGTTTCCTCCTATCCATATACCACAACTTTCTCTTGGAGGATTCTTTGATATATCACTAATCCAGATTTTTAGAACATTTTATACAAAAGATTTATGCAAAAATCTGATTTTTTTATGACTAGGGGGTCATAAAAGGTCATAAATCCCTGATCGGGTGGCATATCAAAAAATTCTCTAACAAAAAGTTCGTTTTTTAATGTAGTAACATGAAAAACCATGAGAAAATATCTACATCCATTTTTGCACAATTTTGCTTGGGGTAACATGCAAAAAGGGGCCATTTTGAATAGACCACGCCCCCTGTTGGGTAATAAAATTATGCGACCAAATTTTTTTTTATACATTTGTTTTCTTTTTTTGACTATTCTAAACAATTAAGATGTTTGCAAATGATTTCATCCTTTATTATTTTTTCCCCCTATCTAGGTGGGTGGTCTCCCCTTAATTTCATATTTGACTCAGTTGGTTGTATTAGGGCAGCTAGGATTGATACAAAACAGTATCACACCAAATTACATGATGTCAATAAATGTAAAAAACATATATATATATTTCTCCTCTTTCAGTCGTACAAACCCAGAAGGTTTCCGGAGTCCTGTCTCTATACATATATGATCAGAGGAAAAACAACCAAGCTTAATCTTTGTTTAATCTAGTAAACAGATTTCATCTCTGCAGGGATCCAGCCTCTGAGAGATTTGAACATTAGTGACTTTTTGCACACACAAAAAACAAAAAAACAATGGCATAGATGCACTTTAAAAATAAAGCTCTGCTAAATCGCAGTGGCAAGGAGTGATTGGATGAACGCAAGGACATCGCGTCGCTGCGGCTCATTTTGTCCTGAGCATTTCGTGTCCCCGTTCCTAAATTTGCAGCAGTGCAAAATAGCAGGAGAAAGCCTCTCCATGGTGCAGCAGGATGTCCAGCCTATTAATACGACAGCAACATTGATCTACAGTATATGTAAATAAAGCCTATGACTCATCGACAGGGTTTCCTCATCGGCACGATGTATCATCACCTAATCATACTGTGGGTCAACTATGTGACGTTTGACTCACAACTGGGACAGGCGTTGGTTTCATCTCACCAGCGTGACGCAAATCACAGTATCTGACAGCTACCAGTGGGTGTTTGATTATGCCTTCGTGCTTGTTGAGCTGATGCCGAAGAGGTCAAATATCGTTGTCGTCTTGAGGCACAACTGGTGAAGAAGCATCCGTGTCCATCTTCTTCACTAGAAAAAGATAATGATTTTTTTTTTTTTAGTATTATTTTGGTCATTAAGAGAGCAGAAGAGTTGGTGATTATTTAACCAAGAGATACATATCAGCACTGTCATAAAGTGAATAAAGTCCAACTGTAATTTGGGCGGCTACGTGGCGTAGTGGGCAAGGCGCTCACCACGAAATGCTGGAGACGCTGGGCTCGTCAGTTCGAGCCCAGCGCTCCACATTTGCTTTCAGTTTAGCTGGTCGTCCGTACTAATACACATTGGCCGTATTAGGGGGTGGGAAACTGATGGGTGGGGATCGGGCGTTGTGGACAGCGACTCCTACAGGTCGGTTGGTGCGCCTGCGCAGTAGAATCAGGAAGTGTCGGGGGCAGCGTGAGCCTCCCACGTGTTACTCCTCGCCACTGAGAGATCGAGCTGCGCAGGTGAAAAGATGCGACTGCTGTTACCTCAAGTACCGGAGGGGACTTGTGCTATGTATGACTTAGTCCACATTGCAGCCGGCTTGTGGGAGGCAAGAAACAGCGTCTGTGACAGGGGAGGGTTGAATTGGATGATACGAAATTGGGATGGGAGAAAATATAGAAAAATGGGAGAAATAGTGGATCAAAAAAAAAAAGTCCAACTGTAATTCCCATTCGGAGGCAGCAATGGTAGTGATGCCACACACACCCGTTTATGATAATCACTGACGTCAGAGACAAGAGTCTGCGTTGTCTTAACAAAGTGTCAATCACACGTTCACAGGAACTGGGATGAAAGCCTTTTATTAAAGACTGTGGGGTTTACCTGCACCTACACAACAAAGGCCCAAATCATTTCTGGTCCAAGTTGCATGGCTGCATCACCTGCATTAACCCGTATCAAGGACAATGCTGCTCCGTTCACTTTGATTTGGTAATGTGCACTACTGGTTTTTCACTCCCACTGGTCGGCTGCAGTGAGGACCAAGCCTTGCATCACGTGTCCCCTCCGGTACACGAGGAGGCAGCTGTCGCATCTTTTCACCTGAACAGCGCGATCTCTGAGTGGCGAGGAGTAACGCGTGGGAGGCTCACGCTGCCCCCGATACTTCCTGATTCTGCTGTACAGGCGCACCAACGGACCTGTAGGAGTCGCTGTCCACAACGTCCAATCCCCACCCACCGGCTTTCCCACCCCTAACACTGCCAATTGTGTTAGTATGAACGACCGGCCAAGCCGGTAGCAACGCAGAGAGCTGGGCTCGATACCAGCATCTCCTGCGTTAGTGGCGAGCGCCTTGCCCACTCAGCCGCCTATGCTAATATGTTTTGTAATGTAAATGCAGGCTCTGCTAATCAAATTTAATTGAATTAATCTATATATATATTCTCTTCCTGTGCTCCAGGATAGTTCAGTTAGTATTTGTGAACACACACCAATTTCTCCTTGAAATCAATCAGTGACGTCACTGGGATATAAAATCTGATGCTGCCCCACAATGTATGGGGCTCTGACTTTATGAGGCCCTAAAATGTTTGTGTGAGCTCTTACACCCAAATTAAGTTTATATTTAAGCATTACATCACACGCAGGAGTGGTTTGTGACCAATAAACCATGCCTAGGGGTGGTTGTTAGGCCCGAGGCGCAGCCGAGGGTCGTTAGACCCCCCTAGGCATGGTTTATTGGTCACAAATCACGACTGCACGTGGTGTAAAGCTTTTATACAACTGCCAGATTCATCCAACCTTATTTCTATACAATAAACACACATTAATCGAAGATTTATTGAAAAAACCATCCGCCAGAAAAAGTAGTTCCCACAACTCCATGTGGAAGCAGCTTGAAGTGCATCCAACCAAACTAACACATCCAACTGTGTATTATTGGAATGATTGAGAGAAGTTGCCTCATGTGGAAGCAGCTTGAAGTGCATCCAACCAACTAACACATCCAACTGTGTATTATTGGAATGATTGATTGAAAATTTTATTACCAGATGCAGAATATAAAGTAGGTAAAACAAATTAAACCGTTTTCTTTGCCCTATAGGAAAAAAACGTTTTCTTCGCCCTATTTTTTTATTTATTTCTTTTAGCCTAAACTTAACCAGTTGGAAACCAGGGGTACAGTAATAAAATTAGCAATCAACCAATCAATCAATTCAATAGACCATGCTCACTTAAAACAGCGCTGCTTCTCTCTCAGTCTGACTCCCCCGCTGTTGCAGACAGGAGTGTGTGTGTGTGTGTGTGCGTGTGTGTGTGTGTGTGTGTCACAGTGTGTGTGTGCGTGTGTGTGTGTATGTGTGTGTGTGTGTGTGTGTGTGTGTATGTGTGCGTGTGTTTGTGGGTACGCCAGCGTCGGACAGTGTGTGAGAGAGAACGCTGCAGTCAGTATAAAGTAGGAAGGAAGAAATTTAAATCAATCAATTAATCTATCAATCAATCCGCGATTTTTCTTTTGTTCTAGATTGAGTCAAGACCCATCAATTACATCATCCAACATTGTTTAAAGGACTAACACATTCCCCTTGACAGAATCGCTTCATATTTAGTCGTTATGGTGCTTTCAACATAACCATTTGTTTTCCGCGATCTTGTTTTCTCCCGGAGTGAGCCGGGGAGGGTTATGTGATTTGGTTGTGGGCGGGTCCTGAGCCCAGGACCGTGGATTGTTGCCAATAAAGACGTGTGAATGGCCAATCAGAATCGAGAAATTTGCATGCCGTTGTATAATGTCACATAATTAAAACCTCATTTGGTTGTAAGACCTCATGCCAACATTTTACATCACCAATTGGAGGGTTCTCTCTCTCTGATGACTTCTAGCTTTAGGAGAGAGGTACATGTTCACAAATACTGACTGAACATTCCCGGGGCAAAGGAAGAACATTATGTGAATTCTTAAAATGGGTGTAAGTCCCCTTTAAAGCAAATGCAAGCCAGTCTACAGTATGGTAGTCTCACCAAGTAGACATCCAGGTCTGAGTCTGACTGGGTCATGGTGTCATCCAGCGCCACGGTAGAGCTGGAGGCACGACGGCCATTACTGGGAACAGACAAGAGATTGCCATAATGATATTTAAGATAAGATATGCCTTTATTGATCCCCTTGGGGAATCATTGCAGCATGGGGAGGGAGGGAGGGGAGGTAAAGGTATGGGCATGTAATGATTATATGTGCAACAACAACAACAACAACAACAACAACAACAAGAGCACACACCTGTTTTCAAGATCCTCCATCCCAAGGGAGCCAAAAGAAACAGTACGGCTCAAAGCACTAGATCTGGGAACTAAGTCTGGGTGGTTCGATGCACTAAACACTGTGGAACAAAACAGAAATGAATGAATGAATGAATGAATGAATGAATGCAAATCTCAACAGATGAAACACTAGCCTCAAACTACTGTACATTCTCTTTTGAAAATGAAATTCTTCACACCAAGACATAAACAATTAGAATTCATTCTCTGGGGAACAAGCTTTTAGCAGATAATTCATGATGATGTTAACTCTACGCTGTCCTTCCAGATTGTCCATGCTTTGGGCTTTCTTCTCCTGAATGAGTCATTGAATTTTGTGTCTTTCCCAAGGCTGAAAGGATTGATATTAGCCAATTAAAGAGAGGGACGCTTTGGTGGCCTTGCTGTCAATGACCTGATTGAAACCCCCTACTCTTTACAATATACACCCTGGGTTCTTTAACAACCACAGTCAGGACCTCAGTTTAACGTGTCATCCATAAGGGCGGCGCTTGCAACTGTACTTGTGATCGTAAACATGGCCATTGTTACCGCGGGATCATCCCTATGTTCCCCGGGTCCTATGTTCCCCGGGTTCTATGTTCCCCGCTTTGATTGATTAATAGATTGAACATTTTATGAATTTTTATTATTTTATTAATTATTAATGTCCACCTTGTTTCGAACGGTTAAGCTTAGGCCCTCTTTCGAACTGGTTAAGGTTAGAGTTTGGAATCAGGGCTGGTGGTCTAAAATTTTCAATCAATCAATCAAAGCGGGGAACATAGAACCCGGGGAACATAGGACCCGGGGAACATAGACATGCTCCCGTTACCGCCAGGTCCAACCTTCCAATCGTGAGCATAGAGCTCTATCCACGTAGCCATGCTGCTGGACAAATCCACACTACAGTAGTTATATAAACATAATTGATGATCATGTTAACCATACATGGTGCGTCCAGATGGGCCATGCTTTGGGCCTTCTTCGCTTCTCTCTGCTCCTCCTTGAGTGAGGTTAGGGTCTCCTGAGAGACTGACTTCATGGCAGTCTTCTTCCTCTTCGAAGATGCTCCTCTCAGAGCTGAGAGAGAGAGAGAGAGAGAGAGAGAGAGAGAGAGAGAGAGAGAGAGAGAGAGAGAGAGAGAGAGAGAGAGAGAGAGAGAGAGAGAGAGAGAGAGAGAGAGAGAGAGAGAGAGAGAGAGAGAGAAAGAGAGAGAGAGAGAGAGAGAGCTGTGAGTTTGCAGCAGTTCAATGAAAAAGATTTTCAGGAAGTAGGTTTTATTTCTAATTCAAATACTGAAAAACCTTAGGCAGGACAATTTTTGCATGGATAGCATGTTCTACCATCACCAAGTAAACAGCCATTTGCAATTGAAAGTGAATTGATCCCAACCCTGGTTGGCAGTAGTCTATGTTGCTATTGAGGGACAGTGAGGGACAGTTATTGTTGCTGTCTTTTTGTTGTTTTGTTTGATTTGTTTCCTGCTGATAGGACTATATATATTTTCTATTTCCATATACAGTACCATATTTTCTACCAAGTTCTCTATTTTGTCTTAATGATAGTAATGTTTTCTAATGAACGTTTAGCTATTCATTATCTAATTATGCTTCAGCGACATGTACAGTGTTTCATCATGTCAATAAAGCCATTTGAATTAAATTGAAATTGAGAGACAGACTTATTAATTCAGTAAATATTAATACTACATGCAGAATACAGAGAGTAATGCAATAACTGACATGACTAAGTGATGATGCGGGTGAGAAACATTTTCGGTCGAAATTGTATGTTGTATGAAGCCACTCACGAGTAATCTTCTTAAATACAGTCGAGCCCATGAATTTCAGAAATCTGTCTGCATAGAAGTTAGGCCTGTGGACTGACACCGTGTCCTAAAACACAAACAAAGATGTCACAACATACACTGATAGACATACATATATACGAACAGATTGACTGACACACACGCACGCACGCACGCACGCACACACACACACACACACACACACACACACACACACATGTACAGTTTCTACGTCAAATGTATATACACTCTTTTTCTGGACACTTTTCGTATCACAAACAGTACTGTATTTGCAAATCTGGTATGTCATAAATGTATAGATGTAGCAGTACTGTCTATCTGTATGTCTTGTGTGTCATATATGTTATGATGAATTGAAAATGGGGGACCCTGATGTAAACAAGACGAAAGTCTTTCTCTGGTCTGCATCCCCTTAACAATTGTGTGTATTGAGCTGTACTGTACTGTACCCATTCTGCAATCTGTTAATAAACTTTTCAATCAATCAATCAATGCAGAATAACATACCCCATCATGTACAAGGGCTTTCCAGGAGTGTTCCACCTTCTTGACGAACCTTAAAACAACATACCATAATAATTAATCTAGTACACAATACACATACTGTAGAGTGATGTGTCCAAATACCACTGCAATCCCATGAAGCTCATTACCTGTAGGACTGTAGGATATCGATGATCCCTAAAAAGATGAGCAGCTTCTCGTCTTTGCCTTTGGCAGGAATTCCACCCATTCTGAGGAGGAAGAGAGAAGTAAACACTTCACCAGCAGGAGTGAGGAAGAGGAGACATGTGACAAGTCACCAGCAGTAGTGAAGAAGAGGAGACATGTGACACGTCACCAGCAGTAGTGAAGAAGAGGAGACATGTGACACGTCACCAGCAGTAGTGAGGAAGAGGAGACATGTGACACGTCACCAGCAGTAGTGAAGAAGAGGAGACATGTGACACGTCACCAGCAGGAGTGAGGAAGAGGAGACATGTGACACTTCACCAGCAGTAGTGAGGAAGAGGAGACATGTGACACGTCACCAGCAGGAGTGAGGAAGAGGAGGAGACATGTGACACTTCACCAGCAGTAGTGAGGAAGAGGAGACATGTGACAAGTCACCAGCAGTAGTGAGGAAGAGGAGACATGTGACACGTCACCAGCAGGAGTGAGGAAGAGGAGACATGTGACAAGTCACCAGCAGTAGTGAGGAAGAGGAGGAGACATGTGACACGTCACCAGCAGTAGTGAGGAAGAGGAGGAGACATGTGACACGTCACCAGCAGTAGTGAGGAAGAGGAGGAGACATGTGACACGTCACCAGCAGGAGTGAGGAAGAGGAGACATGTGACAAGTCACCAGCAGTAGTGAGGAAGAGGAGGAGACATGTGACACGTCACCAGCAGTAGTGAGGAAGAGGAGGAGACATGTGACACGTCACCAGCAGTAGTGAGGAAGAGGAGGAGACATGTGACACGTCACCAGCAGTAGTGAGGAAGAGGAGGAGACATGTGACACGTCACCAGCAGTAGTGAGGAAGAGGAGACATGTGACACTTCACCAGCAGTAGTGAAGAAGAGGAGGAGACATGTGACAAGTCACCAGCAGTAGTGAGGAAGAGGAGACATGTGACACATCACCAGCAGTAGTGAGGAAGAGGAGGAGACATGTGACACGTCACCAGCAGTAGTGAGGAAGAGGAGACATGTGACACGTCACCAGCAGGAGTGAGGAAGAGGAGACATGTGACACTTCACCAGCAGTAGTGAGGAAGAGGAGACATGTGACAAGTCACCAGCAGTAGTGAGGAAGAGGAGGAGACATGTGACACGTCACCAGCAGTAGTGAAGAAGAGGAGACATGTGACACGTCACCAGCAGGAGTGAGGAAGAGGAGGAGACATGTGACACGTCACCAGCAGTAGTGAGGAAGAGGAGACATGTGACACGTCACCAGCAGTAGTGAGGAAGAGGAGACATGTGACACGTCACCAGCAGTAGTGAGGAAGAGGAGGAGACATGTGACACGTCACCAGCAGTAGTGAGGAAGAGGAGGAGACATGTGACACGTCACCAGCAGGAGTGAGGAAGAGGAGACATGTGACACTTCACCAGCAGTAGTGAGGAAGAGGAGGAGACATGTGACACGTCACCAGCAGTAGTGAGGAAGAGGAGGAGACATGTGACACGTCACCAGCAGTAGTGAAGAAGAGGAGGAGACATGTGACACTTCACCAGCAGTAGTGAGGAAGAGGAGGAGACATGTGACACTTCACCAGCAGTAGTGAGGAAGAGGAGGAGACATGTGACACGTCACCAGCAGTAGTGAGGAAGAGGAGACATGTGACACGTCACCAGCAGTAGTGAGGAAGAGGAGGAGACATGTGACACGTCACCAGCAGTAGTGAGGAAGAGGAGACATGTGACACGTCACCAGCAGTAGTGAGGAAGAGGAGGAGACATGTGACACGTCACCAGCAGTAGTGAGGAAGAGGAGGAGACATGTGACACGTCACCAGCAGTAGTGAGGAAGAGGAGACATGTGACACGTCACCAGCAGGAGTGAGGAAGAGGAGACATGTGACACGTCACCAGCAGTAGTGAGGAAGAGGAGGAGACATGTGACACGTCACCAGCAGTAGTGAGGAAGAGGAGGAGACATGTGACACGTCACCAGCAGTAGTGAGGAAGAGGAGACATGTGACACGTCACCAGCAGGAGTGAGGAAGAGGAGACATGTGACACGTCACCAGCAGTAGTGAGGAAGAGGAGACATGTGACACGTCACCAGCAGTAGTGAGGAAGAGGAGGAGACATGTGACACGTCACCAGCAGTAGTGAGGAAGAGGAGGAGACATGTGACACGTCACCAGCAGTAGTGAGGAAGAGGAGGAGACATGTGACACGTCACCAGCAGTAGTGAGGAAGAGGAGGAGACATGTGACACGTCACCAGCAGTAGTGAGGAAGAGGAGGAGACATGTGACACGTCACCAGCAGTAGTGAGGAAGAGGAGGAGACATGTGACACGTCACCAGCAGTAGTGAGGAAGAGGAGGAGACATGTGACACGTCACCAGCAGTAGTGAGGAAGAGGAGGAGACATGTGACACGTCACCAGCAGTAGTGAGGAAGAGGAGAGAGAGAGAGATGGATAGATAAGACAGACAGACAGAGAGAAAGATGGATAGATAGACATATGGACAGAGAGAGAGAGATGGACAGATAGACAGATGGACAGAGAGAAAGATGGATAGATAGAGAGAGAGAGAGAGAGAGAGAGAGAGAGAGAGAGAGAGAGAGAGAGAGAGAGAGAGAGAGAGAGAGAGAGAGAGAGAGAGAGAGAGAGAGAGAGATGTCCTCACGTGTCGTCATCAGCCAGAGGCTCTGGATCCTTGACGTTTCCCTGGATGGCCTCCAGGGCCGTGGAGTAGAGGACCTTCTGGCCCCTCTTACTGCCCCCCTGACTGCCCGCCCTGCTCAGCAGCACCCTCTGGTCCAGCACATGGACCCCCAGCAGGAGACTGTAGTCCATGATCTTGAAGCTCTCCAGGACCTGATGGAAACATAACCACAATTACCATTGAGATAAAGAAAACTGCTTCTGTGTGTTCTGTAAAGCACTTTGGATCAAACCTGTTTTGTGTTTAAAGCACTATATTTAAAAGAAAAAAAGCTGACCTAGCAGCAGTCAGCCTCTAGTCGCACTAATAATGCTGCTGTGGCCACCTTGTGGCACAGTCACTAAATTATGACAGTAGAGCATTGGTAAAGAAGGACTGCAATGGGAAACTATTTCAAGTGTTTCAAGTATAAAAATAGCCAGATATAGGATCCAGATATAATTGTTGCCATGGTGGAGAACAGCCTTCAGGTTTTGTTAAAGGAACACGCCAACATTTTGGGAGATTACTAGCTTACCGTCTTCTCCAGACAGAGACAAGTAGATAGATAATAAACCTCTTGATTCTTGATAGTTTCCTAGAAAGCCGTTTAGTAGAAAGCGATCTGGCTGCATGTTAGCCTAGCTTAGCACAATGAATGGAAGCGGACATGGCCAGTTAGCCGCCCTAGGCATTGTCCAACTAACACCTCTCCCAAAGGCTAACCGGTCATGTCCGCTTCCATTCATTGTGCTAAGCTAGGCTAACATGCAGCCAGATAGCTTTCTACTGAACGCACAGAGAGGAAACTGGTATCTATCTTCTTGTCTCTCTCTGGAGAAGACGATAAGCTAATTTCCCCAAATGTTGCCGTGTTCTTTTAAGTGAATGTTGCTCCTCTAAGTGCACTATAAGAAAAAGACCTGGCAACACTTCAGCTGTAGTCCAGCCTGTTCCCAAGCAACGCAATTCCACTGAAACTGTGACGGCTGTGTGAGCTATTTGTTTTTCTTTTGATGCACTCCTGTATTTGTTTTATAAGAGGCCATAGTTGGCTTGAATTAGTGACAATTGAGAAGTACTCCAAGCAATATTAGTACTGGCTCATCTACTAAATAAAGTACCCTGCATCGGTTCTGAAAAATTGGTATCAGCGTACCTGTAGTCAAATATATATATACTTTTTGACCACCCAGTTGCTAAACAGTTCTAACCCTTTAAACCTTTAGCAACCACCCATGAACAATGCTAGTATGCGGTGGGCTAAATGCAGACCCACACATACAGTACAGGAAGTAAACATCAATCCCTCTGACCAAACACTGATGTCATGCTATAACTCCTGTGAACAAAGAGCCCTTAACATTCCCTTGAGTTACCTAACGCAACGTGCCGGACTCAATGTGCCCGGGATCACGGTGTGTTTCTGCTCTTCAGTCCAGGGCCTGTAACCCTAGTAATATGAGTCAGGTGCTCTGCTCTGCTCTGCTGCAGGTAATCCCACATGAGGAGCTCTCTGTTATTGCCCACTAATCAAACAAGAGCCAGGCCCCTAATGAGGTCATTCTTTAAGGGCAGGGAGGGATGGGATGGACGGCGGGTTGATGGAGATCCTGCTTTACATAACACTATCGAGGGGAAGGAGGGTTTTCACCAGTCGAATCCAGTCAGTGAAACATTTCAGCCCAGTGTGATAATGGAGCTCTTGTATTTAAAATAACTTAATAGGTCAATATTTTGTGATTTACATGTTACCACTGCCTCCGCTGTATTATGTTACCACCACTTCATTGAAAACAAGGAGCTCAACGTGAGTGCTAGGATTAAGGATTAAGGCCCCTATATACTAAGGATGACGACTAGAGCAATAAATATAACTATAATTATTAAAAAAAAATATATAGAGATGTAATTGTTGTTTTGTAAAGTACAAAAATGTATTAAAAAAAGTAAGGACAAAAATTACAGTGCACATGCTTGAGAAGTAACGTATCTTAATAAAGAACACGCCAACATTTTGGGAAAATTAGCTATCTGGCTGCACCTTAGCCTAGCTTAGCACAATGAATGGAAGCGGACAGTGCCGGTTAGCCTTCGGGAGAGGTGTTAGTTGGACAACGCCTAGGCTAACTGGAGCGGTCCCCTTCCATTCATTGTGCTAAGCTAGGCTAACGTGCAGTCAGATAGCTTTCTACTGAACACACAGAGAGGAAACTGGTATCCATCTTCTCGTCTCTCTCTGGAGAAGACGGTACGCTAATTTCCCTAAATGTTGGCGTGTTCCTTTAACGGTTATCAATTACAGCTATAGCACTATGTAGCTGTGACGCCGGTAGCGGTAACGTTATACTATCGAACTACGAGGTGAACCTACGAGACAATCCCTCTGTAAGGTCTTCATCAGGGCGTTGTACGTATCAGCGTCAAAGTGCAGGCCTTCGTGCATCTCCTGGAAGTCCAGGTCTTTGAACGTGGGCGAGCTCTTGGCGCGCTCCTTGCGCGAGGCGCAGCGTTTGTACGTGGATCCCTTCAGGTCATATTTGTAGTGCATCTTCATGGCACGTGGCAGAACGTTGTTCATCACCACCAGGCGGATGTTCTGGCTGCCACACTGGATGCAGTAAAGGCCGTAGAACTTGGGCAGCAATGTCCGAGGATTCTGGTTCAGGTTCTGGAACAAAGAGGATGAGCAAAAAAATAAGACATCTAGTTATTAACAAGAGTAACAAAACGTTAAAGAGATCTGAGTTGACAGATTAGATCGATGGATTGGATGATTGCTTGCATCAGCAATAGAACATGGTATGTTAAGAATCAAGTAATACTGGGCGCGGTAAGTAACTGAGTGGCTCGGCGAAAAACGCACTTAACAGGTTGCTCAGTTTCACTCACTCTGGGCCATTTAGAGCGTTGCTGCGCACTTTCTGACTAGGCTCAGTATACGGCAGAAATGGATCCTACATGGACTCTCTTACGTCTGTCAAATGCGGATGGGTCATTAAAGGAAGTTGCTCAGAGCTCAAATAGAGCAGAGTGATACAAAAATGTGCTCAGTTCTCACAATGAACATTCTCACCGTGAGCACTCAGTTACTTAACAGAATTACTCATGCTGTATTGTGAGTATCATTTGACAAATTTGGAAAATCTTATATTTGATACTACTCCTTTGTGCTGGAATAATTGAGATAAAACTATGATATGATTAATCTAACTAAAAGCACCATTCAGGATTATTTTATTATACCAATACACGCATGTACATAATACTGTATATTTGAAGGGAAGGACTTCCTAAAGGCAAAATAATGTCTTTGCAATCTCCAGATCCCATTATACCTCAAATATAAGTCTATATTTCTCCAATGAAACCATTTACACGTTAGAAATACAATCACATATTGTCGATTAGTCCGTATATCAAGTGCTCAGTCAATCAACATGAAAATTAAAACAATTCACAATGCTAGTGGTGAGGCAACAATAGCACCACAAGTGCCGCATACAGATTGGTCCTTCCTTCCTGTGGTAAATGTTGAAAAGCCATTGGACTAATATAGCCATTGAACTTTATTGTTGCTCTCCCACCCTACATCACTTCATCGCTGGATTGGAGCTCTGGACCTTATCGTACTTTTTTTACGCTTAAGGTTCCCAGAGTTTGCACTGAATTAGGAAAATCTGCTTTTAGCTTCTGTGCCCCAGAAATATGGAACGTTTTGCAATGTACTTTAAAACTCAATTCAAGGGGAGCTCCCGTAGCTCACCGCATATCTCGGCGCTATTTCTGCGTCGGGGAAAACCGTGCTCGTCACGGATCTGGGGGACACGAGTTCGATTCCCGGACCCGCCGTCATTTCTCAGAATGTCTTCCCCTGCTCTACATCCCATTTCAACCTGTTTCTGTCGGTCATGCTTGACCAGAAAAGCGATAAACGCTAAAAAATAAAGTTTAAAAAAAAAACTCAATTCATTCGTATCTATTAGTCAGTTTAAATCTTTAATAGCAAACCACTTCACCACAGCCTGCAGTATTTTGTTTGTATTTATTGCGTGTTGTATTTTTCAACGTCATTGAAAATGACTCTCAATGATCCTTCGAGATTAAATAGAGATTGAATGAACTATTTTAAGCCCTCACACTGGTAGGTATGAATGTTCAACTATAACTTGGCATATATCTCTGTGGTTGATGTAAATCCCCCATGCTGGTAGTGACCTGAAGCCTGAATGTTGTGCTTAAGCAATGTCCAAATATAACACAATTCAAACAGAGTTATAAAGAAATTATTTTCACGAGGTACAGGGATGAGGAAGGGATTGGACATTAACGGGTGTTTACATTTTTATTTTATTTTATTCATGTTTTACATATATTTTTTTAAAGTTTTGCATAATTATATTTGTATATATATATTTGTTTTGTAAGGATTTAAATTAGTAAGGAATTACATTAATTTTGAGTAGTGGAAAAGGGGTAGGATTAAATAAGTGTATACTTCTTCCTACTTTCGAACATGTAAATTGAGTTATGCTCTCTATTTAATTTCTTTTAAATGTTTTATTTCATTGTTAGAGATTAGTGATTTTTTTATGGTTTATTTTGTTTGTATTTACATGTTTTAAATAAAGATGTAAAAAAAAAGCAGACCAGTGTTTGTGCTGAGGGTGAGGCTCACCATGTAATAACCAGGAAGTAGTTTCTGCAGGAACTCTGCCTCTTTGTGCTGCACAGTCTTGATGATGAACTCGTCATCGCTGGTAAGGTAGAACCAGGAGCTACTGGCCCCGGGGTTGGACAGCTCGATGAGTGGCTCGTTACAGATGGAGTACTGTAATACAGACCATAATAGCTTATATGACAGGAGTAATGAAAAGACCCAGGCTGAAGATTGGATTAACCGTATAGCACGGAAACAGAATATATATAATAATAATATAGCTAATATGAAAGACAACCCCCCCCCCCTCCCCAAAAGAGGTAATATCTCACAATATGAGACCTGTAAGAGTAGCCTAATCTTTAAAGATGTGATTTCTTGTGATTTTGACTGTCAGGATTTGTTGTTGATATATGATAAAAAAATTAAAAAAATTAAATAAACGTGTGATATGTTTTGTATGTGCAGAAACAATACGGGAGAGTCAATATTTGAAAGCAATACAGAATGCCTGAGAGCCTTACTGCATTCTATTTGTGTATTTTCCTTTACATATAAAGACATTTCCACCATAAATGTATGCCGAAAAGGCACAAATTGGTGCATAAAAGTACACCAGAATTCAGGAAATGACGTGTTTAACACTCATAATTTCCTGGGGGAAGACCCCCGGACCCTCCGCTTAAAGTGTCCCCCCCCCCATGTTGAAACCAAACCTACACATTTGTGTATGTGTGTGTGTGTGTGTGTGTGTGTGTGTGTGTGTGTGTGTGCGTGCCTGCGTGCGTGCGTGTGTGTGCGTGTGTGTGTGTGTGTTTTCTTTGACTGTCTCTCTCCACACTAACCAGATAGTCGTCTGGCCTGATGCCGAACAGCTCCCTGAAGTAGCGGAAGGCCTGAGGCGCGTAGGTCTTGAGGCGGAAGTCTGGGTAGTGGTGCGCTGGAGTCAGGCTGCTCCCCTCGCTGACGGTTAAAGACAAGCACACTACGGTCAAGGAAACTATAAAAGGAAGGGTCATATGATAAAGCCACAGGAAGGACCCGGTGTTGCCCCCTCTCCCCTCTGACGGCTCCACCATAGTCCTGAGCACTCATGAGGTCAGACTGTGCGGCTGAACTAGCCCCAGTTCTCACCACCATCTTCAACCTGTCTCTGGGCTCATCCTGGGTCCCCGCATGTCTCAAGGCAGCAACAATAGTCCCGGTTCCCAAGAAACCTAAAGTCACAGGCCTGAACGACTACAGCCCTGTGGCAATCACCCCCCATCGTCGCAAAATGCTTTGAGAGACTGGTCATGAAACACATAAAAGCCTCCATACCGCCATCATTAGACCACAACCAGTTTGCCTACCGGAAGAACAGGTCAACAGAGGATGCTATTGCCATTGTGTTACACACTCTGCTGGAACATCTAGAGCACAGGCACACATATGGAAGACTCCTTTTTGTTGACTTTAGTTCAGCTTTCAATACTATTCTACCCAACAAGCTTCACAGTAAACTACACAAACTCGGACTGAACACCACATTATGCAATTGGATCTTGGACTTTCTTACAAATCGCACACAACATGTCAGGATTGGCAAGCACACACCCAGGCCACCACCCTGCCCATTAGCACCGGGGCCCCTCAGGGGTGTGTACTCAGCCCACTTCTCTACACTCTTTTCACCCACGACTGTTGTTCCTCCTCTCCATCTAACCTCATAGTCAAATTTGCAGACGACACAACAGTACTTGGCCTCATCAAAGGAAACGATGGGACCTCAATACAGGAGGGAGGTTGAGCGACTAGTGGAGTGGTGCGATGGTCATAACCTTGCTCTCAACCCCACGAAGACCAAGGAAATGATCATCGATTTCCGCAGGACTGGTGACCTCAGCCACTCTCCACTCCTCATTGGAAATGAGGAGGTGGAGAGGGTTTCAAAATGTAAGTTTCTGGGCGTGACTATGTCTGATGACCTGTCCTGGGGGATCAACATGACCTCTGCTGTGGGGAAAGCACAGCAACGCCTCTTCTATCTGCGGAAACTTAAATGGGCTAAACTCCCACAGGGACTGATGGCCAACTTCTACCACTGCGCAGTAGAGAGTGTGCTCACATATATGGACTACTGGTGTGGTTCTCCAGCTGCACCAGGGCAGAGAAGGAGGCCCTCCACAGAGTGGTCAAGGCTGCGAGGAGGATCACTGGAGCTAGCCTCCCAGATATCTCCACAGTCTTCACCTCCCGCTGCCTACGTCGTGTGAATAACATCCTACAGGACCAATACCACCCAGCACACCATCTTTTTCAACTGCTGCCCTCTGGTCGAAGGTACAGATCCATCCAGTCCGGTACTAGCAGACTGACCAACAGCCTCTATCCACGGGCTGTCAGGCTGCTCAACGATCACCATCAACTTGCCCCCACCCGCCCCCCCTCGCACCCCCCATCCCGAACCCCCGGTGACATAACTCCCACTTCTACATTACAACAATAACTGTGAACCGGACTTGCATTGCTGCACTATACACTATTGCATCCATTGCAAGCCGACGCCCCCCCCCCCCCCCCCCTCCATCCATTAACTCAGCTGGACTGTCACTGTACTATCTACTATTTATTGCACTAGCACTATTGCACTTGGGACATTGATGTTATATTAGTATATTATTATTGATATTATTATTTTGCACATGCTATATTCAGTATGTTTGTATGCCAGTGGTGATGCTCCAAACTCAATTCCGTTGTACCAACAATGACAATAAAGATTCTATTCCATTCTATTCTAGTTTCACCCGTCCACATGTACCGTATACAGGCAAAACACAGGTACCGGTATGTTGACCTCTTTCTCTACCTCTTAGAGGTAAACATATTCCATATACCCTTGAGTACACGACAGAAAACAGGTCGTCGGCCATATTTGAACCACAATGTTCAACGAACCACGCGGTCCACCCGCTGAGAGCCACTGAGAAGCCTCAGCGTGGGTAACCCGTATCAGCTGCTATGTACCTGGGTAGGAAGACACTCTCCACTATGTAGAAGTCCTGCATGAGAACATCTCTGTCTGGCTTGGAGGTCTGGTTGCCCACAGAGAAGCCAATGCCCAGCTGGATGGCACCTCTCAGGGCACCTTTCAGGGCAGCCGCTGTGGCCTGGAGGCAGGAAACAAAGAAGTGAGATGTCACACACTCCTACGCAGAAAGAAGTCGGACGACGTTCCACTCATGTTCCACAGTCAAACATCTCTGCCCCAAAAAGGTAAACTAAGCGGCGCTAACTATACTCCCGTAGCATATTATTTGCCCTCAACATATTGAATAAATTATATTATATTATATCTTTTTTTGTCTCTTTTATAAATAAGTATAAACATAGACAATTTTGTTGAAAAAAGTTAAATAATAAAATGTCACTGTACAGGTATGGATGGTTTCCTTACGCAAAAAAAGTCAGTCCGTCTACTTTTATGATAACTACATCACTGCGTAACTCATAAATGTCCGGCTACCTGCCCGTGACTGTGGTATTGTAATCTAGTGCTGTTCTATCGCCTATTCTGCTGCTGATTTGCACACTAATCTACACCCATGCAGTGATTGTTATGTTATAGTCTCTAGAGCTAAATGACTAAATATAATAGTCTAGAGTTGTTTTATCATTGACTCTACTGCCACTCTGCACCCACTACACCCACGTTGTGATTATTGTATTGTAAATTAGTGCTATTTTTTTTATCATTGCTTATTTGCTTATGCTGCTATTTTTATTGCTTTCTTTTTTTGTCTGACGTTATTGTTGATGATGCTGCTAGGCAGACGACACAAGAACGAAATAATCTCACACCTCTATGCTGTAACAGTGATGGTAGATATGACAATAAATCTGAATCTGAATCTGAACCAGAGCAGACTGGTCAGATTGTTACTTTCACTTTGTAGATTAGATTAGATTAGATTAGATTAGATTAAAATGTATTGTCATTATACAGCACAAGTACAGTGCAATGACAATAAGTTTGGCATGCAACCAGAGTGCAAATGTACAGTAAAGTGCAATAGTAATATACAATGTACACAGGTGATTAAACATACAGGGTATAAAATATATAAATCAATACTACTGAGTATAGTGCTAATCAGATGTATGTACAGAGTTGTAGTATTAATATGTACAGTGATACAGGTATAAAGACACTATGGTAGTAAGTCATACTGGCCAGCAGCATAACTAGTAAGCGTAGGTAAGGGATATGTACAGATATAGATATAGTATCTACAGATATGTAAAAAGGATAGTGCAGGTATGTACAGACAGATGTGGATAGATATATATATGGTAAGAATAAATATATATACTGTATATACAGCAATATCGTACATGCTATCATACAGAGTTATATGCACGTGTAGCTATAAGTAGGTATATAGAAGTGTATTTTCTGTGGATCTGATTAAAGCATAATATGATTTCCACTCAATTATCTGCCACCACACTCACTTGCAAGTGAGTTCCTTCCAAGAAATGCTGTGTCTAGAAAATGTAAGTCTGACTGATCCGGGAAGGTGTGAGATTGAATGGAGGCCCCAACAGACTCAAGAGGCTTTTCCTCCCAGCAAACTGAACTGCAGTGAAATCTCCCCCTAAGCCAGACAGCGTGCCTTTAAACCATGAAAACAGTGACGCTGATCTACCCAATCATGTTATAACAGCACTACTCTATCCCCTCTGCCTCCACATAATGCTGTTACATAAACACTAATCTCAGTTACTGGAGGTAAATCCTTGCTGAGTTGGAAAAAAAAGTGCAACACTTTTCAAAGCTTAGTCTGTCAATAGGAGCACATAATATGCAAATGATTTTGCTCTGAAATTATAGCTGAATCGGTAGCATGTCATTTACAGTCTTGAGTGCATAGTAGTATAGACATAATTAGCATAGTAGGTAGTAATATAGGCATGGTTAGCAAAGTGCATGATAGTAGACAGTACGAAGGTTAGTATATTTTTTTTCCAGGTCACATTATGGTACCCAAATTACAGGGTAATTAATTTCTTCAATTAATTACTTAACAAGTAATCATATGTAATTAATGGAGGAGTGCTTTCTGAGGCACTCATCCATTATTATAATAATACTTGTCATTACTAGATCTTACCAGAAACAATCAGGTAATCTCTGGTTATTTCCATGTTATTACACAGTAATTACCCTGTAATTTGTGCACCATAATATGAACTCATGAATCTTACCTTCTTATGATTCATTGACCCTCTTTTTAAACTTTTAATACCGGCTCCTGCGCTCTTGTCGGTTCTGGTCGCCATCTTTTGGGTAGAAAGAACTCTATTAGGGGGGAAGTAGCTCATGTGTTGTTCCTAGAATATGAGAACGACAGTTCCCTTTCCTCAAAATCACTGGTGCGGGACGGGTTACAATTTACCTTGAATAGACTTCACAAATACTTCATATCCGAGTTACACAGTTCCTATAGAGAAAGCAGAAATAAAGAGTTAGAGCATTTGCAATTCACGAGAGTAGCAATTGAGACCACGGCAGAGTATAATGATAAGTCAAAGTATAACAACAAAAATGCAACCGATAACTTGGGCTACGTCAACATCTCATTTCCAGTCTGTATGGGTGAAAATTCCATTTTCAGAAACACACAGGAAGTGGCAATTTATCCATCTGTTCCACATTACCAATGGAGTGAGGATATGTCAAAACTTTGTCCATCTCTGTCTCGTACTGTAGTCTGTGGTGCGGTGAGAGGTCCTCGCTCTACATACTGTACCTTTCTGGCCAAGGTGGTGTTGTGTTGTGAGAGCTTCAGGGGCAGCGTGAGTCTATAACTCCACTCACCCTTCCTATTGGACCTCTCGCTACAACCCTTGTACCCAATTAGGAGGGATTGGGAAAACAATACCCCCCCCCCACGCCACCCACCCACCCGCAGGAACATTCTCAAAGCTTATACCTCCACCCTGATGACGAGACAGTTTTGTGGAGGAGAAACTGGCATGTGTTGCTTTGCAGTGTTCACATGGTAATGACACCAGAGACACTCAAATGAAACTAGTCAACAGCTTGGGTTCATTGTTATTCAAATTCTACTTAAGTAAAAGTAGAGAAGTATTTGCTATTGAATGTACTTAAGTAGCCTATCTAAAGTAAAAGTATGCATTATACCTCTAAAGGTTAAAGTGGTATGTGGTCCAGTTATGCTGCTCTGATTACGTCCTCTTGAAGTTGACAGGTTTCAAATACATTATTGCCATGTTTTCTATGCAAAATAACAAAGTAACTAGTAACTGATGGGTTCACATAAATGTAGTGGAGTAAAAAGTACAATATTTCCTTTGAAATGTAGTGGAGTAAAAGTACAAGTAGCTGGAAAGTGTACTTAAGTACAGTATTTGAGTAAACATACATTCCACCACTGTAAAGTTGTAAATGTTATTTACTGTGTTGCACATGATACAACATGTTAAAAGTGCTGGGACTTTTTGGTCATATAGGTAGGTATGTGTGTAACATGATAGAAATGTTGTAGTAACACGACTGTATTAGCTGGTTCAAAGCACATCATATCAATCATATCACCGCCGGCGCTGCTGGACCAAAACCCTTGTAACTTCAATTTGAGTGTTTCTTTATTCTTTATGTGCATTTTATGTTTTTAATGGCCCTCCGTGTTCTGAGTATGTTTCATGACCCCATGACCCGTGAAACCAATCCATAATCTATTGTACAATTTAAAAAGAAAAAAAGGAATGGGTGTTCTGCAATTAAGCAAGTTCTTCTTAATTCCTGAAAATAATTACCTTTGTGAGATACAAGATTTGATCTGACAGCAGCGATATGTCCCGGGATCGTTTGAGTTGTAGCATCTAGCATCTAGAAGTTAACATCCTACTGTCTGCTGAACGAGTAAATCTAGAAGTGTTTTTATAGCGAGTTTGTTCTGCTGAAACTGGGGTGTCCTCAGTCTAACTGGTCTCAGCTCATGTCATTTGCCATTGTTCTGCTAATTTGGGGATTAACTCTCAGCGCCCGGCCTAGCACTCAAATTCAACACTGTTTGACGAACAATCTGACACTTACCCTTAGCTGCCAGAGTTCTACCCTTCCTGCTGACTTGTTGTACAGAACTTGTAAGTTGCTTTGGATGAAAGTGTCAAATAAATGACTAAAAGTAAATGTAAAGATAAGATAAGATATTCCTTTATTGATCCCCTTGGGGAAATTCGGGTGCCATAGCAGCATGGGGGAGGGGAGGTACAGGTATGGGCAGGGTAATAGTAGAAAGACATAAATATAGGCAATACAATTGTATCTGAATATAAAGATATGAGAACAAATAAACAGTGTAAACAATATGATTAACTCTGAATATAAAAATATGATAAATATTTGTAAACTGTGTAAACAAGGGTGCAGAACCGATAGTATGCCCTATCGGTTATATTCTATGTTAAATGGTCAATGATAAATGGTGCATTTATATTTTGGTATTTTCCACCATTGTATATTAGATTAGATTAGATTAGATTCAAATGTATTGTCATTATACAGCACAAGTACAGTACAACGAAAGGAGGTTTGGCATCCAACCAGAGTGTAACAGTAAAGTGCAATAGTAATATACAATGTACAGGTGATTAAACTGGGTATAAGATATATTAATTAGTACTACTGCGTATAGTGTATGTATGTACAGAGTTGTAGTATTAATATGTATAGTAATAATAATAATAATAATAATAATAATAATAATAATAATAATAATAATAATAATAATAATAATAATAATAATAATAATAATAATAATAATAACAAACCTCCACATACAAATTTATTTGGAATAACAAACCACCTCGCATAAAAAGATCCACCGCACAGAGAAGTAAAGCAGACGGTGGCATGGCAGTCCCAGATTTTTTACAATATTTTAATGCCTTCACATTAAGACCATTGAAGAAGATATGGTTTGACCCCGAGGCTTTGGTATCTTGGAGAAAATTAGAAGAAAACATAGTAGCCCCACAGAGATTGAAAGACATAGCATACACTAAACTTTCAATCAAGCATTGTGAGCGAGAATTTGGCCCAATAATAACCCATGCAATCAGGACATGGCGGGAAACTCAAAGGAAATTTCCTAACAATCAAGTATGGCATAATCACACTCCCATATTCAATAACAATGCTCTCTTAATGGGAAAACGACCTATAAGATTCCCTGTATGGGAAGAAAGAGGCATACACTCATTAGGGGATATTTTTAATAACAAGGGCCTCTGTAGTTATGTCGAAATATGCATAAAGTTTAACCTCACCGAGTCCACATGGCTTTTTTACATACAGTTACGACTTTGTATGAGATCTCACGGTGTTCCATTACACATACCAATTGAACACCACAGATACCACAAATTTTTCTATGACAGAGATACATTGGGAGGTTTTGTATCAGGTTTTTATTCACAATTACTAACGTCCTCGTACGAAACCCTTCAACTAGACAAGTTCAAGTTCAAGTTCAAGTTCTTTAATAGTTGTCATACAGAAGTACAGAATACTTTCATACAAAATGCTTCTTACTGTTACGCTCCAGAGACTGTGCTAGACAAGATAGTATCAAATAACATAATAACATAATATAGCATGAATTTAGAAGAAGAATGAGGTCACAGTTGTTCGGTATAGACATATGTACAATGTTCTGAGTTACCATATAATATACAATACACAATACTATGCAGTGTACTAATGTACAGTACTATCTAGTGCAAAGCAGAAATGGGATGAGGTACAATTTTAGGTACAATTTACAGTAAGGTGTACGAGTTGTAGTGCAATCCTTCATCCATAAATATAAAGTGTGGGGAGTGGGTGCTACAGTGTGTTTGTTTAAAGTGGGTGTGTGCTATAAAGTGTGTGTAGTGGGTGCTACAGTGTGTTTGTTTAAAGTGAGTGTGTGCGTGTGGATGTGTGTGCTATGTGTGTTTGGTGGTTGTTGTTGTGTAGTGTTCATTCATTGTTCGTTTAGCAGCCTGATGGCCTGGGGATAGAAGCTACTTCTGAGTCTTTCTGTGCTCGCCTTGAGACTCCTGTGTCGCTTGCCTGACGGCAGCAGTTCAAAGAGGCAGTTGTTCGGGTGGCTCGAGTCCTTAATAATTCTCTTAGCCTTCCCCTTGCAACGCTTGTTGTAAATGTTCTGGAGAGTGGGGAGCCCCCCTCCAATTGTGCGTTCGGCTGAACGTGTCACTCTTTGTAGTCTGCTTTGGTCTTTTGCAGTGCTATTCCCAAACCAGGAGGTGATGTTGCCGGTCAAGATGCTCTCTATTGTACATGAGTAGAAGTTCTATGTCTGGAGGAGGGATATACCAGACCTGGAAAATGACTTTGATTGGCAAGGAGCCTGGGCAAATGTCCGACTTACATCAAGGAACCCGGATCATCAACAAATCAATCTGAACTATATTCACAGGACATACTTGACTCCTATAAGGCTGTGCAAAATGGGGCTTATACAAGACTCCAAATGCTCCCAATGTACAAATGGGGACGAAGGAACATTTATGCACATGTATTGGGACTGCCCACCAGTTAAGGCATTCTGGGAAGATGTGTCCCAACAATTATCAATACTCGTATTTTGGAATATACCTGTACACCCCGCGGTATTGCTATTGAATGATGTTTTTGAGTTTGCAGTGAACCCACAACTAAAAAGATTGGTTTTATCGGGTATCACAGTAGCTAAAAAACTGATTGCATCACGTTGGTTTCAACCGGAAAAAATGTGCCGGAAAGTGTGGTTTCTTACATATCTTGATGTGATATATCAAGAAATATCAACAGCAAGAATTCTAGGGCTCAATGAATCCAAAATGTTAATGTGGTTAGAAGTGGTGGAGAGAATAAAAGCTAGCCTATAATGGTGATGTCTGGTTAGGAGTGAGGGATAATGGAGGTACTATCCAAGAGGGGGTCCGGGAGGGGGGGATTTGAGCTGGAGCATATGTGTGTAGGGTTTTAGAAAATAGGTATTCGGGGTATATTATATACTAACATTTATATAATTGTAACTTCGCTGGATATACACGGTATACGGTTAAAATGTTATTATTGACTATTTTTGTTTTATCCTGTTTCTGTACTTGCATATATTTTAACCACCTTTACTGAAAGTTTCATTATACATTGTGTGTTGAGTACTGACTTTTAATAAGTTTTGTTTTGCAATAATAAAAAAATTTAAAAAAAAAAAAAAAAAAAAAAAAAAAATAATAATAATAATAATAATAATAATAATAATAATAATAATAATAATAATAATAATAATAATAATAATAATAATAATAATAATAATAATAATAATAATAATAGATTCAATTTGTACCACACTTTATATTTGTGAAAATCGCAAAGTGCTACAAAGGTAAAAAGTAAAATGAATAAAAACAATTAAAACG
This sequence comes from Notolepis coatsorum, assembly GCF_963971535.1. Lineage (NCBI taxonomy): Eukaryota > Metazoa > Chordata > Actinopteri > Aulopiformes > Paralepididae > Notolepis > Notolepis coatsorum. The sequence continues at coordinate 25,420,215 of NC_140175.1, read as the reverse complement.
AATAAAACAACCAATGAAAATGGAAGAAACATACAGCCTAAAATCTAAAAAATAAATAAATAAAAGTAAAAATAAAAGTAAAATAATAATTCAGGCAAATGCCTTGTTAAAAATAAATGTTTTTAGACCCCTTTTAGAAACCTCAACGGACTGTGCTGCTCTCAGATGGTCGGGGAGGGCAGTCCACAGCCGAGGAGCAGCTGAGCAGAAGGCCCGGTCGCCCATGGTGCGGAGGTGTGTCCTGTGTATATGTTGGAGTATGTTTGAGTGTCCGGAGTGGAGGGAGCGGGTGGAGGTCGGGGGAGCGATGAGTTCCTTTAGATAGGAGGGGGCGTTGCTGTGGATGCACTGATGGGTGAGGAGGGAGACCTTGTATTCAATTCTGGAGGAGACAGGGAGCCAGTGTAGGGAATGGAGTATGGGCGTGATGTGTTCATATTTCCACACTCTCATCAGGATCCTAGCAGCACAGTTTTGGATGTACTGGAGCTTCTGGATGCTCTTGCTAGGGATCCCGATGAGCAGTGCGTTGCAGTAGTCAAGCCTTAAGGAGACAAAGGCGTGCACAAGCTTTTCCGCATCTGGCAGGGTGAGTGTGGGTACAGTGATACAGGTATAACACTATGGTAGTAGTCATACTGGCTGGCAGCGTAACTAGTAAGAATAGGTAAGTGATATGTACAGATATAGATATAGTATCTACAGATATGTAAAAATAATTATATACAGGTACAGTATGTATACAGACAGATGTGGAAAGATATTTATACGGTAGTATATACGGTATATAAAGCATTATTGTACATGCTATCACACAGAGTTATATGTGTTATATGCAGGTGTATACATATAGGAAGGTATACACCAGTATATTCGGTATTATATCTTGCCCATCTAAGCCTGACACCACCACGAATAACAGAACTCTCAGAAACGACGCTGATGCGGTTGCCATAGTGGTCGATATGGACCGTCCGTGAGGCCAGTAACATTATTTTACAGACCCTCACTATTTATGAAAGTCGCCACTGTTGGAAGTTAAAGGAACACGCCAACATTTTGGGAAATTAGCTTACCGTCTTCTCCAGAGAGAGACAAGAAGATAGATACCAGTTTCCTCTCTGTGTGTTCAGTAGAAAGCTATCTGGCTGCACGTTAGCCTAGCTTAGCACAATGAATGGAAGCGGACAGTGATGGGTAGCCTTTGGGAGAGGTGTTAGTTGGACAATGCCTAGGCTACCCACCAATGTACAGTTTTTACGTCAAATGTATATACTCTCTTTTCTGGACAATTTTTGTATCACAAACAGTACTGTATTTGCAAATCTGGTATGTCATAAATGTATAGATGTAGCAGTACTGTCTATCTGTATGTCATGTATGTCATATATGTCCTGATGAATTGAAAATGGGGGACCCTGATGTAAACAAGACGAAAGTCTTTCTCTGGTCTGCATCCCCTTAACAATTGTGTGTATTGAGCTGTACTGTATTGTACCCATTCTGCAATCTGTTAATAAAGTTTTCAATCAATCAATTCAATCAATCAAACTGTCCACTTCCATTCATTGTGCTAAGCTAGGCTAACGTGCAGCCAGATAGCTTTCTACTGAACGCACAGAGAGGAAACTGGTACCTATCTTCTTGTCTCTCTCTGGAGAAGACGAAAGTAGTAAAAGAGGCAACTTTCTTCAAATAAAGAGTTGACCTCAGCTTGAACCTGACCTGTTCTTGAATAATAATAATAATAATAATAATAATAATAATAATAATAATAATAATAATAATAATAATATTAATAATAATAATAATAATAATAATAATAATAATAATAATAATAATAATAATAATAATAATAATAATAATAATAATAATAATAATAATAATAATAATAATAATAATAATAATAATAAATAATAATAATAATAATAATAATAATAATAATAATAATAATAATAATAATAATAATAATAATAACTTTATTTGTATAGCACTTTTCATACAGAAGTTGCAGTTCAAAGTGCTTCACAACAGTGAAAAATACAGAGAGAATAGAGAGGTAGCAAGGTAAGGTAAATCACAGTGTTTCACATTAGGATCTAGCATCCCAATAGGCCTCTCTGTTTACAGTTTCATTCAGTAATACAAATAATAAAAATAGAATAGACAGAGTGAACAAAAGTGCGGTTTGATTCAGTTTAAAAATAGGCTAAAAATAATAAAATAGAGTGGACAATACAACAGGGTATTTAACATACAACAGAGCAGTGCATCAGTAAAAAGTTAAAAGTGTGCGGTGAGATGACATAACGGTCTGAACGCAGCACAATGTGTTCAGAAATGCGCTACTGTGGGTTTAACCAGCCATGAGCACGGCTACTTGCTATTCTAATTCACTAAAGAGATTACAGAGGGACAGGGTCCCCAGCCCAAACAATGACGCAATTAGTTCTTGGCCTGAGTTAGCTGATTAAGTACAAAACGTGAAAACAAAGACCGCGATACGGTCAACAAAATACAGTGGTGTAGGGTCACACTCTTACGCAGAGCTGTCTCTACGCCTGTACCGCCACAGACAGTGGCACGCAAGTGTATTGTGTGCCTGGTGCCAGTAAATGGTAAATGGTGCATTTTATATAGCACCTTTTATCCAAAGCGCTTTACTTTTACAATTTCTTCCTCACGTTTTTTTACCCATTCACTCACACATTCAACATACCGACGGCGGAGGCAAGGTGCCAACCTGCTCATCGGGAGCAATTAGGGGTTAAGTGTCTTGCTCAAGGACTAGGGCTGTCAGTTTATCGCGTTAATTAGATTAATTAATTACACAGCAAATTATCACGTTATGAAAATTAACTCAACATTTATTAAAATATATATATATATCTTATTTTTTTATAATAATTTATATATACCGTAATTCCTCTAATAGTAACCGGTATTCAATTAAAAACCGGGTCTCTATTAATGACCGGGTGCGCTGTTGAGCTAAGCAATTATAAGCCGGCCTCCTAATACAAGCCGGGTATATTTAGTTATTGTTGTTATATGCTGGCCTGGCTGTGCAGTAAATACCATATAATGGTATGGTGTTAATGTTTACCAAGAGAGTAAGCCTACCTCAGAATTGTATAAAATGAAGTTATTATTATTATTATACCAGTATTGTGATTGCACTATTTTACTTTATTTTACTTTTTTTGACCACCTGTAATTGCACTGTTTACTACCGTATTTCATACAGTACTTGGTTTCAATAAATGAACCCAGTACATTTTACTGGGTTCAAACTGACACAAAATGTTGATTTATTCATTATGATCCGTTTGAAAATTAGAAATATAGGCCTCTCTCTTATACATGCCTCCTCCTAATACAAGCCTGGTATCCGCTACAGTTGAAACAAATACAAGCCGGGGTTACTATTAGAGGAATTACGGTATATATATATATTTTTTTATCTCTCATTCATTCCATAAGAACGTAGAATAAACATTTACAAACTTTATTTTTTTTAAATGGTCCATTTGCATGTTCTTGGTATCTGATTCTAGGGACATCTATGGATCTCAGGGAATGTATTCCCAGTGTCAGAAATACTGTGTCTGTTACTAGGCTTGAGTAAATTGTAATGAACCAAATGAGAATATCAATTCAATTAAGTTTTTAAAAATATTTTTGACTGTGAATAACACCATGCTAAAATTGACCAGACCTGAAAAATCTAAGCAAATGAATAAAGGGAAGATGATTAAACAGAAGGTTTTGTAGATACAGTACTGAATTCTGCCATCCGGACACATGCAATTTGAAATATGATTATAGAATATAAAATATCAGGCCTAAGATGGTTATGCGATTAAAATTAAAATGCTTACACAGGCTGTGGTACTGTGTGGCAATGTGTCTGAGATCGCAACGGTCCGATACCGCCGCCTGGTGGTATGCGGCCAATGTCGCACTTCCTTTCTGACTCTGTGTATGTGGCTGTGCGTCATTGAAAGTCATCCGGGCGGAGTTTTCTTGTAACGTGGATCAAGATATTCACCCAATCCCATTGAATCGCCTTCGGGACGCCAGATTCATTATGCTGTTGGGGGTTATGGCGTGGGCCAAATGGACATATGATCTAGCAGATGGCAATCAAATAATTGGAATATATATTGGAGTCTCATCGGCCACAGGTAAGAGCAATTTAATGTCAATTTCAGCTTGGTTGTCGATTGTTTTCATAGCCATCGCCCTGATCAGCGTATGCTGTTGTACTAACGAATGCCGTTATTGACAATCAATTAATCAGAAACGACCCCCCCCCCTTTCATGCATGCATGATGGAACATAATATACCGATCATATGCATTTTAATTTTTAATTGTAGCGTGTATAGGGACAAAATGCCAATGGATTAAGTATAATATGCTATAATATTACTAGCCTCCCAGGAATTACCCTAGACCACTCTAAAACTATACTTATATTCACCACGGTATAAAACGAGAATGTATGGATGGAAAAAAGATTCCCTTTTCACATCTTGAACAATAGATACTCGATGTCAAATGGGCCATAGTATTGCATATATAGCTATAATATTTAAATAGTTATAGCCCTGCAAACAAGGTGAGCGACTCCCACCGTTTACAGCTCTGGCGGTAGCTACTACAGGATGAGGCTAATGCGTGGCGGTCAATGAGTTAATGCTGTTTTGTTCTCTTACAAATTGATTTGTATACAGTTTTGGGCGTCAAGATAGACCGCGCTCTCAGTATCTGACACTGGGTGCTGAAATCCCGAAGATTAAATAGAAAAAAGCAGGAGGAAGCCGGACCAGCACTCTCAGATTCACTCTCGCAGCCTTGAACAAACATGTTTCGAAGCAAAAGCTCCTTCGTCAGTGTTAGTGGCTAGCAACGATAGCTTGCAAAGGTGGGAACTATATACAAGGTAGGCAGGAAGTGACATCATCTGCAATAGGCTATGTAGCCTATTTGAGCACATCTGAAGACTGGGCTGTTGTTATGCAAAGACAGCTGTGGTTAGTAGTACTTAGCCGGGTGCTCTGGCTACTTGACTTTGCATGACAATGGCTCAGAGATGGACAGGCAGCCGTTTTCCGTGTGGTCCTATCACGTCGCGTCACCGTTTATTATCGTGCAGGGGACAATAACTGCATTCTGAAAACATGCAGGAGACATGTCCCATGTGTCTCCCCCCATAGTTACGCCCCTGCCACGCAGTTCAGATGTCCCCTGAGGCACGCAGTTCAGATGTACCCTGAGGCACACAGTTCGGATGTACCCTGAGGCACACAGTTCAGATGTACCTTGACCCTGAGGCACGCAGTTCAGATGTACCCTGAGATTATACAGAAAATCAGTGTTAAAGAAAATTACTATTACAAATTAAAATGAATTAATTCATTCAAGTGGAACGTCATCCAACTCTCTGCGTAGGAGAATGTCTATTTTACTGCTGTGAATTCTTGTATGAAATGTGCTATAAAAATACCATTTATTATTATTATTATTATTATTATTATTATTATTATTATTATTATTATTATTATTATTATTATTATTATTATTATTATTATTATTTTTTTTTTTTTTTTTTTTTTTTTTAAATATAGTGAAATCCCAAATCCCAATAACAATAATAATAATACTAGTAATAATACTAGTAATAATAATAATAATAATAATAATAATAATAATAATAATAATAATAATAATAATAATAATAATAATAATAATAATAATAATAATAATAATAATAATCCTTTTTCCAAATCAAAGTAATTTTGGTATACTTGGCATTGGCAAACAGCTGTTCATATTTTGCTATCTCCCCTTGTATGATTATTCTACACTTTAGGTAACAAGGAAAGCAGCAGGACCGGACGGCATCCCTGGACGTGTCCTAAAAGTCTGTGCCGACCAACTGGCCCCCGGTATTCACTGACTGTTCAACCTGTCCCTAGAACAGTCGGTCATCCCCACCTGTTTGAAAAAGTCCACTATTGTCCTGTACACAAAAAACCCACACCCGCAACGACTATCGCCCTAGAGCTCTCACTTCCATAGCCATGAAGTGCTTTGAGAAGCTAGTGAAGGGCTACACCTGTTCCTCCCTTCCCAACACCCTGGACCACCTGCAATTTGCATACCGCCCTAACAGGTCCACGGAGGACACAATAGCCCATGTGATGCACATGTCAGCATCACACCTGGACAAGAGGCAGGGGAACTCAGAAGGTGCAGTACCGGCCAGATCCTGCTAGTAGGCAGTATCGAGAGTGCAGTAAACCCTGTTCCAGACCGGGTGCTACGTTTAAACCGCTCCGGACGGACTTTTCTAGTAATGGAAACCTAGGGCTTCGCCCGATCGCATTGAATCGTTTTCGGGACCCCCGATCCATATGTTGTGGTGGGTTATGTTGTGGACCAGATGGACATAGGATGGACTAGATGGCGATCAAATAATTGGAATATTCTTTTTGGAATACCACCGACCACAGGTAAGGACAATCTGATGTAAATTTCAGCTTGATCGTGCAAGGTTATCATACCTATCCCCCTGATCGGCGTGTGTTGTGGTAATAACGAATGACGTTACTGGCAATCAAATAATCAGAAACGACCCCCCCCCCCCCTTTCATGCATTCATGATGAAACATAATACCTATGATATAGATTTGATTTGAAAATAGTAGCGTGTCCAGGGACGAAACGCCAATGGTTTTAGTAGAATTCACATTGCGCCCTGTAGCCGGCCTCCCAGGAATTAGCCCGTATCATTCCGAAATTATACTTATATTCACCACGCATAAACGTATTCATGAAGAAATTAATTCGTTTTTGCATCTTGATCGGAAGATAGTTACTGTCAAATGACCATGGTATTGTATCCATAGCTATAATATAAAATATAGATTTAGCTCTACAAACAAGGTGACACACAGTGAAACTATGTAATGGAAAGCTGGCCCAGCTATAGCTAGATGGGGAAATGGAATGGCCGCGAATGTGTTAAGTTGTACTTTAGTATATGTACTGTATATTGTATTTTATACTTTGTATAGTGTTTGGACTTTATTGTTTTTACTGTTTAACTGTATGAAGCACATTCTCAGGGGGCTCATACAGAACCAAGCATTTCACTGTAATGTACATGTACTTTATACGTGACAAATAAAACAAAACTTGAAACATTTTGTGTTTAGTGTCTTGCTCAAGGACACTTCGACACGCTGCCAGGAGAAGTCGGAATCGAACCGGGAACCTTCCGATTATCAGACGTCGTTCTATCTCCTGAGCCACTTGAGGCCTACTGTATTGTACTGTATGTGACATTTTCAAGTCCAATGATTGGGAGTGCCTTGGAATTTGTATTTGTGTTGAAGTTGTTGGTACTCTGAGTGTGAGATAAGGTGAAGGATTTGATTCGGGTCGGTTGAAAACCCGGGCAAACACACAAGGCGTATGAGGGACTGCAATAAATAGTGAGGTGGGAGCTCTGTGTTGACACTTGGTGTGGAAGCGGGAGCGACAGAGGAGAGGAGAAATTATGCAAACGAAGTCCCAGATCACCAGAGCAAACAAATGACACAATGGCTTATGGGATAGGTAACCAGAGAACCCAGGCAAATATAATGGGATATGTAAAAAAAATAAGATCAACCCATTTCCTTCCATCATTTCAGTCTATTGGAACATATTGAGTGTCATTCAAGCTATTGACTGTATAGTGCAGAGTATAAATAAATTGATTGATCATCTACCTGCATTTTACCAGACTTCTGTTCTTGTATAGTGTATTTCACTGTGAAGAAAGTTAAGTGTTAGTAAGGGAGATTCCGAAACGACTTCTTTGAAATAGGTAGACTGTTGCCTCTCAGGAGCAGGACAGTGAGTGAAACTTGTAACGATTCACTGGAGCACACAGACAGTTAGAGGCCTTTATTTCTGGCGGGTAATAGAGATTACAAGCGTTCCGATGCAACCCTGTCTTGACTCTAATGAAGACGCAGTACCATCGAAACACCAATCTGTATGATGCTCCAGAAACAAAGGCCTAAACTGTCTGTGTGCTCCAGTGAATTTGTACCTGTTTTTAAACAATCCATCGTATACAGTCTACTCTAAACTATGCCCAGATAACTGCCTGCTCACCAGGACATCTCCTGAAAACAAGACTGAACCTCAATAGCCTATGTTATTATTTCAGCAATGTAGAATTCACGTGTTGTTTTAATTTTGAGTAAATCCATAATATGTAATATAACATAGGCTATTGAGGTTCAGTCTTGTTTTGTCATATTATGGTTAACATATCACGAGTTGAATTACAGTGCAGTCAACTCAATACACGACGTGGAACACAATAGGCCATGTCTGTTCCCCAAACCATTGTATTTTAGGTCGGCGAACCATATGTGTTACAGGGAAGTCGAGTTGATTTCCTTGTATGATAAGGCATCTTCCTGGCACACAATACCTACGTATCAGTTGACAAACTATATCAAAATTATACTAGCCTGCCTCCTTATAAAAGTCCACTTTCAAAAGGAGCTTTAAAGCAGAAACGTTAACGTGTAACTCAAAGGCTTTTCTTGGGAGACGGTGTGTCAGCAGGTGGCACCATCATCAAATAATGTTAAACACTTTTTAACACTACACCATATATTTTGTATCTATCTATCTATTACAAAAAAAAGTTAGCATTTTGTACTTCGTTGTTTGCATTTTGTACTTTATTTTGCACTTTAGGTTGTACTTATATATTGTATATTTTGTATAGTGTTTGTACTTTATTCTTTTCACTTTTTTACTGTATATGAAGCACAATCTCAGGGGGCTCATACAGAACCAACCATTTCACTGTAATGTACATTATATGTGACAATTAAAACAAAACTTGAAACTTGAAACTTGAAATGTAGAGATGGACCTAGCCCCTTTCGTGACTGTGGTGTGTTAAACCCATATTGTACGCTGGGTATCTTTGAAATTCATATCTGATATATTTTTGATACACCCCCACGCCCGCGTTCACGCTTGGTTGGTATTTTCTAAAGTGGTGGCGCCCCATGAGCAAGTGACTGCGGTCACAAAAGCCCCAGGCTTGCAAACCACAGTCACGAAAGGGGCTAAGATGGACCCTGATGTAAACAAGACGAAAGTCTTTCTCTGGTCTGCATCCCCTTAACATACCCATGTACATGTCAAAATACTTCCCAAAGGTCAGTGAATACCACGACCACAACACCAGAGGGAGCTCCACAAATCATGTTAAACCCAGATTCGGCTCAAACAAGGGACTAAACACGTTTCGCAATTATGCCACATCAATGTGGAACGCCCTACCCAAAGCTGTAAAGGAATGTGAATCACTACTTTCAAAACCACGCTCAAAGAACACCTACGGGAGACTGCAATTCGAAACTGGCCACTGTAAATGTCCAAACCCAACCCCCTCCAATGTACAGTAAATTACCTACCCCAATGGTTTCGTCGATATTCCAATGTACAGTTTTGCTTGTACAGTTGTTCAGTTTCACCCAACCGCCCCCCCCCCCACCGCCCCCCCCCCCACCCCACCCACCCAACCACCTCCAATGTACAGTTTCTACGTCAAATGTATACTCTCTTTTTTAGACTCTTTTTGTATCACAAACAGTACTGTATTTGCAAATCTGGTATGTCATAACTCATAAATGTATCTGCAGTACTGTCTATCTATGTCATATGATTGATGAATTGAAAATGGGGGACCCTGATGTAAACAAGACAAAAGTCTTTCTCTGGTCTGCATCCCCTTAACAATTGTGTGTATTGAGCTGTACTGTACATTCTGCAATCTGATAATAAAGTTTTCAATCAATCAAACAATTGTTTGTATTGAGCCGTACTGTATTGTACACATTCTACAATCTGTTAATAAAGTTTTCAATCAATCAATCAATCAATGGATCCTCGCGGTGGAGTAGCCTAAAGTTCAAAGGGTATCTATTTGAGAAATAGAAAAGTAGCCCACATCCACATGGTTCTTAACTTCTTACCGTAAAACATGATCGCCGCTGGATGAAGGTCAACAACAACAGGTAGATTAGACATGTGGGACTTGTAGCCGAAACTCCCCTGGCATCCTGGCGCGACTGGCGCGCTATTTATTATTATCTATCTGTTATTATCTTTCTATTATTATCTATCTATTATTGGTGCACGCGATATCTCCTGGACTGGTGCATGCGCGCTCAGCATCCGACCTCAACACTTCCGTGACACACACCATAGATGTGTTCTATATATATCTATGACACACACACACACACACACCCTCTCTCTCTCTCTCTCTCTCTCTCTCTCTCTCTCTCTCTCTCTCTCTCTCTCTCTCTCTCTCTCTCTCTCTCTCTCTCTCTCTCTCTCCGCCTACCTGTAAACTGTAAATGACCTAACCCAAGAATACACGATTGATTGATTGATTGATTGATTGATTGATTGATTGATTGATTTATTGATTGATTGATTGATTGATTGATTGAAAACTTTATTAACAGATTGCAGAATGGGTACAGTACAGTACAGCTCAATACATACAATTGTTAAGGGGGTGCAGACCAGAGAAAGACTTTCGTCTTGTTTACATCAGGGTCCCCCATTTTCAATTCATCATAACATATGACATACACGACATACAGATAGACAGTACTGCTACATCTATACATTTATGACATATCAGATTTGCAAATACAGTATTGTTTGTGACCCTCTTCTTAGAACCAACCAAGTATGGTTTCGTCGATATTCCAATGTACAGTTTTGCTTGTACAGTTGTACAGGTAGCCCAATTTACATAATTCTACAAGTAGCCTTAAAGGATATGTGGATTACAGTAATGTACATGGACACCAGCACAGGTTTATCTCCTATCACCTGTCAGGGTCTAACAGTTTTTTTTTGCTAATATCAGAATATCCATATCTATAAATCTACTATATCTATCTGTTTATCTATCCGTCTATAATTCCATCTAAATGACTTTAACAGCGTCTACAATGTACTCATCTACCGCGTGAAAACGACTGGTATTCTGTGTGTTCATGCAGGGAATGTCCTACATCTACATTCCTGTGGACTTACTACACAACGGGCACCAGAGAGTCTGTGTTCTAACCCTATATAACTATAGCGACCAATACCTGTTCTTTATTTGGTCTCGTGTCAGTCTTGTTTCTGCTGCTATAATCTGAAGAAGCATATGTTCACTATGGCTCAGTGACGACATAAAAGAAGCTTGATTCTACCTGCTCTTGGCAGAATGTAGAAGGTCTGCCCGTTGCAATGATCAATTCCTCAATTCCTTTCAACGTATCATTTTCCTGTCTGTAATAATAATAGTTTGATTCACTTGGAATAAACCATTGAAAGATGTTTCTATGAATGAATGAATGAATGAATGAATGAATGAATGAATGAATGAATGAAAACTTTATTAACAGATTGCAGAATGGGTACAGTACAGTACAGCTCAATACATACAATTGTTAAGGGGATGCAGACCAGAGAAAGACTTTCGTCTTGTTTACATCAGGGTCCCCCATTTTCAATTCATCGTAGATCCTATATACCTTTCATTATTGAATATTATTAATAACCATGACAATTTGGATATTGAATAGTCAGATAACCACGTCAATTTGGCTAATGGAATATCCCACAATTTGATTGACCCAACGTGATGGATTATTTGAGTAAATATCCCCCCCCCCCCTCTCTTTCTCTTCCTTGCTTATTTTACCCTATGTGGGCCAGAGTTCATGTTGTTTCTATAGCTTTGTTTGGGAACACCAATTGGGACAGTATGCCTGCCATGCTGCTGGCCTCCTCTAGACTGCGACTTGAGGCCATCAGATAGGACCTCAATCTTCAAAGATGCCAACCTTTGCCACATTAGACTGGCAGACAGCTGGGAGGATGTAGACCCGCTGATTAGAACCAAAGAGAGCGACACTATCTCCAGATCGGGGCAGAGGAGTTAAATCTCAACCAAAGTTGACGGGAAGAACATCTTCCCAGATAGTTGACCACGTTCCTGTTTATTTTAATTCAAGGGGGGGGGGGGGGGGGTGTCTTCTCAAGGCTCTCGAGCATCAGCAACAACTCCAACACCGTTTGAGACAAATGCACAACGTGGGCCTCAAATCAATCTTCCACATTTTATACAAAGAATGTATTTTTATTTTTTATTTTTTTATACTTTTTATACTTTTCTTTTTTCCAGTTTGTGTTTTTACTGGATAGTAAAGGGATGTGAGGGGGTGGGAGGGAGACGTGGGATGTTGTGACGAAGGACCCAGAATCAAACACTGAGGTCACACTTCGGCCTGATCTCACTTATGTAAATAAAGTACTTATCGACCACAGTAATATATTGATGTATTTACAAAAACGTTTAATATTTTCAAGACTACCAAGTGCCTTTTCTCTGTAGTTCGGCCTTGCCCAAACCCTAACCCTAACTTAAACTTAACATAAACGTAGCTCTAACCTTAACCCTAATCTTAACCATAGGCCTAACTTTCTATCTTAACCACACCCCTTAAACAATGAACCATCATCATAGCATTGCTGTGTTTGTATCAGGGTGGGTGGGTGTCTTAGTCTAGTGGTGAGACCACTTACCCACAGCCACAATCATTGTTAGCTGTGATTTGTTGGCAGACTTTTGCCCCTACGAAACGTAAATATAGAATAGAATAGAAATACTTTAATCATCCCTAGGGACATTTGAGTAAATAATATTACTCATGGCTATAACATAAAATACATTGCGTACCTTTTTTCTCGATTAGTACTTTATTTACGTTTTCCGATGAGACCATAGTATAGAATACGCCACCAGAACACCCCACGTTGAAGAATCTAAACCAGATACGAGAACCACGGTGCCAGTTAATGCAAACAGCATCTGGTCTAAACTCAGTGGTTTGGTGGTCTGTCAACATTCAAAATCGAGGGTTATATATATTTTTGTTTCGAGTCTGTATATTGATGCAGCTGCATCCCTGCGACAAGGTTCAGCTGTAGTCAGAGTCGACCCACTGTTCTAGTGTGAGGTTTTCCTCCTGCTGATATGTGAGACCTGAAACACACACACACACACACAGAAAATGGTCAGCAGTGAATCGTCATACACCAGATGAATAACATGCATTTCTGACATAAAAACACACACAAATGCACACACACACGCACACACACACGCACACACACACACACACACGCACGCACGCACGCACGCAGGCACGCACGCACACACACACGCACGCACACACACACTTTGTCTAAGTAAGGCACACATAATCTATTATTCTAATGACAGTCCTAGTAGACATAAAGAAATGTAACTTGAAACATGGCTCAAATATCCCAATCTGAGCTCAAATCTGCGATAGGTCCAATGAATAGGCCAGTCGATCCTGAATTGAAACCTTGATTTATTCTCGAAAATTAACATCAAGGTTTTACCCTCATTTGCAATGTCGTCGAGATTACAAGTTCAACAATTCAAGTACATATAAAAGGAAAAATAAATACATTGGCATAAATAGGACAAAACACAGGTGGACTTCCAAATCTGCTGAGGTCATCGTTGCAAACAAATTGAAACCTTTATTTATTCTCGTTCTGTGTTATTTTGTCATACCTGTTTTTCCAGGTGATCAATGTGCAGCAGGTGGCTGTCAATCATTCTGTCTTGAGCCATAACCTCTGAGGCCAGGTTGGCAAGACGACTAGCCTGCTTGTCCACAATAACCTACAGTAAACGCATATTAATCGACCAGTCATTCAATTTACCATATTTTGCACAAGGACTTGCAATGAAATGCATTAGTCAATGCAAAGGCCATTGAGTTTCTATATGATATATATTAGCAATGATATTTCGGCAGACAGCCATACTGTAAATGAAGTCAAATACAATACAATAAAGAAATTGTATCAAGGTGTTTTTAACAAAACCCTCACTAGTGTAAAGTAACATAAATTAACTAGTAATACCCTAACAAGGTAGCAATCATCATGGCACACGATAATCAATTGTAAGCCTAGTTATAACTAAGGAATCACTGAATCAACTCACTTTCATCAGGCTCATATTAAGCTGTGTTTCAGTCCCCGAGGCAGGCTGGGTCATACTCTGCTGGACCCGGCTTAACCTGTATTTCAGGGCCCCTTGTTCTGTCACCAGAGCCCCCAGCCCCTGCTGCAGATCCTGGACTACTCTCTCGAGCTTGTCCCCCCTGGCACTCAGCAACTGGAAGTCCTTCCTCACCTGGAACAATGGAATATGGTGGGTTACATTTCAGAACAGGGTCTGATCTTGAATAAAAAAGGGATGTCCACCATCTGTGGTATATAAAGCACTGTCTTCCTGGTTCAGGGCAAGATACTTAGTATAAAAATAGTCTTGGTCCAAATAAACTCTTTTCTCAAAGAAAACAACATGCTGGAGGAATTTCAATCAGGCTTACGCACATGTTGTAGCACTTAAACTGCTCTTACTAAAATAATTAGAAACCTCAGACTAAACTCTGATGCCCATACGGTCTCAATTCTTGTCCTCTTAGACCTAAGCACAGCATTTGACACAATTAACCATGATAACCTAATTAATCATCTGGAAAAGTTAGTTGGTCTTTCTGACTGTGTATTAAACTGGTTCAGAACATAATATATCAAAGGGAGAAAGTATTATGTCAGGCTTCGAGATTGTGTGTCTGAGAAACATGACACCTACTTTGGAGTTCTACAAGAGAGCTGCCTCGGTCCACTATTATTCTTGCTATACATACTGTCACTTGGGGACATAGCTATACGTGGATGACACATAATAAATAAATGGATGAACAATAAATTCTTAAAATTAAATGAGGATAAAACTGAAATCCTACTAGTCGCCCATATAACAAAAAGATAAATGCTTCTCAATAATATGGGGCTCCTTGGATTAAACCTGAGATTACAAGTCTTGATGTTATCATAGACTCAGATTTAAGCTTTAAGTCCCACAATAACGGGATTCTTCCACCTTAGAAACAGCTAAAGTACGACCATTTATAAATCAAAAGGACGCTGATCCATGCCTTTAATTCAAGCCAACTTGATTACTGTAATGCACTCTTTACTGGCCTCCCAAAAAAAACACAGAGACGTCAGGTCATTCAAAACTCTGCAGCTATTAACTAGAACCAAGATGAGAGAGCACATTACTCCAGTGTTAGCTATACTCTGCACTGATTGATTTAATAATTAATTGATTTTAAGGTTCTCCTCCTTATACAAAGCCCTAAATGGAACAGGACTAAGCTACAATTCCAATTCTCTTGTGAACGATGTGCCACCAAGAACACTACGATAATTTACTGGTTTATTGAAGGTTCTCAGCAACAGCCTAAAGAAAATTGGGATGCAGCCGTTGCTAACTATACGCTCCAAAGCTATGGGACACTTTACCTACAGTATGGACATTAGGGAGGCTAGCTCACAAAATATTTTCACCTTAGCCTTTTCATGCATTCTGCCACTTTGCACTCACTACATCCACACTGTGATTGCTGTATTGTAAATTAGAGCTATTTTATTGTTCATGCTGCAATTTCTATGCTATTCTATTGTTATTGTCTGCCTTGCTTTTACCCTTTTTATATTCTGCATTACTTTTATTTAGTCTATTTTACATTATTTTCTGCTGTAAAGCACTTTGGGCAATTCTTGTATGAAAGGTGCTATACAAATAGTTTGTTAAAAACAAAATAACATTTTAAATATTATTATTATTATTATTATTATTATTATTATTATTATTATTATTATTATTATTATTATTATTATTATTAGAAGTTTGAAATAGATCCCTGAATTATTTGGGGGGAATTGATATCTAAATCTACTGGTCATGCTATGTTGCTGTAGTCTTTTCAAGTTCCCACAATGTAAGACAGACAATAAAGTGAGCTTGTAGTTAGTAGCTTAAAAAAGGACAGAGCTTGCTTGAAGACAGGGTACTGTATTCAGTGGGCTGCTGTCTCTCGTGTGAGATCATGCTATGTTACAGCAAAGTAAAAGTATGTTCAATGCTATAAATGCGGTGTCTGATTAAATTCAAATACTTCTGGCACTCATTTGCTTCCATACATAACATGCAAAGAAGCAAAATAAACATAATAAATTAGTTACCATTATCATTGTGGATATACAGTATAACGTGGCCTCGTGGAGACAGGGTTTTACTTGAGTAGTAAAGTAAAGTAAACTAATGCTCACATAGTTTGTATTAACACATTTTCTTTTGCAAATGTGGGCCATCAGATTTTTTGTAACTGCATTTGAAGCTATTCTCTAGTAAAAAAGTTTTTTTAGGAAATTCATATTGGAATTTTATCAATTTTCCACTTTCCTATAGATGTTTTATATTCCATAAATATTGTATCCATAAATACAGCACACATTCCACTAATGCTCCAGACATACATGCCCATACAAAGATTCACCATTTAAACGCAAGTCTATGATGCAGAACTTATAATTACCATGTAAGACCTGTAAGAATCCGACTGGATTTCCCAGTGGGTTTAATGGTGGGTGCAAACAATCCTTTATATGAAGGTACTGTACTTCATTTGAATGGTCCGTTCTCACCTGTCTGTGGGTCCTGCCCGCTTGTAGATGCTGCTCACGCAGACCCTCCAGGGCCCGCGACGCCCGGGTCAGCTCCACCGCCACCTGCTCCCCCTGCGTCCTCAGACGGCCGGTACTCTCCTCCACCGACTGGAGAAAATTAACCATCCCCAGTGAGAGCATCGTCAGTTGGGACGCGGGAACGTGGCCTGTCCCCCGTGTGGAGGAGGGTTTGCCTGCAGGTGGTGGTGGTGGTGGTGGTGGGTTATGTTGGGCTAGGCACAGACCCACCAACAAGACGGACAGCTGGAGAACTCGGCTTACCCTCATAGCCTGTGTCAGTGGAGTCCTCCAGATGTAACCAGTTGTTATTAAGAAAGATCAGAATCACAGAACACAGGCCCAGTTGTCATCTATTATATATCTGTGGCTTTAGATGACGGCTGCTCAGGTCCCGGAGTCCCATACAGTTAAAAATATAGGTCTACTACTAACTGTCCTGGATGTGGTTCAGATGTGCCCTGAGGTGGTGTGGAAGTGATGGTGGTGAGAGATAGAGAGGAATATGTCCTGGGTGGTGTGGAAGTGGTGAGGTGGGGTGGGGGCAGGGACACATGGGGGAGTTCCCGCTCATGCCTTGCCTTGCACAGACTGTCACACAGTGATGGAAGAAGTACACAGTTCCTTTACTTAAGTCAAAGTAGAAATACCCAGATAAATGAGTACCCTGGTAAAAGTAAAAGGTCTTCATTGAAAATGTTACTTAAGTAAAAGTAGAGAAGTATTTGATATTGAATGTACCGAAGGTATCGAAAGTATGCCTTCTACATCATGATGTTTGTATATTCCAGTGCTTGGGAGAACCATTTACCGCTAATAGTTAAAGTGGTATGTGGTCACGGTGGTCCAGTTATGATTAGCCCTCTTAAAATAGTACACACACACACACACACACAAGTACATGAAATAAGAATTTGAGTTTTATACAGTAAGTGAAAGTAAAGCAAGAGAGACATCTGCTGGCTAGCCATGAAGTTGCACTCATTCTCTCTCCTTCTTGATGGTAATGACGCACATGGGACTGGTCAGGAAGGGCAGGAAGGTCGGCACCTTCGATGGAAGATGATAACTGGCTTTGTCCAGGCGAGGTGGTGAGTGCAGCTTTCAGTCAGTTTGTTTTGGACATTTAATTTAATTTCAAACCCTTATTTAAACTCGTAAGACACTGAGGTTAACCTCATTTACAGCAACAACGAGTTTACCAAACAAGACATAGTTTATCAGCAATACTTTTAAATGCAGCAAAAGAAGGAATTAAGAACCTTCATCTTCAGAGTCAGTTGGAGTTCAGAGCAAACTCCAGGAATCCTAAGAACCAACCAATCATTTGAATGTGTAGAATATGTTCCAAGATTCCATTCCAACAGTGTTGTGATGTAAGAGGGAAGTTTACTTTAAAAAATAAACAAATACCAATGATAGTTACGCCTTTCAACCAGAGAAGGCATCCAACCTTTTCAGAAAGGACACAGTGGTGGGTATGATATCTGTCACCAGTAATAAATCTGAGGGAAGAATGATGAACTGAGTCCAGCGGTTTAAGAGTTGAAGCTGCAGCAGCATGCCTATAAATCACATCACCATAGCCTAGCTAAGCCTAGCTTAGCACAAGTGAATAGAAACGGATATAGACCACTAGCCTAGCTTAAAACTCCCAGAGAGGTGTCTTTGGCCAACAGCTATAGGCTAGTGGTCCGTATCCGCTTCCATTAATTTGTGTTAAGCTATAGGCTAGCTTGCAGTTGGATAGCTTTCTACTGAACGCACAGAGAGTATCTATCTTATTGTCTCTCTCTGGAGAAGATGATAAGTGCATGATTTCCCATAATGTTGGCCTGTTCTTTTAAGAAGTCAACCAGTTTGGGAAGGTGTTAAACAAAACATTTTAAAATAATAATTTAATAAAATAAAAATTTAAAGTTCTGTACTCTTAGGACTTGACAAATAAGGAAAACCAGATACCCAGAGAGAGAGAGAGAGAGAGAGAGAGAGAGAGAGAGAGAGAGAGAGAGAGAGAGAGAGAGAGAGAGAGAGAGAGAGAGAGAGAGAAAGAGAATGAGGTAGAAACCATGACTTCCTACACACAGGAACAGACTGAAAGGGCTGCTTTGTGTCGGTGGGGGACGGAGCAACAGACCGCCCTTTGAATTGTTCTGGCGTTTGGAGTAACGGACAAACGGCACTAATGTTAACTCATAAAGCCTGATTTATTGGGGAGTGAAAGGCGTCACTCACAGCCCACTCCTTCCTCCTTGCATGTGGTGTCCTGCTTCCAGAGGAAGAGCAGCCGGCGGCCTCACCAGTCTCCAGTCTGAGGCACGGCTGGACCAGCCCAATCATGAAGACCGCAGGGATGCACGGCGATAATGGTAAGTCGTCGTCGTTCTTCTTTTTGTTTTTCTCTGGTTGTGGTCCTCCTCGCGTAGCTCCAATAGGTGAAGTGCTTGGTGCTCTTCTTCAGCATGGCATTAACCTACCTCGCCTAGGTTAGGGGTTCGATTCCCCCCACTGGGAATCCACCCGTGCCGACAAAGAAATGCATGCGGTCGTTCAAAACGCTTTGCTATAGTGCAAGAAAAGAGCTCCATTCAAACCCTTGCTGCGACATACAGTAGCATGGCAGGCACAGATAGGGCCCAAGGGGGGGTCTTGAGCCCCTGTCCTTTGGCCCTCAAAAAGGGCCCTTTTTTCACCGCTGGTGTTAATTGTATATACTTTTTTTTTTTCAAGATAAGATAAGATAAGATATTCCTTTATTGATCCCCTTGGGGAAATTCAGGAAATTCTATGAAATATAAAAAGGGAAAATGTATAGTAGTATCCAAAAAAAGATAGACCATATCAATCTAAAACATAGCGTGCGATTATGGATGGTGGCGGGGCGGGAACAGTGAGGTATCGGTGAGGTGAGTGCCCTTGTTTTTGAGCTTGAGTCCCTGCCACACCCCCCCCCCGACATGCCTGTGCACGGCCCTGTAGCGCGGCCTCTCACACACGCAAGAAAAGAGCAAGTGTGTGCAACAACCAGATTTTTAATATGGTGTCTCACCGTTCAACCTCAAGGGTCTCAGAGAACGGGGATTTTAGAGTTTAGAGCTAGAGAGCTGTTGGGATAAAGCACTATCCAATTACTGAATGGTTCGCGTTACATACGCGATTAGACTTTAAGAGACCCGCCTCGGGCGATCGTTCCCTAGTCTACACATCACCGTTCAGCAGGGAGGAAGGCGCAGACTGGGGCCTTATGTGGGAGACAGAGCGAGAGGAGAGAGAGAGAGAGAGAGAGAGAGAGAGAGAGAGAGAGAGAGAGAGAGAGAGAGAGAGAGAGAGAGAGAGAGAGAGAGAGAGAGAGAGAGAGAGGAGGGCTATGAAGAGAGGCCAGATCAGGCCATGCTGGTGGTGGAGATGGGAATGAAGCACTCCCTCTGTGAGCCTGTGGACCAGAGGAGCCGGACCGCACTGAGACAATGGAGGAGGACGTTTGGAGACTGTTACTGACCCTACATAGTGAGTAGATGTGTGTGTGTGTGTGTGTGTGTGTGTGTGTGTGTGTGCGCTTTTGTTTCGTCTCTCCTTCCTTTTCTTTGTGCCGTTTCCCGCCTCGCTACTATATTCCCCCAAGTATCTCCCCAAGAGAAATAGCTTTTGAAAAAAGTTTTTATTTTTTATTTATTTAAAAGATATATCTATCTTTTTAAAGGCTTCATACTGAAGCATCTCAGGTGATAAGTAATGCTTTTCTTTATTGTTCTTTTGAAAATGACCTGGGTCCAGATTTTAATAGTAATATTTCAGTAACTCTGTTCTGTGGCCACCTGTCGTCATTACTTCAGTCAAACAATTCAGTTCAGGTGCCATCTTTCAAACTCTTTTGTTGTACTTTTCCTTTATTTAAATGTTTTATTTGATATGATAATAATAGCATTTCAGAATAGAGCCTTATGGTCCGGCGGCAGTGTTGGATGTGTCACTGTGACCATGGAGCACAGGAAGTGTATTAATTGAGTGAGTCAGCAACACAGGAAGTGATCCTTTGTGCTTTCACAATAGTCAGTCGGTCAGCAGCCCCCGAGTGAAAAGAGGCCAGACCTCGAAACACATAAAGGCTCGGGTTGTTGTTGGGACGTCCAAAACATCTGAACATGAATGTCATGTTTTGTGTGTTCATTTTGTAAAATGCCCTGCATGCATGTGTGCATCCGGATGTGGGAATGTATGTCCAATTGTGTGTGCGCGAGTGTGTGCGCGCGCGCGTGTGTGTGTCTGTGTGTGTGTGTGTGTGTGTGTGTGTCCGTGTCTAATGTCTATGTGTGTTTTGCATGCCTTAGATCAGAGACAGGCCTGTGCTGCTGAGCCTTCCCCAGAGTGAGAGCACACAGGGCCATGGGGCCACAACACGCAGGCTTGTATGTGCTGATCAAAGCCCTTTCACATGATCCCATGCCCGCCTGCAGAGCCCACTCATGAGTGAGGTGCTGTGCCGGTGTCATGCTTTCAGGTTGGACGGCTTTCAGTGTTGGGGGGTGGGGGGGTGGGGGTGAGGGTGTGAAGGAGACAGAGAGAGCTAGGCTGTGTTGGAATTGCATTTGAAGGAAAACAAAACTTTTTGTCTCTCCTCGCCAATGTGTACAACCAAGGAAACTATAAAAGAAGGAAGGGTCATCTCGTAACTGTGTGGCGCGTGAACGAAAGTGTGGAAACGTTTTCAGTTTTTCGGCCGACGCCGAGTTGAACGGGATCAGCCGTCTCCTCGTTTATGATCATTTAAAACAGGTTATTACCTCGGGTGTCAAAATCATCGTAAATTTGTTGCATTGTTAAAGGAACACTCCAACATTTTGGGAGATTAGCTTATTTGCCATCTACCCTGGAGTTAGACAAGAATATGCATACCCTTTTCTTCTCTGTGCATGCAGTAGGAGTAGGAAGACGTTGGGAACTAGGCTAATGGAGGAACCTACTTCCAGTGACTGACGCTAAGCTAGGCTAACGGTGCGCGTCTTCCTACTCCTACTGCATGCACAGAGAAGAAAAAGGGTTATGTATCTTCTTGTCTAACTCCAGGGTAGATGGAAAATAAGCTAATTTCCCAAAATGTTGGAGTTTTCCTTTAACTAGCTAACGTTTTATATATTGGTTGATGTATATTTCCTCAAGTAGATTATATATTTTGAATTGTAATACATGCTTCGACAGAACAGGCACCAAAGTCTGGCACGAAGCAGAGCAGAGAACGCTGGTATTTCTGACGTCATGACCCTTCCTTCTTTTATGATTTCCTTGTGTACAACCAGGAAGGTTGGGGAGTTCAAGGTTGCAAGATAAGGAAAAAAAACATCACATTTTCGAGACATTCCAAAAGCAGCCTCCAGAGAACGACAGGAGATTCTTTGGTAGAAGAGGGAAAGGGTGTTACTTGATTACGATGAACGGCGAACGGGGAGGTACAGCCATCAGTGAACGATCGAGATACAGTAGAGAGGGCTGTTCCTCCCACCACTTGTGGAAGAAAGGGTGGTGTTTACTTGTAATCTCTCTGATCGTACTCCCCCCTCGTTGAAGTCATGAGGGGGGGGGGGGGGGGGGGGGGGCATCCAAATGTCCAATAGGATGGGTGCTGCTGAATCAAAACACAGAGAGATCCGCACACCAAGCAGCAGCTGGAGGTGGATAGACAGCCATGAAACAAAGGGGATCACATGCCAAAATCACACTATAGGTCTGTTGACCGGCGGCAACGCTTCTCTGGATCCAATAAGGAAGAAGTGATCGCCGGGAGGAGGGATCCAGTATGTTGTTATGGAGTGATTCCCATAACCAAGCTCCAACACTTAAAGGTTGGGTGACCATACAGCAAAAGCACAGAACTATAGCCTCAGTATACCTGAACATAAGTCCGAGCATGTAGTATTATTACCTTTTTGACAGAACATGGTGCAACACCCTTACAGACACTCTCTTGTGAGAAGGAGTTCAAAATTTATGAGCCAAATAATTTATGAGACCTGAGAAGCTGCGATGACTGATGGGTTTATAGGCAGCTGTGGCGTACAATTGCCACAGACCATAAATCGTCACTGATTGGCCGACGAGGGAATTATTTCATTGTTGGCTCGGATGATTGTTGTTGCTAATGGTTTGTTTATCCTTTTTTCCGTCATTTTCAGATCCACAAGAACAGCTGTGAATGATCCACTTGTTCAGATAGGAATACTGTTGTCACATATATCATTGTACATTATAAAAAAAAGAATAAAGAAATGAAAAGGCTCACACCAGTTGTCTGAACTCTGGCCTGCAGAGGCATGTCCTTAAAACGCATGATGATATGAGTTTCAGGCCCAGACGAATCACGACATGATTACATCTGCAGAGATCAATATCAGCCTTGCAGGGTTACGTCATCACGCTCTGCCCTGTTCCCACCAACAACAAACACCATGCGCTGAGAATAGGAATGCGTGTCTATTAGGGGTGGGGGAAGAAATCGATACGTAGCAGTATCGCGATACTTTGTGTGCCGATACTGTATCGATACAGGGACGCCAAGTATCGATATTTAATTATTTATTAAAAAAGAAATCTTTTCTTTTTAAGGAAGTTGCATTGTTCATTTCAATACCTGTAATAGTACAGTAGTCCACACACACGCACACATGTGCATTCAGTTAAGTTGGAATATGACTGTAATACAAACAGTTCAGTTTGTCAGGTACATGCAACACAGATTACAGTGTTTACATCTGTCTGCTTGAGAAAATACCATGTTCTGCAATAAAAATGATTGAAGTGAGATGAACAGACTGAACTTTATTTTATTAGATAAAACATGTTGACAAAGTTTTACTTTGCAGTTGAAAAAAGGTAATAAATCGCAATATTAATATCGCAATACTCAGCATATCGCAATATAGTTAGCATCGCAATACTATCGTATCATGACTCAAGTATCGTATCGTGAGGCCTCTGGTAATTCCCACCCCTAGTGTCTATGTATTTGTATGTGTGTGTGTGTGTTTGTGTGTGTCTGTGTAAATCCATACATTTCTGTTCAGAAGCTACAGTATTTAACTGTTGGGCAGTACCAGTGGCCACTTTATCATCTAATAAAGTGGCCATACTCAACACACTCAAAGTCGAGTGTGGCCACTTTATTCGGTGTACAGGTGTACGTAATAAAGTGGCAACTGAGCGTCTGTGTCTATATGATACAGTATGAACACGCGTGTTAATTTTCCAAGCCAGTGAACCGACACGCCATACGGCCATTTGCCTCCGTCGCACAGAGAGAGAGAGAGAGGAGAGTCTATCCTAAAAGCACTGCTCTCTTACCTTCTGCCCCCGTCTCTCCCTCCCCCCCCCCCCCCCCCCCCCCTCTCTGAGCAGCAGCCCGGTGACCTCCTGCTGGGGACATGTGTTCCCACGAGGGAACTTTTGTGCTTCTCATTAAGTTGTGGAGGTGGTGCTCCCATGCACAGAGTCCCCCGTCAGGACCAATAAAAGAGTGTGATGAGAGCCAGGGCCCCCGCGCCGAGCGAAGCTGACAGGTCCCTCCCGCCTCTCCTCTCACATGGGAATGCAGGAGGGAGAAAGCCAGGCACAGATGAGTTCAGCTGGAAACAATGCTGGGGAGGTATCACTGGTATGTGTTGTTGTGGTGGTGGTGGTGGTGGATTTATTTTGCATGACACTGCACCTTGTGTCCCGTGTGTGTACAGCCCTCGGCTCGGTCCACAGGATTGATCAACTCGAGACCTTTTTCCTGAATGACTCATCAATGCATAATATACAGGCCAGAATCATATCTTAAGAGACCCCTGTCAAATCATAGTGAGCAGAGAGCATATTATCTACACAAGCTATTCTTCTTTGAGGCCATGGTTAACTTATTTGACCAATTATGAAATCAGTAAACAAAGCACAACATTCCCCTCCAGCGTGGGTTGTTCTGTAAATCTCCTCACAGCTGAAACCTTTTTCATTTGATGGATCACTTTTGGAGTTTGTGTCCCAGAATGACCTCGTATCGTACCCACCGCAGTACAATGAGATGTGTGCTCCGAGTCAAGGGGACGACCGCTGTTAACAATAGCGATCAGAGGAGCATCGTTTTATTTCAATTATCGCTTTCTCAAGCCTCTCCAAGTGTTCCTGATATAGGCGTAGCACTTAATGAGGGAAATACCCAAAGTTAAACCGAGCATGGGAGACTGGGGGTGGAGGAGGAGGGGTGGGTGGGGGAGGAACGAAAGGAATGGAACGTGAGAGAGAGAGAGAGAAAGAGAGAGAGAGAAAGAGAGGGAAGACGAGAGAAAATAGTAATAACTATACTGAAGGAAGAGGAGTGCT
Organism: Notolepis coatsorum; assembly: GCF_963971535.1. NCBI lineage: Eukaryota > Metazoa > Chordata > Actinopteri > Aulopiformes > Paralepididae > Notolepis > Notolepis coatsorum. The sequence continues at coordinate 25,395,121 of NC_140175.1, read as the reverse complement.
GGTTTTCTGGAGAGTGGAGTCTTATTTTGCTGTGGCTGTGTGGGTCTCTGGCATGCTGATTTGGGACTGAAGATGAAAATCACATTGCCAGGGATTACCACACTGCTATGGTCTGAGCCACAACTAGTACTAGTACTACTACTACATACTACTACTACTACTACTGCTGCTGCTGCTGCTGCTGCTATGACTACAACTACTACTACTACAACTACTACAACTACTACTACTACTACTACTACTGGAGCACCAAGATCATTAGAGGCAAGAACTGTGGAACGGAGGTTGCGATTGTTTGTCTAAGTGTGACGTGTGTTTGCGTTTGCACTGCATGTGGGCTTGTGTGTGTGTAGACTAATGTGCATGTGTATATAGCCCTGGGCAATATATTGATTATTGTATATGTATTATTGTATTGTGTTTTTTTTATTTAATTTTTTATATATTGTGGGTAATGACTAAATTGATGCTAATAAGCAAACAATGAGACAGATTTCTCACAAAATGAGTATGAGTACTGTATGTGAGAATGTAATTTGAAAATGAAAGTTTTAGTTTACCATGCAGTCCAATGTGATAAACATTGACTGGATTATCTCACACGTGATTTTCCTAGTAGTGCGTGTGTCTATACTGTCTGCTCAGGCGCAGAGCTTAGTTGACTGCTGAACAGGGAGTGTTTGCAATGTGTTCACAGTGGCTAAGTTCTTCACTTGAGCAGAGATGAGGTGAAGTCTAACGGATCACATAACTGTTTTTGACTATTTTGTCTGGTTGACAGATCAGGGATAAAGTAGGGGTGTGCCATGTCAGAATATACAGTATGTTAAGTATTTTTGTGCTACAAAATGTTTTTAAATTCCATTCATTTAGATTGTTCATTTCAATGCAAAATATTATATTAAGTAGTAAAAAAAAAATGTACTACTGAACAATATTTGAGGGCTGAATATTTCTGCAAAATAGATTTGTATTTTATTTACATTAATATCTAGAGCTTTGATAGAAGAGTGCTTTGCATGGAACATAAATAAAAACAATAATAAGTCTGTAAATGATGACCAAATGTGCAAAAGTTGTGCATCAGTGTTATCATGCTTTATATGTCCATCGCCTACCATAGCAGTGCTGTAAACCACTTGTCTATCCTGACATTGGTAGAGTTTAAGATCCATGAGTTGTTTTTACATTAGACCAAGTCCTGTGTACCACACTTTAATTTGGTCTATAGGAGTAATGCTATGGAGACTGTAGCCCTCATGGATACCATGTCTATATGAATTGAAAATGGGGGACCCTGATGGAAACAAGACAAACGTCTTTCTCAGGTCTGCATCCCCTTAACAATTGTATGTATTGAGCCGTACTGTATTGTACCCATTCTGCAATCTGTTAAATAAAGTTTTCATTCATTCATTCATCCTCTCAGCTACGAGATACAGAAAGGAACAAAGAGCTCTTTTACCCACGGTCTGCTAGATGTTAACTGCATAACTTTAGCTGGTGTCTGACCCCCTGTGACCAGGTGCTGCAGCTCTCAGGAATGGACCTATTTAAAACCCTGCCCTCTTTTGTTGATCCTCCAATCACAACTGTTGCTGCCCTCAAGGCAACAGTTGTGATTGGAGGATCAAGAAAATAGGGAAGGGTTTTATGATAAGTCAGTTGGGTGAAGTTACCCTGGCTTCAATTTAGCTATTTCTCCTACTATAGTTAGAATAATTAAAATGAAAGGACAATACTGGTGTTTTGACATGTGTGGGTATGTGAAAATCACCACATTTGACTGAAAGGTGTTTTTCCCTGAAAGTTTCTAACAGGCACTGAAGTAGAATTGTGCCTAACAGGGTTGTGCTCAATTCGGTCAATTCAATAATGTAAATAAAGAACTGCAATTAATTTGCTAACGGTACAGCATTGATTCTCACTTACTTCAGGTTGGATATGACTACCTTCCCATAAGTTACAATTTTGACATTTCCCACTTCATTGAACTGAAAGTGAATTGAGCACAACCCTTGTGTCTAAAGAGGATGAAGAATTCTACTGTGTATTATAATGGGAAAACCTTTCAGACAACAAGTGACAAGTTGCATTTGGGTTTATGCTGTGTTTTATGACAGTGGTGAATCTGCAAATAAAAAGAAAAGAAAAAAATATGTGCAAAATATTTCATTAATGGTAAAAGATCTTCAAAAACACTGGTATTGTCCTTTAAAGGGGTCAGATCAGAATTTTGGACCCCTAGCCCTACAGTATATCCTACTTACCACCACTGTTGCTCGGCTCTATCCTTTCTCAGCACAATGGATGCTGCTCTTTATACTGGATACCTGCACCTCTGCTTACTGTAGTTGGCCACAACACTGAACATGCTTCAGTGTGTACAAGCCTTGAAATAAATGCTGATACCTCCATAAGTATGTTCTTGAGTGTGAGTATGACTTTGTACAGTGCCCCATTAACTTTACATTAGGTTTGTGGGCTAACTAAGGAGGAGCTGGATATCCAGTATGGAGCACAGCATGGATTGTGCTGGAGCTATAGGGGTGTGAAATTCAGAACTTACCCTTTAAGGCTTGAATTGAGGGTATGTGGAAGCTGTTTCCTGGTCATCAGTCAAGGAGAACTTTGCCAAGGAGCCTCTGGCCTCCCTCCTGTGCCTTCTGAGCTGATAGCAGTTATATCAACACACTGGCTCAGTTCAGCAGGAACAGGAGTCCAGTGTCAACACACTACATTTGGGCATGATGACTATCATACAGACGGATCAACGGAGAAATTGTTTGTAAGAAAAGGTTGTGCAGTGCCCAGAGATAGTGTAGCGGTTAAGACTCCTGTCTCTGGGGGACCACATGTACAGTACCCCTGCTGGCTTGGGATAGAATCCTGGCCGAAGTGCCTCGCCTCCTCTGTCTCATTCAGTACAAATAATAAGGGGAAAGTCCTCTAAGGCCATGTCCAGACTAAAACGATTTTGGTCGTTTTAGGCAAAGTATTTGATCATTTGCATCGTTCCGCCACACGGAACTGGCAGCCTGAAGACGGTACTTGCTGATACCAGCTTTCAGAAGAGCATATACAGTGGAAATCCACAAGGAAATAGGTGATCAGCCTACTTATCGCTGTATTCTGATACTCCAATCCAATTTTGTGAGTAGAAATGTATCATCATCTTGTATCATCTATTTATCACAATGAAACCTGTTGTATTGCATTCCATCCTCTACTATAGTAATAAATGGGATATTCTACCGTCTGTCATGTTGGATGTGTTTTTGTTCCACATATTAATTCAAAGTAACTAGGCTTTTGTTTATATTTACATTTAGTCATTTAGCTGATGCTTTTATCCAAAGCGACTTACAAATTGTGTACAACAAGTCAGCAGGAGGGGAACATCTCTGGCAGCTAAGGGTAAGTGTAAGTGGCATTGTTCATCAAAGTGTCAAACTTGAATGGTACATAGTAGTATAGACATATTAGCATAGTAGGTACTGGTAGTAGTATAGGCATAGTAGCATAGTTAAAAAAAAAGTTATGGTTAAAGTAAGTAAAGCAAAAAAGTATCAAATATCCTGTTCAGTTCTGGACTTCACAGTCGAAAAGAGCAATATTTGAATGAATGAATTGCACTTTAATCAATACAGAGTTCTCTAAAATACCATGATAACTGCACATGTTATAGGTTAACATGTTTCATAGTTTCCAATAATGAAAACTACTCAAATAAGTAGTCCAACTTACGCAGGCCTATCTCAAAACCATATTAGGCTTCTTAAAGGGGAACATCGCCTTAATTCTAGTTTACATTCACATTTACATGTAGTCATTTAGCTGATGCTTTTATCCAAAGCGACTTACAAGTTCTGTACGACAAGTCATCAGGAAGGGCACAAATCTATCAGCTGAATCAGTTTAGACCTAAACTATTGCATTAGCAAACATTGCAACATGAAATAAACGTGGGTCATCTTAGAATATTAGTTATATATATATATATATATATATATATATATATATATATATATATATATATATATATATATATATATATATATATATATATATATATATATATATATATATATATATATATATATATATATACCCAAATTACCTTTATTCTATGGTAGTGTTTTCAGTTCTGAAACAACATGTAGCCATATATCCCCTGGGTGCTCTCAGTGTCACCTATATTTCTCAATTCATTGTCTATGGAGAAGTTCTAGACTCGATGACATCACAAATGTGAATTTTAGCATTGTAGTTGTTGGATTTTGGAGAGAGTTGTTCATGTTTTCTCTCTCTTTTAATTATTATTATTTTTAAACTATCTTGCATAGGAATAACAGGTAGGCCTATGCATTTTGTAAATGGGTGTAGTTCCCCTTTAAGTAAAAAGTACCCCTGTGATAGGGTATTCGGCGTCTGGTTCCAGGCCTACGTTTCAAACAGTTCAGTCGAGTTTCATATTTGGAAAATAATTAAGAAATGATGACTATATAACTAAGTAAATGTTTCTTGCTCCCCCCCTCGGTTTCTCATTTAACGATAGGAACAGATGACTACTAGGAACTATTCTACTATTTGTTTCCCGTCGAACTGTAAACACGAAGCAACAATTGATGATCGACAGTTGACCAGACAACTTGCCTAGCGTCTTCTGTGTTGTTAGCCAGAGAGCTGTTTGTGCAGCTCGAGTGTGTCCCACTTTAGCCAACGTCGTTTAATCGTTAAGAATGTTCAGTTACGAGACTTTTCAGACACAAATGACGGCTGTTATGGAGGCGTTAGTAGACGCAGCAGTTACGGAGATGGGGAGACTTCTTGACGAGTGCTCAGCCTTGGCAATGCAACGTTGTTCAGCCCTAACTTCACACATAACGTTTGTGAAAAATGAAGAGGAGGATAGTGAAATGACTTTGCTGGAGGGAACGCAACAGTTTAATAAAGCCATGACTGTGAGTACACACACACTAACTTACTAACTAACGTACCAATTTAGCTGAGAATAGTCACTGAAGTTACTATTTTGTTGCTAAGCAACACCTAGGCACTTTGTCTGAGCCAGATAGTCTCCAAGCTGTGATGTGGTCTTAGCCTTCTGGAACTATGTTGCCTGGCAACATATTGAACACGCTATGTGGCAAAGCCATGTTGATACATTGGGGGTTCATTGTCAAATCTGTCTTTCACGCTCAAAACGAATAATTCTGAGCATGCTACCTTTGGCTAGCTTGGTTATCATCTAGGGGCAGAAGGCTGGCAGTGGTTATCATAATCAAACAAGTACAGAATAAGTCTGGAACTTTTAGGTCTCATGCACCAAATGGAGAATTTATATTTCACAACATTCGTTTTAGTTACACTAAATAAAATTGTATCACTGACTGGGGAGGCTTAAGAGACCCCTCATTGTTGGAACTACATTTTTCAGATACCTATATGGCCTGATATGTTGAGCTCAGTGTGTTAAGCTACACACAATGGGTCTTGACTTTGATTGTGATATGATTCCTATAGTATGCCCCAGTGTTGCCCCACCCACTTCACTCTTAATTTTTTTACCCATCATTTTACAGAATACATTTTTATCCCTCATGGAAACGTGGAGCAAAGGTGCAGTGGAGAAAATGTCACTGCTGTTGAAAGTGTCCATGACTGAAACTGAGTCGGGCAGTGCTGATGAAGAGAGAGAGCGAACCGCGGTGAAAGACAAGACCCCGAGGAAGAGGGTCAGCCCAAGAGCAGGGAGAGCAGATGGAGCAAACAAGAGTAAGTGTGGGCTAGCTACAATAGCAGGCTGTAGCAAATATCTACCTTAGTGTCAGTTTCGTTGTAGTACAAAGTATATTGTGTGCGCTTTTGACAACAGCTTGCCCAATCTTTGCACATAGAATACATTTACATTTTCTTCATGGTCTAATATAGAATCACCTACCAAAAGCTCCTGTCGGAAGAGAAAGAAAAACGAGGGAGGATTGAAACCAGCAGGAGCCAAAAAGAAAATCAGCCAAGGTGGGTTCAACTTGCGCAGTCAATTTGTAAGGTGTAGACTTTATCAAACTACCACACTCAACATAGTTCACCGTTTTCAAACAGACATCTCGACAAGAGTTTGGGTATTATGTACCAAACAAAATTTTTTGTTTGTTTGTTTTGAGCAATGTAACTTGTATGGGGTTTATGCATTTTCCACAAATATGCCCAATAGTCACATTGTCTCTTACTTGTTGCAGCTGAAGGATCTGACGTTGCCAGACAAGAAGATGACAACGCTGAGAAACTAGACCTTCAGACCTCGTATGCAGACTCCGTTTCAGACCCTGAGAAACAAGACCTTCAAGCCTCGCACACAGACTCCCTTTCAGACCTGACTGACCAGGACTCTGACCCTGCTCTTGAAAGCCCAGTGGCAGCCACAAACACACCTAAGATCAGGAAGAAGAGGAGCAAGATAGGACCAATCAAGTGTCCCTCTTGTGATAAAACATTTGCACAGAAATGTTGGTTCGATAGACATTTTTTGAGCCACTCAAAGCCCCACCTGTGTGCGCAGTGTGGGAAGCGGTTTGCCAGGCCGGAGGGGCTCGTAGCACACGCAAGGCGGCACAGCGGGGAAAAACTCTTCAAATGCTCCGATTGCGGGACAGAGTTTGCCTACAAGAGTACTTTCAATAGACACATGCGTCAGCACAAATTTAAGAAAATGTGCACCCATACATGCACCTTTTGTGAGGGGGAGTTCCCAGGTGAACTGGCACTTCAGAGGCACAAGTGCTCTGCCCTGGGAAAGACCTTCAGCTGCTCTCTCTGTCCGCAGACCTTTGAGTGCAGACAGAGTTTAGCTGACCACGAGAACCTACACTCGGGAGACAGGGATTATGTCTGCGAGATATGCGGCGACCGCTTCTTCTCCTCCTCCTCCCTGTCCACTCACAGGGTAACTCACATGCAGAAGGAGAACTGCTGTGACGAGCTTGGCCTCGGGTGCAGCGACGCGCGCGTCCTCCAGAACCACCTGAGCAAACACACCGGAGAGAAACTCTTTAAGTGCGACGTGTGCGGCAAAGGCTGCAGTCATCTGAGTGCTCTCAAACACCACATGCTCACCCACACGGGAGAGAGGCCCTACGTCTGTGAGATGTGTGGAAAGCGCTGCGGTCACGCGAGTGCACTTCAGAACCACATGAGAATCCACACTGGACAGAAACCAGGGCAACGCCCGGTTTGTGAGTTGTGTGGCAAATATCTCAGCAGTATGGTCAAACTCAAATTCCACATGAGCTTACACACGGGGGAGAAACCTTACACCTGTGACATATGTGGCAAGAAGTTCCGTAACCCGAGCAACCTCCGAAAACACAACATCACTCATACGGGGGAGAAGTTATATGGTTGTATCATTTGTGGTAGAAGGTTTACCCAGTCGGGTAGCCTTAAACTGCACAGGCTAATCCACACAGGGGAAAGGCCATATCGTTGTCCGATTTGTGGTAAAGTATATACCCAGCTGTCTGTGTTCAAGAAACACCAAATGGTTCACCTGCCACCGCAATCAGAAGTACAGTCTTGAGGAAACTGAGGTAGAAATGGGAAAGAGGTGTGAACTCGACAAAAACTCAGCGACCCGACAAAATCATAAAAGACTTGCGACTCGATTTTGACTTTAACACCAATGACTTCACTTGGACTTGGGCCTTATGACTTGAAACTCTCCCAGTGCCCAAAATGTAAAGGAATCATGCCATAAAAAGTGTAAAGCGAATCAACTTAATTTCCCTGATTACAGTTCCTTTTTGGGCCAATCCGTCAGCCGCCAATCAAATTGTGTGAGCAGAGAATGAAGTTGTGTGTCAGTGCAGAATCATCTAAATGTAATATACTACTAACTATTACTCTGATCGCTTTAACATTTGTAAAGAACGCATTAGGGCTTGTTTAGAACTCAAAACTCAAAGTTTCAGACTTGTGACTTGAGACTTGCCAGTCTTGACTCTGGACTTTAGAGTTACTTGGGACTTGATCCCATCTCTGGAAATGTGTACATGTCTGCTCTTGTGTGAGGCTGTTATCAAGCATATTAGGGATGCAAGGACTGCAGTTGCAAAGGTAGTGTTGAGTATGTTTTTGTTTTGCTTTAAAGTTTGCATACACTGGAGAGAACATTGTGAGAATAGTTTCTGACAGAAATACATGACAAACCGCAAAGACTGTTATTAAGTCAAAATACGTGTCATGACATGTATGAATGCATTCTTCTCAAACCCGAGCAACCTCCGAAAACACATCACTCATACGGGGGAGAAGTTATATGGTTGTACCATTTGTGGTAGAAGGTTTACCCAGTCGGGTAGCCTTAAACTGCACAGGCTAATCCACACAGGGGAAAGGCCATATCGTTGTCCGATTTGTGGTAAAGTATATATACCCAGCGGTCTGTGTTCAAGAAACACCAAATGGTTCACCTGCCACCGTACAGTCTTGAGGAAACTGAGGTAGAAATGGGAAAGAGGTGTGAACTCGAGTCACATGACTTCAGAGACCTGACAAAATCATAAAAGACTTGCGACTCGACTTTGACTTTAACACCAATGACTTCACTTGGACTTGGGCCTTATGACTTGAAACTCTCCCAGTGCCCAAAATGTAAAGGAATCATGCCATAAAAAGTGTAAAGCGAATCATCAATTGTGCGAGCAGAGAAGGAAGTTGTGTGTCGGTGCAGAATCATCTAAATGTAATATACTACTAACTATTACTCTGATCGCTTTAACATTTGTAAAGAACGCATTAGGGCTTGTTTAGAACTTTCAGACTTGTGACTTGCCAGTCTTGACTCTGGACTTTAGAGCATATTAGGGATGCAAGGACTGCAGTTGCAAAGGTAGTGTTGAGTATGTTTTTGTTTTGCTTTAAAGTTTGCATACACTGGAGAGAACATTGTGAGAATAGTTTCTGTCAGAAATACATGACAAACAGCAAAGACTGTTATTAAGTCAAAATACGTGTCATGACATGTATGGAATGCATTCTTCTCAAATGTAAGACATTTTCAAATCTTTCAACTTTTTCTGTAAATAATTTTTATGTATTCTGTTGATTAACGTGATTGTTACCAAAACGAAGAAAAATAAAATTAAACTAACATAGATATCACCATGCCTATTTTATATCTCTATGCAAGTATTTACTTTATTTATTGTTTACTCCGTCATCGAGCTACTGTAGGTGTAGCTCTCAATTGAAGGACATTTTCCACGTGCGTGCCTGAGGCGTGGTTTCTGGCCATGTGACATGTGCGCCCAATAGCGTGACGAGCTGTGTCTTTGCCCATTTCCACGTCAAACAGCCTGCAAACTACCTGGCGTTCTATCGCCATGCTCTAAGACAAACTAACCTTAACCAACTTCGAAAGAGTGCCTAAGCTTAACCGTCGAAAGAACTTGCCGTCACGCTCTAAGACAAACTCTAACCTTAACCAACTTCGAAGAGTGCCTAAACTTAACCAGTGTAGAAACTGGCGTCGGCCAATCAGAGAGCGTCTGCCAGAAATGCGGCTACCTTTGGTAATCACGCGTGCCTGAGAACTTCAAAAGGAAGCCACTTTAGGGCGGAAGGTTTTCAGGACTGGACCTACTTTTGTGTTTCGTCATTTCCGAATGGTGACTTGAATTGAGAAAGTGGACTATTATGATATTTTTTCCCCCACAATAAAATATTGTAAAGCGTTTTTGACTGTTGAAAATAATCATAGGAGGATGTTCTTCAAATAGTTGTGTATCTGCCATGGAAGTAGCAGTAAGTGCAGCAGTTAGCGTTAACGTTACGGAGATGTTTCAGGAAGAGGACCATTCATTTCGGAATGGTAAATATACGCTATGCTAGCTGTCGGCGCAGGCGCATCAGGCACCCAACGCCGAAAATATAGCTGTGTTGACCAGTTTATAAAAAATATTGTAAATGTTTATTATTAGCAACGCCGAGCTTTCAAACCCTAGCGTTTGCCTGTCCGAAACCCCCGTGCAACTGTGAGTACCTTTGAAATTGCTCTGCGATACTTGTACGAGAAGCGTTTTGATAGAGAAAAGCGAGACATACTTAATTTTACATGGTTGACAAGGGACTGTGTTCACTCGGCGCATCACAGTCACGAAAGGGGCTAGCTGCTGTCTCGTATCACATCGTCGCTGGCTGTCATGATATGTCATGGTGGTCGCTATCATAGATATAGTCGGGTCGCGCTTTAACTATAGGCTAGGCTATATTAAGTTACAGTAGCCTAGTTATTATTGATGACTTATTCTGGTCTGTTTTTGTCAATTCCCTTGCCTCCCCACCCTCTTCTTGTTTGAAGTATAGAAAGTAGTAAAAAGTAGGCTATGGGCTATGGCCTAACAACAGGAAACATTCATGCAATTAATTGGCAACGTGAATGATCTATACCAGCGGTTCTCAACAGGGGTAAACAAGAATACCCTGAAGACTCTGGCAGGAGCACTCATTCAAGGGTACTACGACTATGCTTGCACCTCATGGTACCAAAGCACCTCAAAGGCGCTAAAAACAAAATTACAAACATCTCAAAACAAACTGGTCAGACTACTGCTTGACCTTACTCCTAGAACCCACCTCACCCCTGCCCACTTTGACAACCTAGGATGGCTTAGAGTAGACGACAGAGTACAGCAACTTGTAATGGGCCTGGTCTACAAGATACACTACATACACGACCAAGGTACCCATGTACATGTCAAAATACTAACCAAAGGTCAGTGAATACCACGATCACAACACCAGAGGGAGCTCCACAAATCATGTTAAACCCAGATTCGGCTCAAACAAGGGACTAAACACATTTCACAATTATGCCACAATGTGGAACGCCCTACCCAAAGCTGTAAAGGAATGTGAATCACTACCCACTTTCAAAACCACTCTCAAAGAACACCTACGGGAGACTGCAATTCGAAACTGGCCCCTGTAAATGTCCTAACCCAACCCCCTCCAATGTACAGTAAATTACCTAGTATGGTTTTGTCAATATTCCAATGTACAGTTTTGCTTGTACAGTTGTACAGAAATGTCCACTGAGTGAACGAGTGCTTATCTTCTGTATTTATTTATATTTTTTGAGAAATGGTAACTTGGTGATCCTTTTCTGTGAAATGGTCACACTTATCCAAATATGCTATTTTTATGGAGAACAGTGCAGCTGCAACAGATAGCACTTTAGTGATCCTTTTCTGTATTTAAAAAAAAATACATGATTTTCAGTTTTTGAGAAATGGTCACACTTATCGAAATATGCTATTTTTATGGAAAAGAGTGTAGCTGCAACAGATAGCACTTAGTGATAATTTTCCGTAATTTTATTTAAAGAAATATGCTATTTGATTTACTACTACAAGCAGTGTAATGTCAACAGTACTAAGCCATTTAGACCTGAAACACCTGTTAATAATGCATTATATAGCCTGCATATACACACATGTTTCCCGGTTTCTTAAATAAACATTATTTTGAAAGCAAGCACTTTTGTCATCATTGTAGCAAAAAAGACGGGACCGGAAAAGTCTTTATCGTATGTAGGGGTGCCCTGGAATATTTTATTGAACACAGGGGTGCCTTGGCAGCTGAAAGGTTGAGAACCCCTGATCTATACCACTTGGCAACATGAACAAATGATCTAATACCGCTTGGCAGCGTGAATCATTTATCTAATACCACTTGGCAACATGAACCAATGATAGATACCGCTTGGCAACATGAACAAATTATCTATACCGCTTGGCAACATGAACAAATGATCTAATACCGCTTGGCAACATGAACAAATGATCTATACTGCTTGGCAACATGAACAAATGATCTATACCGCTTGGCAACATGAACACATGATCTATACCACTTGGCAACATGAACACATGATCTATACCACTTGGCAACATGAACACATGATCTATACCACTTGGCAACATGAACAAATTATCTATACCGCTTGGCAACATGAAAAAATTATCTATACTGCTTGGCAACATGAACAAATTATCTATACCGCTTGGCAACATGCAGAATGAGCTATACCGCTTGGCAACATGAACAAATTATCTATACCGCTTGGCAACATGAACAAATTATCTATACCGCTTGGCAACATGAACAAATTATCTATACCGCTTGGCAACATGAACCAATGATCTATACCGCTTGGCAACATGAACCAATGAGCTATAGTGCTTGGCAACATGCACAATGAACTATAGCGCTTGGCATCATGAACAAATTATCTATACCGGTTCGCAACATGAACCAATGATCTATACCGCTTGGCAACATGAACCAATGAGCTATAGCGCTTGGCAACATGAACCAATGAGCTATAGCGCTTGGCAACATGAACCAATGAGCTATAGCGCTTGGCAACATGCACAATGAACTATAGTGCTTGGCATCATGAACAAATGATCTATACCACTTGGCAACATGAACCAATGAGCTATAGCGCTTGGCAACACGCACAATGAGCTATAGCGCTTGGCAACATGAACCAATGATCTACACCGCTTGGAAACATTAACAAATGATCTAATACCGCTTGGACAGGAAGTATGATAAGGAATGATTTTTACATTTCACTCAACATGCTGCTGGTTAGCCTAAATATTGCCTGGTACAAAAGTGTGTATTCATGTTAGATTTCTATTATTGGGTTCTCAAGATGGCCTTCTCAGCCGAACTATGCTTCAATTCCTTTATATTTATGTACCCAAGAATAAATGCTTACTATAATTGATTGTACAAATGTTAACCTTGTAGATAATAACCAAAACCTCTCTTACAGATTAAAGAAACCCTGCAGTCTCGCCTTGCAAAACCAGCAGAGAATCATGACTCTACCAGACGGGAACTCCAGCCCCAATATAAAGAGGAGATGAGGTCCAGGATTCTGAACACTCATACCTAGGGATGGGGATCGAGACCCGGTTCTATACGGACCTGTTTCCAAAGTTTAGAAACCCGAAAAGCAATAAGGTCCGAGCTTATCGATACTGCTATCGAGACTAGCAGGTCCTATAACGTTATGGCTTGAGAGTCATGTCATTATGTCATCATTCAAATCCAATCAAATAAGATTTCAAAACAATTGTTACAGTAAATCAAATCACTGGTGCACAAACATATATCAATTGTCTATTGTCTTTCGGTTGTATATACATTTTCCCTCAGCAATGAATACATTTTTTTAATGAAATGTAATACAGCCTTGTGCACTTTGCTCTATCATTTGGTCAGTTGGTTGCTTGCTAGAACGGCTGAACGAGCAAAGCGGTGAAAGGCTTGCATTTCAGTAAAGTTAAAGATGAGGAGGAAGCTAAATTCTCATAGTTATACGTTATACTGTATGTTAAGAAATAAAAGCAATACCAGTTCTGTTGTATTATCGTCTTTCCACCAGATACTAGAAAAGTATCGATAGTAGTGTCGATAAAGACTCAGATTGTTACACAGTCTAGAAAATGGTATCACTATCAATTCAAATGTGCAATCCCCATCCCTATTCATACCATATTCATTCACCTTCACTCCCCAAAACTCACAGACACTCACAGTTACACTGCAGTACCTGGGTTGCTTGAAATAAGTTATAAAAATTCACATAAATAACAGTTCTGGAGAACCAAAAAACATACATTGCTCAAACTGTTCTTAGTCCTTTGAGAAAATGGAGTAAACATCAAACTGTTCAAAAGGATAGATCTGATTTTTGGAACCCCAGCCCTAATGACCAATGACGATGTTGATCGGTAGAATCCTTTTTCAGCACACTCCATGCTGTTCCTCATATTATCTCCAGCTAGTTAGCTACAAACTCCCTCATCTTAGCCTTAGCTCCAGCTATTTAGCCACAACCTAATGCAAATTCAGTGGGGTCAAGCTCCTGTCTGTACACAAGCTGACTGAAGCCCACTCAAATCTACTTTGTGTGCACTGTGGAGTACATTTCAGTTGGCTTCCTTCAGTCAGCTTGTACAGAGAGGAACTTGACCCTGTTGACTTTGCATTAGTTTGTAGCCAATTAGCTGGAGCTGGTATAAAGAACAAAGGCCTTATGTGCCACTAGGCACGAAGTGGATAGGTGAAGGTATAAAGAACAGCATGGACTGTGCAGAGAAAGGAACTACCGGTCAACGATGGTTCCAAACATCTCAAATGTCCCTTTAAAGTTTAATTATTGTTAGTGCAACTTCACTACCCCTTGTAGATCCTGTAACCACACCTTGTTTACAGAGTACCGGTGCCAATACTGATACCAAAACTGTAATTTGTTCTATACCTTAGACCCTTAGTTTGCTGAGTTACGTGGATTGCGTGTGAGCCAATCTGAGGCTTTGTTACATTTTGGATTTTGAATTGTATAACAGGATATAGATATAGATATAACAGAATACATGTTATATCTAGGAACAAACATGCTCATTGGCTCACTGACACTGATGACATTAACTACTTAGGTATCAAAATGTTGTATTGAATGACAGTGTTATTCTATACCAGATTTTGTTACCACAGACATTTTCAATACTTGTATTGAAGCAATTCGATAAATACCATAAAAGTATTATATTTAAATACCCAGCTCTAGTTACATAGGATTTTAAGTTATTTATTTATTTTTTACCCAGGGACAGTGCACATCTTCAGTTTCCACATCAATGTAAATGTGCCAGAATTAACCAATGGGCTAGTTTTCATCTGTAGTCCCTGCCTACCATTGGAGGGCTGCATTAGCACTGGATTTTTTGTTTGCTGTTGAGTGATCTGACCTTCTTATGGCTGTCTTAGAACTGTTGTGTAAATACACGCACCAAAGATGTTCTATACATTTCTATTTGGCCTACTTTTGTGTGTGAGTGTTGAAGCAGACTTACTGTATGTGGTTGAAATGCTTATTCTGAAATTAGTACAGGTAAGATAATGCATTATAATATAACCTACATTTGATATGTATTCGATTTTAATATTTGCTTTGTGTTTATTTGATGCTGCCAAATACATCCGAAAATAAAGTCCCTGTAAAACAGTTCACAGGAAAACATCCTGTTTATTATGATTGATTGATTGATTTTTATTGTGGATAGGGATAAAACATGATAAACATGATTCCATCATGGTCCCTGCCCTGGTATTAAAAAACAGGATATACATCAACATAAAACATTAAGATACAATATGCATATACAGTTGAAGATAAAAGAATAATATTGATGATATTGTGTCTAAACTATAAATAATGCTGTGTGGTGGTGGTACACATGTTCTGAAAGTTCAGTGGACAAAACAAAACACCCCTCATTATCATATTTCGGGGCGGGGCCTTCCTAACAAAGTGCTCCTCCATTTTGAATTAGGCACCACATGTCTAACCAACCTCACCTCGCTCACAGAGAGAGGAGCGCCGCGTGCATCTCTATCGTGTTTACACAAGGCCAACCCCGCAATGTTTAGCAATGCGTGAGTTTGTCTAGCTGGGCCATTAACAGCTATATTACATTCGAAAGAGAGCGAGCGCTTTTCGGGTAAGATATATTTTTTTACTAGCTAGCGAATTTTCCCTTCCAACAACATGAAGGACACAGTGGTGGGCGAGACGGCGCGCGACGGTGGAGCGCCCGACGACGACAGCGCGAGCTTCGGGTGCGCCGTGCCCGTCACCAACCGCTTCGCCCTGGGGATGCTGCTCGACGAGGAGGTCGACCCCTTCGACATCATCCGCGAAGCGGCGCAGGCGGCCAAGCTGCAGAAGAAGAAGAAGGACGACACGAAGAAAGCACCCGCCAATGTCGCGGGGGCCGGGGCGAAGCCCGGCGCCGGCGTCAAGAAAGAGTCTCAAAAGGACCGAAGAGTTCCCGGGAGCGAAGGCGAAAACTCTCAACAAGCCCAACAACAGACCAAAAGTTTACAACAACAAGGTAACGCTTAAAGCGGACGGGTATTAAACTGCGAGCTGGGTAACTTTTTTTAGCCGACGTAAAGTACAAACAAATATGCACATCGACTTGTATTATTGTGGATGGAAATTGCTGACTAGTCCTTGCGAGCTGCCAGCTGCTCTTTTGGGGGCTAGCTGTCAGCTAACGGCTAACCTCGTTGGGCCTACTGGACTTTTCTGGCTCTTTTCTCACAGCGTGCTGCTCTCCTGCACCTGGTGCAGAACCACCCGACACGCCCTCCTGTGGACATAACGCGACATTGCATCTTTGTATGCGGCCTTTTGAGAGTAGGGTCCAGCTGCAGCGCCGGAGAATCCTCCCACTGGGGCAAGCCTGTGGCAGCCACGAACCTATACTTTCTATAGAAGCAGCTCGGAGGTGCGCTGTTTTAAGTGAGCGTGTGTTATTGGATTGAGTGGTTGAACATTTTATTAATGTCCGGCTGTCCGCCTTATTTCGAATTTTATTAATGTCCGGCTGTCCGCCTTATTTCGAACTAGTTATGCGTAGGCCCTCTTTCGAAGTCGGTTAGAGTTTGTAATCGGGGCTGGTGGTCTTATCGCCCTGCTGCTCTAAAGATTAACTCTAAGCATAACTGACTTCGAAAGAGGGCCTTAGCATAACCAGTTCGAAACAAGGCGGACATTTAATAAAAACTGTAATCATTCCAATAACACACGCTCACTTAATTCTTAGATGGCATGCTCTTCCAAGAAATGTCCGTACTTTCCGCCAATCAGCGCGCTCTCTGTGGCTGCCACAGGCTTGCCCCTTGAGAGGATTATCCGGCGCTCCAGCTGGACCCTACTGGCCTTTTTTGATGGCTGCATGTTGGAGCCCATTTTAACACACGGGTCTCTTACCTACTGCGGGCCAACCTCGCTGAAAGGCCAGGGACCGATGAACAACGTCAGTCTAATAATCGGAAACTCTTATCGGACACTTTATTATTATTTTAATCATGAAGAGCTCAGTATTCCCCCCAGTCACTGCATTTGTAGATGGCCTGCCTTTGACAAGAATACATAACTAATCTGGCAGGTAACTTGGTGAAACAACTCATATGAAACATTATTTAGGCAAATGCAGGTGACGTCACAAATTACGTAGCTCCGTTTTGAGAAGAAGCTACATGCAGACGTTGCTGCGATTTAAACCTTTTTGACAATTGTATTGTAATAATGACTAAATCTAACAACGCGTTACGTCCAGTCGTGCCCCACAAGCCGAGCATTTGTGTCACACTTTGTTATACTAGCTAATCCCTCACCTTTTTATAAACGCCTGGAAGGTGTTTATATCTAAATAAACCCACAACTCATTGTTTGACCTCAAAACATTACTTGCAAATGCACCTGATATAATTAATTTCATTAAATCATGTATATTTGGCTCATCCAATGAAACTGCTCCTCCAGGAGTTATTGTGCTTACAAGTCCACCCCCCTTTAGAACCAGTGCATGACAGAACTGCTGTACAGAACTTGTAAGTCGCTTTGGATAAAGGAGTGACAGCTAAAATGTGTGTTGCTGAGCGTTCTGTGAGCACGTGCAGTTAACCCTTTCACTGCCTTCTGTCGTGTGGCAGTGAACGGGGTAACCTTCTGTCGTGTGGCAGTGAAAGGGTTAACCTTCTGTGTTTTGTCGCAGTGAAAGGGTTAACCTTCTGTGTATTGTCGCAGTGAAAGGGTTAAATAGCGTGTTGTCCCATCACGTCACTGTTGTGTGCAGGCCCTAGGTTTCCACCGCGGGGGGGTTCCAACGCAGCGGAGCAGCATGGAGAACGACGAAGCGTGGGCTTCCGGGACAGTAGGACCGGTGACAGCGATGCTTCCCTGGGGTTCTCTATTGAAAGGTAACTACCAGTAGCTCAGTATGAAATTTGAACACTCATTGTTTGTTGTTGTGAACCAGTGACGGGTAGGCAAAACCTTTTTCAAGGCAACTCTTCAAACAAACTTGCAGACTTTTGTAGACTGGCTTCTTTTTGACAAAAGACACAATGCTCAAATGTGTTTGTTTATTAAAGGGCACAGTGCACTGGATAAATTGGCACAGTTTACTCTTGCTGTGTCTGGTTATATAACTTTTTTTTTGCAAAGACTGAATCTGTGATGTAATATGCTGTATATCCAGTAGGGCTTTTCATTTGCTTGGCTTCAGGCCACGTTAGCTCATTGCCAACATTCATGCATGCGTTTTCTCCTCCTGTAGAAGCGGCTCCCTTTAGGACATAATGTTCCAGTTCATACCAAATGCAGAAAGACTGCTTTCCCTTTCTGTCAATTCCTGTTTGTCTGGATTTCTCATGATCGTGGCAATCATGTCCTCAATTTGTGCTCCGGTTCCTCTTGCAGAAACGTGGATCAGGGAGATCGGGGAGGAAGGGGACGCGGTGGCGGAGGAAGTGGCAGCCGCGGCAGAGGAGCGATGCGCGGCGGCTTCAGGTCCACAGACGGCTTCGACCAGCGGGGCAAGCGGGAGTTCGAGCGCCACAGCGGCAGCGACAGGACGTATGTAGAACGAAACCTGCCTAAGTTACCCATCCTAGTTTACTACCAACCTCTTCCGAATGACACGTGCTGTTGCATAATCTACGCTAAGTTATTGGTTGTTTGACAACCGGCTGGTCTGTGTTAGTCTGTTAGTTGACATAGTGGATGTTTGTCTTTTTCTGCATGCTGAAAGTTGTTTCTTGGGGAAATGATAAGTAGGCCTTTGGCATCACAGTAATATTCACATATGCACTAAATGCAACTCGGCAGTGGAGTCATTGATTCCCAGGACCTAAAATGACCCATCTCAAGGCCGCCCTATTTTCTTGATCCTCCAATCACAGGGTAGCAACAGTTGTGATTGGAGAATCACGAAAAGAGGGCAGGGCTTGGGGTAGGTCAAGTGGGAGGCGAAAAAAAAGAGGATGTACTTTCTGCGACCGCTGAAGAAGTTCCAACCTACCAAAGGCAGTGATGGTCCAAATCTACACTGCTGGTACAGAGTCTAAACCAGTTTGGTTTTGGGTCAGCCAGCACTCGAGGCGAGGCCAACCTGAGATGAGTCATCCGGACAGCAGAGGGATCATCGGCTGTAACCTGCCAACCCTCCAGGACCTCTGCAGGTCCAGGAGGCGTTGCCAACAAGATCATCACTGATCACATCTCTCCAACCTCTCCCACAGGGAAGAGACTGGGGACTGATGTCTTGACAGTTGTGGCCCTTCACTACAACCCTGACTACCACATATCGGCCCTCTCTCACGCAACTCTAAGTTTTTTTTTTTAATATATAACTCGGCATCCTCAAGTGCAATAGTTCAGGCTCTTACAGAGACTTGTGTATAAACTGTACTGCAAAGATTTTTTTACACCCCTGCAAATATCATTTGACCCACTGCATTTGCACAATAGTTCCATCACATCCACTTGCTTTCAGAACCTTTTTACATCTATATTTATCCTAGATGTGGTGTTTTTATCATCTTTGTGTGAACAAGCGCCAAGCCAAATTTCTTGTATGTGCAACATACTCTGCAATAAACATGATCCTGATTCTGGTTCTTGGTAAACTAGATTTAAAGAGATGTCTGTATGATTCATCGGCATACGGACATATGTGTAAGAATTTGGTATGAAATGACGCTTATTGAGATCAATCTGTGTTCCAGTGGAGTTAGACCAGAGGACAAGAGAGGAGGCGGTGGTCCACGGAACTGGGGATCCATGAAGGACCAAATAAGGTAAGTCTTCAAGTCTATGCTCAGATTTTAAAGAAGTCTTAACTTTTAAGATAATTAAAATTTAATTTCCAATTGACCTCAAATACTAAATTGATCAAATTGGACTTTGAACATGCAAACATTTTGGGGGTGGAAACCACAATTTGGTAGAATGTGATTGGACCATACAAATGTCTGTGGCTGGATAAAGCATCTTCCTAGTAAGAGCCTCATTTTCACATCATCTAGCTTTGGGAAGAGGGTGATGTTAGTTGGACTAACATCAGCCTTTCTCTACAACTATATCAACTACCAAAGGGGAGCAGGAGTTTGATTGATCCATAACATTGAAGGCATGTCAAGTTTGTTTTGAAAGTGCTCCTCAAGTAGTCATTTTTGTGAACGCAGCATTTCCCTTCTTGAGATCAATTTTTTTTCCATTCGTCATTTGTGTTCTCTCAAAAAGCTGCCATGCCCAGATTCACTGATAAGTGACTACTGCCTATGGTAGGGCAAATGACAAGCGAACTGCCTACTACACAGCTAGCATTAGCACTGATGTCTATGGTAGGGGAAATGACAAGCTAACTGCCTACTACACAGCTAGCATTAGTGACTATGTGTTTTCCTCTTGCTAAATGCTTGCAGTGGGGGGTGGGGGGTCACCTTCCAACACAAGATGCCAGAGTCGTATATATGATATTCCTTTATTGATCCCCTTGGGGAAATGCAGGCATCATAGCAGCATGGGGGAGGGGAGGTACAGGTAGAAGACATGGTACAGAATTATAGTATAGTGGAGAAGTTAAGATATAATAAAAAGGCAGTGTAAACAATACACATGCATACATGCAAATAAGTGCATCAGTCTTCTTTATGTCCAGAGAGCACTCCTGGAACTCTGCTGAGCACACCTACTTCCCCTCTCCTAATAAACGCAATTTTCTATCATGATGATTGTCTTATCATGATTTCCAATTGAATGAAAAGCCTATATGATCACACCGATGCACGTTAATGTTATGTAATGCTGATGTTGCTCTGTGTTGCAGTGCCGAGGCTGAAGGGGTTCCTGCTGAGGAGAGAGTGGAGGGAACGGATACTGCTGAGACTGGAGGAAACCAGTAAGTACTACAGGATGTGACACCACCCACACACCTACGCAGTGCTGCCTGTACTTCACACACTGAATCAGCTCTGCCATAACAACTGTTGAATCAAATGTTTACATTTATCATTTAGCTGACTCTTTTATCCAAAGCGACTTGCAACAAGTTGGCAAGAGGGGTACATCTTGCTGACTTGTTGTTTACTATTTGTAAGCCGATTTGGATAAAAGCGCTACAATTTACAGACTGAGTGACTAAATTAGTTTACATTTACTAATGAGTCCTTAAACAGCCTTAAATGATCTTTGGTCTTAAATATTTATATATTGAATGCTGTAAGCGGGATCCAAAATGAACAAGCATCTATAATACAGCTGTAGAGGAGCTGCATAATTTGTTAAATGCCTTCCTATTTAGAGAAGGAAGGTTTATAGCAGGTTTGCCACCTGATTTGATGCGATAGGTCTATGATGATCAGTTCATTGCATGAGGTGGAATCCACCAGCTACGCAGCTTGTGAGGGAGGAACATGGCTTTAATGAAAAACAGCTGTTCAAAAGCTGTAGTTTCAAAACAAATTGGATTAGATAAAAAATGTTGTCATTATACAGCACAAAGTACAGTACAACAAAAATAAGTCTGGCATCCAACCAGAGTGCAAATGTAACGGTGAAGTGCAATAGTAATGTATATATACAGGTGATTTAAACTGGGTATAAAATATATGAATTATTGAGTATAGTGCGCATATTTACAACATCCCTTCTCTGCTCCTACAAGTTCTGAGCGAATTCTGGGTAGCCACAGCACGGGGACCTTTCAGAGAGGTGACATCCATTATTTCCCAACCCACTGCACGATTGGTTCTTGACAAGCGCGTCGTTCGGTATTACTATTGACAAAGCCTACTTTGCTGGAACGATTTTTTTCGCACTATACAGTATGCAGTATAAGTCTTTATTTGTCATCAGATTAACACGCACACGCATGCGATCAGCAACCCACAGGAACACAGACACTGAGACGTATGTCATTTTGAAATCTGTCGCAAATCGCTTCCTGTTGAATGGACAGCGATCAGATGCCGAAACTCGGCTGTTTTACACACTCCTCATTCGCCTTATGAGGCGTGTGTGTGCAAATATTTTCAGCATGAACGCGCGTTTGAATTTAAGTGAGTGGCATTCAGCATGCAACAGGGTAAGAACAGATTTGGACGTTAAGAACATCTTGATGAATGTGGCGGTGGTTTTTCTTCTCTTAACAAACGGGTAAGCAAGAATATAAGAAAACGTATTGTTGAATGAGGCCCATTGGGTTTAGGCAATGGGATCTCCAGTGCGTCTCCTTCATGCGTCATTGTAGGCGTCACGTGACTGGCATCGCACGGCCCCTCTTCAGAAGATTAATGCATCTACTAAATCAGTAGGAAATATTGCAGGGTACCATTCTGCCAATATTTGAGCAGAAGAGGAGCAATCAAGAGTACATTAAGTTTAGGGATGCACCGAATGGGAAATTCTTGGCCGAAACCGATACCGAAAATAGAAAACAGTTGGCCGAAAGCCGAAAATGATTCATAGAATAGAATTTTTTTTTACCAATGTTGTGGAACATTATGATTATGGAAAAATATATGATTATGGCAAAATATATGATTATGGCAAAACTTAAATAATAAATAATCACTATGGGTCCATAAAACATTTATTCAGCACTTCTGAATGCATACAGTACATTAATTCCATCTTTTCTCTGGCTGCGCAGCGGACATCTGTGCTCTACTGAGCGCACCTTTCTAGTCCCCAGCTGAATGTGCTCGCTTGACTCGGCACAGTAGACGCGCGACAGACAGACAGCTGGGCTGTGTTAACATTACAATGTACAGTCGCGCGAAATAACGTTATGAATGCCCGAAATAACATAGCATTACAAAGTACAGTTGACAGCTGGGCTGTGTTAACGTTACAATGTAAAGTCGCGCGAAATAACGTTATGAATGCCCGAAATAACAGCATTACAAAGTACAGTTGACAGCTGGGCTGTGTTAACGTTACAATGTAGTCGCGCGAAATAATGTTATGAATGCCCGGAATAACATAATGTCACAAAGTACAGGTCCAGCTCGGTATGATGTCATAATCAAACATTCTAGAACATTTGTGTATCTATTCAACAATTCTCTCACAGCTGAGTGTGGACGACAGCGGGGACGAGGGAGAGTAACTACATAACATAGGCAGAAACACAATCCCCCCCTCGCTCTGAATAATATGCATATTAGATCACTCAGTGATTAACCGCGGCATATAGCAAATAAGGATATAAAGCATGTTAAAGACTCATTTATTGGACGTGTTGCGCGCAGAGTTTACATAGAAACAGCGCGACTCCCGACAGCGCGACATCATCACAACAACACGCAAGGTTGTTAGGTTGTTTCTGTTTCATGACATATTTTCGGTAAACTCTTTCGGCCGAAAGGCAATTTTGCCATTTTCGGCAGAAAACTTTCAGTGCCGAAATTTCGGTGCATCCCTAATTAAGATTAATTATGACAACAGACTAGGCTAAATGAGACTGTTATCGTTTTGCGTTGAGCAGGTGATGTGCGAAATTATGAAACTGGGAACTACCATAATAATAAGGGTTGGGCATCGTTTGGATTTGCACGATTCAGTTCTAAACTATTCTCGATTCCGATTATTTGAGGTGCAGGTCACAGCTTATTTAGCAGGAGAGACATTTTATTTGAAAAATTCTTACTTTCACATTGTCCATTGACTTGATACAGTTTAATTTGGTTGTTGTACTGTAACTAGGGTATTCAATTACATAACTTCAATAACTAACTAAAACTGAAAAGGCACATATGTACATGAAACTCTTAACTTAATAAACTGAAACCTGCTGAAATAACATTGCAAGTTGGCAGCAGTCTAAAAAACAAAGGGCTGCAGCCCAGGTCGGTGTTGAGATATGAAACAAAATAAAAGTCATGTGACAAATTAATAATAAAAAAATAAACAAAGATTTAGTTTCCGGAACCGGTTCTCGGTGCCCAACCCTAATAATAATAATAATAATAATAATACAGCTAGGGTTTAGATTACCGGTACTTAGCCTAAACGAGTCCTGCCCACCAAGCCACAGTAGTCTTACAAGTAGCCCAATACTGTTCTGTCTACAGGAGCCCTTGGCAGGTGAGCCAGAAGCTACATTTCATGCCCTGGCTCGAGACTAAATAGACTTAACTTCACATTTATAAACTTATTTAGACGGATGTTCACCAGTTACTGTCATCTTGCAGTACTGATCATTTTGAGCTGACAATATTTGTATTGTATTTACAATTCCTATTTTCCACATTTGGTGCTCATTTCTTTATTACAAAAAATTATTTAAAGGGGCAGTTCACCCCCCAAAAAAAGAAACCCAAAGTGCTATCTATCCATCCAGATTGTTCTAGTGTGATCCTCCCTAGTTGAGATATCTGCTGTTCATTACTATTGGGGGTGAAACTGCTCAAAGCAAGGTCTGTGGATTATTCTGAGTAACAAGGTCATGAATTCTGGAGAGATATTGCTTGTTTTTCAAATTTATTTATTTCGTGCTTGGAGCGCCACAAACATTCTGCTCAATTGTAGTGACTGCAACTATCTCAAACTAGGAAAATCACACAGACAGAAATGACAATTAAAATAAATGAATGTATATATGTTTCCTGTTGGTTGTCAGTTAAGGCCATGGGTAGGTAGGGAATTTATTTTATTCTTTCCCACGGCGACTATGGATAGGAAATTTCTTATAATAAAAAATTGCATGTTTAATATCTAATACTAAAGGTTTGACTTTTATGAAACTTTATTGTTAAAGTTTCAATTTTTTTTTGTACTCTTAAAATAAATTGGGTCGCACCTAAATCGGGTTGGTCGGCAACTGGAAACTATTTTTTCTTTTAGGCCTAATCTAGTAATTCATGCACAAACTATAATATATTTGTGGCCATAAGAACCTGTGAGCAGCTTAACCATTTTATGCAGAAAATTTGCTAAATGTAGGGCTTTGTTCATTTGAGCTATTGCTGATATTTTCCCACCAGAACTGTGAACGCAGTCAAAGCATTAACTCTGGTTTCTTGAGAAATTATGCATCTTGTATAGTTATCATAAGGGCAAGTTCAGAATTATCTACCGATAGCCCTATTTCTTTCTCGTCAATGATGTTGACTCCTGAATTCCCCTACTGGGATTAATAAAGGTTCATCTAATCGGTAGAGTCCCTTTGTCAGCACAATCCATGCTGTTCCACCCACTGGATACCCCCCAGCGCTGGCTGCCTGCCCACACAACTAATGCAAAGTCAGTGGGGCCACTCTCCAGTCTGTACAAGCCCCGACATAAACACTGAAACCTACGTCACAGTGCACCCAAAGTCGGGTTCAGACATGAGGCTTGTGGCCGCATCAGGGGGGTATATCCAGTGTGATGGACTGCAGAGAAAGGACTCTACCGATCTACAGTCATTGATGCATAGGACATTTCATTTCAAACCTTTAATTGAACTCAAAAGGCAACTTGAGGTTTCCCTCATTTACAGTCGAGATGAGAAATGGGCAAAATAAAATCATATAAAATAACCATAAAACTACAAGATGAGGCAATAAGCAAGGATAACTAAATCGATTACCGCGTAGAACTTGATTGACTAGGGTTGGAGGGCAAGGTTTTAAACTCTGCAAGGGGAGGATCTTTCCATGAGCTGGCGGCATTGTAACGAAATGCCCTGTTCCGAGCAAACTTTCCAGAATTTCATTCCAATAATGTAGTATAGGGAGGTAGCTGGAAGGAAAGGGGCCCAAAATTCTATTCTGAACATACTCCTCCTTTATAATAGTGGACGTGTGGCGCTGAACTAATTGTGCCGGTTCGCAGCGCCCCAGAGGCCGAGGGAGAGCCTGCCGTGGAGCCCGTGGTGGAGATGTCCCTGGACGAGTGGAAGGCCCTGCAGAAGCAGAACAGACCCAAGGCCGAGTTCAACATCCGTAAGGCTGACACCGCGGTGCCCACCGACTCCAAGGTCATCCACAAGTCCAAGAAGCAGGAGGTGGGATTGAATTACAAAGCACAGCTTCCACACAGTCTAGTACAGGGGTCGGCAACCTTTACTATCAAAAGAGCCACTTTTCCCCCGTCCCACAAAATAAAATGCTCAGGGAGCCGCACAACCTATTTACCCTTAAAATGAAGATAACACGGTGTATAACGTTTTATATATCCCCAAGCATACCCCACATTTAGCATAAAACGCCTGACAATTGCATACCCAAAGTAATTTGCGATTTATTATACTTTATACTTATAGCACACAGTTTGTTGCATTAATGGAATTATAAAGCAACAAAGAGAATTTTTGACTTTTTATTGCTGTTTTTACCTGTTTTTACCAAAGGAAAACCTCAAACTCTTATGAAGAGGAGAAAAAAATACTGGCTGTGTAGACCTATTTTTTAATAAAACGCAGAAGAGGAGACAAAACACTGGTGTCTGTAGACCGACTTTGAAATAAAACCCTGAACTATTCAGGTATATTTGAGTCCTTCCCTTATTTGTGGAACATTTATAAAATAGAAAGTAGTCTACTTTGAAAAAAGAATACCATGTGTAGACCTACTTTGAAATAAAACACAGAAAAGGAGAAAAAACACTGGCATCTGTAGACCTACTTTGAAATAAAACCCTGAACTATGCAGCTCTATTAGAGTCCTTCCCTTACTTGTGGAAAATCTATAAAATAAAAAAAAAATTCATTCGCACCACATATCGGGCATACAGGTAAGCCTTTTGTTGACTAAATATCTTAGTTGATGAAATATTTTTTCATTTCAGTGTCACAGTATGACATCGATCTCCAAAATAATAATAAGAAAAAAAGCTAAAAAAAATCTGGTTTTTAGCACGTGTGACCAGATGATGATTCCATTCTTGAACTCTCTCCCTGAGACGTTGATGACAATGAGAATGCTGATGATGTCACTACAAGTATTACTCAGTTTAGTAGGGGCGCATTGATAATGAGACATTAACCATGATACATTTTCTGTTGCGGCCGATAGCCGGTATTGTCTGTATGAAGAAGGTTATAACGGTAATCCCAATTTTGTCCATGCTTAGTGATGAAACATAAACTCTCTCTGCTCTTTTACTCTTCACCCTCCTGTTCTCTCAATGGAGGTCAAGCAACCTGGTAAACTTGGCCCATAGAGCAGCCAACTAGTTTGTTAGCCAATGTGTTCTCGCAACTACTGCCATTAGAGGCACATTTGGAAGATGACACTGCTTCTTACTTATTTATGTTCAATGGTGGTTGAAACACTGACTTTTCCACATTGGTGCCACAGTGGAAAGAGTGATGGGCGTCAGTAACCTCATTGCAGAATAAGTCGGGAGCCTCTTGGTGGCAGTATACACATAATATTTTTTCATTTCAGTGTTGCAGTATGACATCGATCTCCAAAAAAAAAGGAAAATTTGTTTTTGTTTTTTTTTTGGGCCAGGGAGCCGCAGCTGATTGGCTAAAGAGCCGCATGCGGCCTCGAGGCCGCAGGTTGCCGACCCCTGGTCTAGTAGAACATATGATTAGCCAGATAAGCGATGGTTTCAAACTAATGAATAAATGGTGCTTTTGACCATGTTATAAAAAATTGTGGGTCCCGTGGCTGGCTCCACCTAGTCCTCCTGTGGAGAATGATTGAATGGATGGCATCTATAATGCAGCTGTAGAGGAACTGCAGAATTCATTTGCCACATAGAATATAAAGAGCAGTCTTCTTGGGTGCTAAAGAATATTTAGGCAACTTTGCACAAGTGCTAGAATGCCTTCCTGTTTAGGGAAGGAAGGTTCATGACAGGTCTACCACCTGATGCGATCAGTCCATGATGCTCAGTTCATTGCATGAGGTGGAATCCACCAGCTACGCAGCTTGTGAGAAATTGCTTCAATGAAAAACGGCTGTGGTTTCAAAACTAATTTTGAAACTAGATTCAAAACTGACATTGGCGAAATTCTACTTGCTAATATGATGTTTCCTAGCTTGCTTTTTCGTTGTAAAATCTGGTGGATTGTATGATGTCCAAACCCACAATATTTTGCCAAGTTAATCCATCTGCTGGACATGTGTGGCATATCAAGATGAAACGGCACAACTTTTTCATGGTCCGTTTTGAGTTTTTGGGCGGTCTGAGCAGATAACAGAATATTCTGTGCGTGCCCACATTCACAAAAGCTAGAACAGATTACTGATAAAGAGAAGAATTATCCTGTGACATCAGGCACTCGGCATGGAACCTACGCTCATCATGGTTTATTACCAGTGTATTCATACTTGTACCACTGTATATGATACTGTACATACATTAGCTTAGCAAATTTACTCTATAGCTTCGTCATATATATTACTCCACATATTCACAGTTTAACCCTTTCACTACCACACTACAGACGGTTAACCATTTCACTGCCACACTACAGCCGGTTAACCCTTTCACTACCACACTACGGTTAACTCTGTAGTGTGGTAGTGAAAGGTTAACCTTCTGTAGTGAAAGGGTTAAGCTGTGTGCTTTGGTCCACTTTACTGCTACTTTGCACTCTGGTTAGATGCTAACTTAATTTTAGTGTACTTGTGCATCTACCGGTAATCTAAATGATGCATGATATATCGGCCGCCGATATAATATTGGCCGATATGGTAATTTTACACCGGTATCGTCCGATATCCAGATAGGGCTGATGTAAAGGGGGAAAATATATATATATGTTTTGGTCTTAAATGGATTCAAAATATCAGTCATTTCCGAAAATAAGTTACAAAAAAAAAAAAAATTGGAAAATAAAGGTTTTTCTATACAGATATCGGCCAGAACAGCAATATTAATATCGGTATTGGCCACAATTTTCACATGGGTTAACCTGGGCTAGAAGCATTGAGTTAGTGTTAACCTGGGCTAAAGCATGGAATCTAATCTAATGTTAACCTGGGCTAAAGCATGTTAACCTGGGCTAAAGCAGCTAATATAATAACCTCGGCTAATCTAATGTTAACCTTGGCTAAAGTGTGTTAACCTGGACTAAAGCATCTTAATATAATGTTAACCTGGACTAAAGCATCTTAATATAATAACCTGGACTAAAACATCTTAATATAATGTTAACCTGGGCTAAAGCATCTAATATAATAACCTGGGCTAAAGCATCTAATATAATGTTAACCTGGGCTAAAGCATATAATCTAATGTTAACCCGGGCTAAAGTGTGTTAACCTGGACTAAAGCATCTAATATAATGTTAACCTGGGCTAAAGCATCTAATATAATGTTGACCTGGGCTAAAGCACCTAAAAGGCTACGAGGAAAGACTAGTCTCCCATTTGGCCTTATGCACCGAAATCTCCCATTAGTCACTTGGTGGCTGAAATTGAATTGCTTTTCAGTCGACACAGTTCCGGACTTGATTGGAGGCAATAACAATAACCTGCACTAACAAAACAAAGAAATACATTTAACCACATTAGAAATGTCAACTTTGACCCCTGCAAACGATTTAGTTTTTTATGACCAGTCCCCAATGATCACTATGCCCGTTATGATGGAGACAACAGCCACTCTAAAATGTGCTGTTGTTCAGCACCTTGCCACAGATGGCTCAAGTTTAGGGGTCGTGTAATAGGCATGCTGACTGCAGGAATGTCTACTAGAGCTCTTGCCGGAGTAATGAATGTGATTGGTATTCTGTTCCACGATCCCGCCTTGTTTTTTGTTTTTTTTAGTACCTCTGTATCCCTAATTTCCATGAATTAACGAGTGTTTATGCTATTTCTGTTGGACCAGGCTGATGAAGAGGAGGAAGCGGCTGCCCTGCGCCGCCCAGCCAATGACATCACAGCCCAACTGAGAATCGATTTTGGCAACCTGGCCAGACCCTCACGTGGGACCAGAGGAAGGGGCAGAGGTGGACGGGGTGGGCCACCCATGAGGCCAGAGAGCACCTCTCCTCAGAAACCCATGGAGAAGGTAAACTCAGGACAGATATCTGGCTGCTAAAACTATGTACTGCTAGGAGGAAGATTGTAGAACTTTGTACTGCTAGGAAAAGGTCTTCATCTGGTGGTGATTGTACAACGTTGTACTGCTAGGAGTAACTGTCTTCATCTGGGGAATATAAATCTTCATCTGGGGACTATAGAACTATGTACTACTAGGAGATAATGTAGAATATAAATCTAGATTGTATAACTACTTACTGCTAGGAGAGTCGCTAGGAGAGTCTTAATCTGGGGAATATAAATCTTCATCTGTAGATTGTAGAACTATGTATGGTTAGCAGAAGCCTTTTGAATAGAAAATGTTCACACCCAAGCATAAATCATCTAAATGTAGGTTGTACACTATATACTTAGCTTTAAGCAGTAACTACACCCACCATGGTCATGTTGCTGTCATTTTGGTTCCCGTCTTCACCTTGCTGCGCACACTGCCCCACCCAGTGTTTTCAGAGTAGCCATTTTCCCCCTCTAGACTGACTGTGATGGTACCTCCTCAAAGAGGCACTCTTGACATCATATTGGCCGGGGCAAGGTGAAAAGTTTCAACCACCTGGGCACCAGAATTACCATGGGTTTAGTTGCTAATGCACAATGCCCCCTTTCTCTAAGTTAGTACACGATGTACCTATTGATGGCCAAAGAAATATTAACCTTTTTGAGAAGAAAATAAATTCTTGCAGAATGCAGTTTTTTTTAGGATTCCAATAAAATACTGTTTGGATCATATTACTATATTATGTGTTAACAATACCGACAGGGTAATGGTGCCTCGCAAAGTGCAGATGGGAGGTTTGCTCTTCGGTCATCGCTATGTTTTGGTAGTTACTTAAACGGGATGGGTCTAAACTGTAATGTTCTAGATTGTATGTGATAATTCTGTAAAATGAAGATTAATTTTATTTATTATCCCTCAAGTTGATGGTGTTATGATCTTAAGTATATTGTGTTTGTTTGCTTTTCCAGCCCCAGTTCAAGGCTCAAGCACCAAACCCTGACGACCCAGAGGATTTCCCTGCTTTGGCCTAAAGGGAAGCCAAGGGACCCCACAGTACTGGACCAGCGCCACCTGTAAAGTGTCTTAATGGGATCAGTTGCACTTCCCAGGGGGAATCTAAATAAAAATGAACGGGTTTTAGCTTGTATACATCCCAAAGGACTGTATATAGATCAGAGTACTTATTAAGCTCTGTATAGTTCCAGATGAATGGCTTTTCATTGCAATGGGAATTATATGAATACTTGACCTGTTTATAAAAAAAATAAATGCACTGTTGTCATCGATGCGACTTGAGTGGGTGATTTTTATGCATTGTAGTAGCTAGGGCTGACCTTCGAATATTTAAAAAAAAATTGGAATTCGAAGCTTCGGGGCCGACATTCTATTTTAATTTTAAGCTTCGAGATAAAAAAAAAAAAAATTATTTTATATATGTTTTGGGACTTGTACAGCACTTTGTTCAACTTTGTCCGTGCTGTAAAGTTGAAATCTTTTTGTAAGCAGTCATTTGAGGCTTTATAAAAGCAGCACAATGAACACAGCTCATCTTAAATAACAAACGGCATTGCCTGTTGTAGTTAACAAAAAGAGTTGGAGTTGATGTTGCATACAAAAAAATTTATTTTCATAATCCCATGCCCATCGAACGAAGCTTCGAAGTATTTAAGACGGCCCTAGTAGTTGCACACAATATAATATGCACACTATCGTTCAACGGTATTTGTTTTGGCAGTCACTTAAAAGGTACAGACTGAAGAATAATCCTTATACATGTATCGGCATTGTTCCACTATTGGTCGAAAAAAAGAAAAGTATTATTTACTTTTTTTTTTTTTTAAATATATACTTAAAAAAACAAGAAGTGGTGGTGCTTAATGTCTGAAGGAGTCGACTGAAGGCTTCTTGTCCTCTGCAAAAGCATGCAATTGGTCCACTGATGATACATCTTGATATTTGTCTAGTCTAGTGTGTTCATTAGATGGGTGAAATCCTCTTTCAGTGCCTCTGCCTGTTTTCGTAGGCAGTTAGCCTCTGGTATGCGCACCATTAGCGTTAGCCACGCTTCTAGGCCTCTTTTCTTTTGGAAAGTGATAAAAAAATATATATATATTCGACTAAGAGTAAGAGGTCGTACGATTCATGATATTGTAGGGAGCAGTATTGTGTTATTTACATTTTCATTCGAAAAGCTATTAGAATGTTAGTTTTGCGGGGGTGGTCTCTGAAACAAGAAATTGACTTCTTAAAAGGGGCACTTCTCCAAAAAACAATGCTGGTTTATTTTGTATGTAATCTCACGCGCATCCAAAAACAACAATTTTGCACATTAATTTATTGAGATCTTAATGAATTTGAATATGGCCACTGAGATATTTACTCACGTTGGGTCAATCAAATTGTGGGATATTCCATCACCCAAATTGACTATATTCAATATCCAAATTGTCATGGTTATCAATAATATTCAATAATGAAAGGTAGAACATCTTTCAACGGTTTATTCCAAGTGAAACAAACAATAAGTTACAGATAGGAAAATGATACGTTGCAAAGAAATTGAACATTGTAACGGGCAGACCTTCTACATTCTGCCCAGAGCAGAAGGAATCAAGCTTATTTTATGCAATCACTGAGCCAATGAAAATGCTTCTTCGGAAACGAGGCTAACACAAAGTCTAAACATGGTTATGGTTAAGATACCAGACTTTAAGACTAGTGGTCTAGAATTACGGCTTAGTTCAACAGTTTAGAAAAGCTGAGGACAGTCTCCTGACAACAGGTGTGCGCACACATAGAACCTCACTTTAGCACAGTAGATAAGTACATTGTAGATGCTGTTTAAGTCATTTACAATAGATGGAATTATAGACGGATATATATGGTAGGTTTATAGATTGATAGATACTTTTATATTAGCAAAAAACCCTGCTATTCATTAGTTTGAATATGGCTACCAGTCATCATCAGTGACCTTGTGTTAATTACACGTCAATGAAATGATAAAGTAGCAGTCCCTATAAGATGAGGTATTGCTATTTTTTCATCTACATTATTTCATTGAGCTGTAATTAACACATGGATTCAATGTCCCTGATGATGTCACTGGTAGCCATATTCAAACTAATTGAATGAATGAAAACTTTATTTAACAGATTGCAGAATGGGTACAATACAGTACGGCTCAATACATACAATTGTTAAGGGGATGCAGACCTGAGAAAGACGTTTGTCTTGTTTCCATCAGGGTCCCCCATTTTCAATTCATATATTGACTAATAACTCAAAACGAAATGAATGTATTTTGCACACAATCTGCATTGTTATTTTTTGGTGAAGTGCCCCTTTAATTTACAATGGTATTTTCACACATTTCACCTTGATCAAATATTGTAGTGTCCTGCGATTGTGTATTGCACTACTAGGACATATTGTGTTATAGATTAATTGTTCAGCCCTAGTTGGAAGGATAGTGGTCAGATTGATGCTGAGAGCAGGGTCTGGGATACTGTACTTGGGGAGTTGGACCTTCATTCAAATAATCATCTATAATATGGCTCTTTTACCCCTTTCATTCTGAAGTTATAACGTGATGAATTGCACATTGCCGTTTTATTTTGAAATGATACATGCATAATACAATATGGATGTTGGATCTTGATCCAGTAGTTTTAGACTAGAGAAATCCATAATAAAGGGACTATTTTCTTTTTAACTGTCTTGCTGCACTACTTAAAGTCAACCGCAAGAGGGAGCCAGATGACCATAATTTATACTTGCACTGAAAGGGAAAATCAGAACAGAATGAATACGGTGTTATTCCATTGATTTTGGACAGTTATCTCTATAAACGTACATACATATCCCTAAACTCGAAAGAGCATCAAGACTTGGAATTTGCGATTGTCATCAGGTGACACCTTTTGGAGTTGGTTCATTGACATCAAATTAGTCAGACTTTGTGGTCTTCATTTATTAATCATTTATTGTATATATTACATCCAAAATAGTTGTATTTAAATGTAGGCCATACAGCTTTAAATCAGAAAATGTGCTGATAACCCATTAAAATCAGCATAGGTTATGTTGTGTCCTACACGTTGTTCCACTATTCACTGTCTGTAGCAGCACCAGGATTTGTGTTATGATGACATTAGTCTTCAGTTTAAGTATTCAGCTAAAGGAGAGACAAAATGAGCTGTATAATATTGTGGACATATCGTGAATTCTACTTTGAGGTGGACTTTCCCTTTCAACGATCGAGCAGTTCCAATAATCCCCCTCTTTGTTTCTCATCGACATGGTCGTTCCCGTAATGACAACAACACAAACTAGCATTATTGTCCTTTGGCCTACCGTCACCAAACGCCAGCTGGTAAAAACATATTGTTATTGGGCAGGGGTGTAAAGTACTTGAGTAATTGTACTTCGTTACAATATTTAAGTACTGTATTATTAGGTTTGTATACTTGTACTTTTACTCAATTACATTTCAGAGAAAGAAAACATACTTTTTACTCCTTACATTTAAAATGCAGACCTACAAAGTACAAATCTCGCAGGTCCAACCATTTTAATTAGTATATTTGTTTCTCTGGCCGAACTAACATTAACGTTATTAATCCTGCGGCCGCACTTTATTTAAAAACAGCCAATCAAATCCCCATCAATGGAAAATTAACCCGCCCATACCCATGCTGATTGGTCCTTGTGCAAGACTAGAAAGGGGGGATCTTTGATTAAACCCCTGCTATCAGAAGTTTTTACTTTTACTGTTTAGTACTTAAATACATTCAAAAGTAGAAACTTTTTGACTTTTACTCAAGTGTGTTTTTAGCCAGATACTCTGACTTTTACTCGAGTACGATTTTGAGACGGTACCCATACTTTCACTTAAGTATGATTTCTGGGTACTTTTTACACCCCTGTTCTTGGGTTTGTGTATCAGTGTGTATATAATCAGATTTTACACCGTTAAAAAGGAGAAGCGTATCCGAGGTCCACCCTGCTGTTCGCTATATAGTATGAAGTGTGCGACTCCAGAGTGAGTTCAGTGTCGCCTGTGGCTTCAGCGATGACCCAGCCCCACCTGTTTCCCTTACGGCACAATCTCATGCTAAGCTAAGAAGGTCAGGCACTTCCTAATACCAGTTTATTGCATTTAGTCTAACCTTAAGGCCCGGGGTCTTAATGCTCCAAGGAATTCAGTGTTTTCACGGGGATTAGAATCACAGTGACACCAAGTTCAAATTCCCTCCCTGCACTGAGAAGAAGTTTTAATAAACGATGACCGTACAGTAGTAGCCCACAGTCCCCCCCCCCCCCCCCCCCCCCTGGACGCAGCGAGGGGGCAACGTCTAGCTGTAATTACTCATTCTGGTCGTTCCCTGTGCAGCGGCTCCCGGCCGTACTATGAAAATGTGATGAATGGAATGCGGTTTCAGGGGTCACCGCCCTGATGGTCAGATGGAGCCCCAGCGGTGACAGAGCGCCAATAGGTGCCTATGATGACCGCAGAGTGATGGAGAGGGGGGGAGGGGGTGGAGGACGGCCAATCGCGACGCCAAAGAAGAAGCCGTGGCTAATAGCTGGATGCGGACGGAGAGATAGATGGATGAGCGCTGCCTCTGGTGTCTGTGGGAGTTGGACTACTGCCCTAGGATCCAAATCAATGCTGTCGTCTGATCAGTGCGTGCACCGTGTGTGTGTGTGTGTGTGCGTGTGTGTGTGTGCGTGCGTGCGTGCGTATGCCTGTGTGATCAATCAGTAGCTGATCCTCAGTACATTGACACAAATGGCTCTGACCTTGGATAGACACCATTAATTAAAACTCTGTCGAGCTCTCTTCTGACACTGGAACCCCTCATATGCGACTGGATTCATCAGTCAGTGAACTCCCTTTGTTTGGTTTGTCAGAGATGTATGACATAATTACATCCGATTAGAAAAGTGTCATGTCCTCATGGGGGGGGGGGGGGTGCTTCCATCACACAAAGTACACAACAAGTACACGACATATAGCAGTGCCTGGGGGCATTCAACACAATAAAAGGAATGGCACTTTCAAAGTGCCGTTATCAGGCAGTTGTTTGGAGACGGTGAAGACGGCATCGAGCACATTCAGATAGTTGCACAATAGTATCAGGTGTGTTTGTAATATTGAATCTAGTAAATGGTTGAACTGTTATATTTTATG
This sequence comes from Notolepis coatsorum, assembly GCF_963971535.1. Classification (NCBI taxonomy): domain Eukaryota; kingdom Metazoa; phylum Chordata; class Actinopteri; order Aulopiformes; family Paralepididae; genus Notolepis; species Notolepis coatsorum. The sequence goes on along the minus strand of NC_140175.1, from coordinate 25,359,005 downwards.
TTATGGAGTGGATTCTATAATGGTATAGCAAATACCAAGGATATGCAAGTTATGTTGTGACTACTATGACATAATGCCTGAACACAGCTATAGGCTACTTTAAATAGTCTCCACCCAACTTTTTTTTAGCTGGTGTCTGTGATATTAACTTGACCTATCAAGACCTCTTAGCATGCGCCGCATATGGGACGTTTTTAGGACGATTTGCCCACCGGCACTTTGGCGACCCCTAGTGGCTCGGGTGTGCATATTTTGTAATACAATATATATATATATCGAATTGAAGGCTTATTTTGTCGATAGCGACAAAATCTGACAAAATCCGTTCAGCGGTTCTCGAGTTACATGCCGGTATTTGAGGCTTGTGCAAAGTACACGGTATTGCGCAAAATACCACTCCCGCAGTAGTTTCGTCAAACTAGATCCGATCTCGAAAATGATTGTGGATCGTTGTAGCCAATGAGTGTGGCTTACCAATGAAACACCACGTGGGGATGTATGAATCTAAAAAACAAAACAAAAAACTAACGAACGAAAACAGGAAGAGAAAAACAGCAGAATTAATTGAAGTCTAAAGTATGAGAAAACTCAGTTTTTCTTTTGTACACAGTTTACCAAAATCACTCCTAATCACTCATTTCTGAATGGATCTTTATGAAATTTGGATATGTACTACATAAGGCTTCAGGCTATTGGTCCGTATGGATTTGTAAGCCATACCACCTTCTGGGGAAATACTACCTCTGGACTACTAACTACTACAGAAAAACTTGAGTAACAAGTCTTTCTACAACTCAAGTTCAGACTTATGTTACTCTATTACGTTAGCACTAAAAGTGCATTTTTTTTTTACTTCAGAATGTCATCTTTCAAAAGAGACCAGGCTCATGCATGTGCTATAATTATAAAGTATGTTGTTTTGGTTTGCAAAAAAAGTATGCAGTCCTCAAAAACGAAAACTAAAATGGCCAAAATGGCCATTGAAGGATTTAATCCGCCCCCAGGGTTTGAGATAATGTCAATTGTACACCGAGCACATTCCCCCTCCCCTATTAATGAATGATTACACCCCCCCCCCCACCCAGATATAAGTAAGATCGGAACCACACAAGGTACTGCACTCAATTAAATCCCAAATCATACAAAATCATACGCTCACTCACTGAGTGTAAATCAATAGAGGCTTTGTGTAGTTATATTCCTATATATCTATATGAGAAATATATCAACATATATGAGAAATATATCAACAAAAACATAATAATTTGGTGTCTTATTACTGGATCTTGTAAACAAGTCACAGTAGAGCAGTTACATCATGCTTCCCCTGTGTTTTACCTGCTCTACCACTGCACATTATAAACAGGTCACAGTTGGAACAGTTACGTCATGCTTCTCCTGTGTTTTACCTGCTCTACCACTGCACATTATAAACAGGTCACAGTTGGAACAGTTATATCATGCTTCCCCAGTGTTTTACCTGCTCTACCACTGAACATAAATGAGACATTTCCTTTTGAAAACAGTTACCAATGGTTACAGGCAGCCATCATGGAAGAAAGAGAAGTACACAAACATTCAGTGCAAGGTCTCTATAGGGAGGTGTAGTGGTTACGTCATCATTGCCGTTTTTCGTGTTCCACCCTCTGTCCAACGCAATGTATTTCCCCATTTTCCATTTCTAAATCGTCTCGTTTAAAACAAATAAAGCATTAACATTGGCATGGTGTACCTTTCTGTGCTTATTCATCCACAATCTATAGCTCAACATGAAAATATTCGCAATTAATCATAAAAAAAAAACACAAAATTGTATTTCAACCAAAATGTTTTAAACAATAATGTTAGTGATAGAAGGGAACTCATTTTGTGCAAAAATGTAAAGCTTTTAAATGTCCATGCGGCAGAATTGTTACAATAGCCGATAATCCATTTTCCCAATGATAAATCCCTACGGGTGGAACAACCAGTGACGTCAGACTACACCTCCCTATTAGGTTAGGTTAGGTTTACTTTATTTGATCAAGGGGGACAGCGTACATTAATAAAACATTTTACAAATGTAAATGCACCCAATTTTAGCCAAAAGGCTAATTTCCATTGGCAGTCCCCCTGCCAGAAGGTACAGGCTAAAATCCTGTGTGAAAAAGGGTTAGCAATAAAAACAGAATAAAATCAAGATAAATAACATTAGAATAAAAACACAACAAAAGCACATAGACATACGATAGGGATACAGGTCACAATACAGTCATGGACACAAGGACAGAGCACATCATGACATTAAAAGACCCAGACATAGACAAACGCACCATATCCACACACACACACACATACACACACAGACACCTCAGTGTTGACAATGCTGGTTTTCAATGAGCCATTCCCTAACCCTGCACTTGAATGAATGTTATGATGTGGACACTCTAATTGTTTGAGGTATTGAGTTCCATTGGTGGGATGTTCTATATGAAAAGACGGCCTGGCCAAATACACCTTTTTTGAAAGGGATTGTACAGTCTTCCCTTGCCGCACCTCTAGTGTTCCTGGTTGAGGCAGACTTGAGGTTTATGAAACCGGACAAAGGAGGAGGAGCCAATCCACACTTTATTTTAAAAACTAGACAGACGTTTTGATAAAGAGTCAGGTTTTCCCAACTGAGTAGATTATATTTTTTTAGAATGTGACAGTGATGGTACCTGAATGGTTTCTTGTCTAGAATTTTTATTGCTTGTTTGTATAGTGATTGAAGTGGTTTCAGAATGGTGGAATGTGAATTGGACCAGGTTATCAAACGGTATGTGATGTCATGTGGGAAAGAACCATTGAATGAAAATATTGTTTGACCATATAATCTAAGGAAATGAATAAAGGGAAGATGATTAAACAGAAGGTTGAATTCTGCCATCCAGACCCATGCAATTTGAAATATTATTATAGAATATAGAATATGAGGCTAAAACTAAAATCTCACTAATAACACTTTAACCTATTGGTAAACAAACATATTGCTGAAAATATACACTATGACTGCTGTTGTGACATAGTTAGGATGTTTACTCTTGAATACATTTGAGAAAAAAAACGATAATTATGTCAGACAGTCTAGAGAGACTGATTTATGACGTGATGTCATTTGCAGTCCGGCACCGGACCGCACGGGTGGAAGAGGTTAATAAACATAAACATAAACATATATACAATATACAATCAAATGTAAGAATGAGTAAATAGTGAGGTACAATGCAGAAAATGAGGTACAAAAATGTAAGGTAAGATGCACATGCAAATGAGGTATGAATGTAGTGCAAATCTCTTTAATAATAGATAAATATAATGTAGTGTTAAAGTGTCTAAAGTGAGTGTTAAGGTGAGTGTTTGTTTAAAAGTGAGTGTGTGCATGTGGATGTGTGTGCAATGAGTGTAGATGATGGGTTGTTACATAGAGTCCTGATGGCCTGGAGATAGAAGCTATACTGACCATGAGACTCCGGTAGCGCTTGCCTGATCGCAGCAGTTCAAAGAGGCAGTTGTTTGGGTGACTAGAGTCTTTGGTTATTCTCTTAGCCTTGGCCCGGCTGCAACGCTTGTTATGAATGTCCTGGAGAGTGGGAAGCCCACCTCCAATTGTGCGTTCGGCTGAACGGGCCACTCTCTGTAGTCTGCTGCGGTCGTGTGCGGTGCTATTCCCAAACCAGGAGGTGATGTTACCAGTCAGGATGCTCTCTATTGTGCACGAGAAGAAGTTCTTAAGGATCTTCTGACTTTGATTGATTGATTGATTGAAAACTTTATTAACAGATTGCAGAATGGGTACAATACAGTACAGCTCAATACACACAATTGTTAAGGGGATGCAGACCAGAGAAAGACTTTCGTCTTGTTTACATCAGGGTGACTCACTTTGAACTTCCTTAGGCGCCTAAGGAAGTAGAGGCGTTGCCGTGCCTTCTTCACGACACTGTCAATGTGTGTGGTCCATGTCAAGTCCTCGGATATGTGGACTCCGAGGTACTTAAAACTGTTCACTCTCTCGAGTGGTGCCCCGTCGATGCTGAGGGGGGGCTGTAGTCCCTGACCCCAGACCTCCTAAAGTCCATTATTATATTATACATTATATATATATTATTATATACATTAAAAACAGGTCACAGTTGGAACAGTTACATCATGCTTCCCCAGTGTTTTACCTGCTCTACCACTGCACATTATAAACAGGTCACAGTTGGAACAGTTACATCATGCTTCCCCAGTGTTTTACCTGCTCTACCACTGAACATAAATGAGACATTTTCTTTTGAAAGCAGTTACCAATGGTTACAGGCAGCCATCGTGGAAGAAAGAGAAGTACGCAAACATTCAGTGCAAGGTCTCTCTATTGTTTGACCATATAATAAAACACTGACAGAGGAGCTATTGAGAATCGATGCTTTTGGAGCAAATGTGCTACGGCCGATGATGTATTAATTCTTCCGGTTGGTCTTTTGATGGATTGGGGGGGGGGGGGGGGGGGGGGACTCATTCTATTGATTGACAGGTAAAGGTCAGAGTGGGAATGCCATCCTGGGGGTTGTAGAGATGGGGTGGTATTTCATGTGAGGAAATCAAAACAAGGCCTCTAAACGGAGCCTGTGGGGAATGGAGACCCAGCTATTGACAGCACTGGGGAGGGGGGGGGGGGGAGAATGAAGGGTTTCTGTCAGAGATGAGAGGCCAAGACAGAGAGGCCCATAGCTGACGTTTTGTCATTTAGCTGATTTCCCTGTTGGCCTGTTTTTCTGAGACCTATAAATTCCATAAAACCATGGAAGACAATTAATTTGTTGAGCAAGGTTCCGATTGCAGTAACGCGTTATCGCTCGATGATTAGAAGGACGGAAATGTTTAACGGCCGGTTTTCAACAACGGCGCTTGACTCGCCGCTTTCTCAGCCGTGTGTGTGATACCTTTGTTTGGTTATTCTAGAATCGTCCGTTTCTCAAAATGTGCCTTGTGGAAATGTATTTAATTTATTATGCCGGTGAGCCGACGTGTTCACGTTGTGTTGTCGGGGTCCAATTCCGTCTCTGTCATAATAACATATCATATTAGGAGGTAGAAGTAGGAATATCATGATATTTACTGATTAACCCGACGCATTCTTAATATACTAACGTCTCAGAGGGAATTGGAACCTCCTTGGGCTGTGTGTCTTACTCTTATGGGTTCTGTATTGTATCTGACAAATTTGGATTTATTACATTTAGAGGTCATGGTGTGTGTTTGTGAGTGAGTGAGTGAGTGAGTGAGTGAGTGAGTGAGTGAGTGAGTGAGTGAGTGAGTGAGTGAGTGAGTGAGTGAGTGAGTGAGTGAGTGAGTGAGTGAGTGAGTGAGTGAGTGAGTGTGCACATGTGTGCTTGTGTGAGACTAACCCATGCACCTGCTCTAATGGTACCATTAGAGGTTTTCATTGGGCCCAAATAGGCTGGAACCCGCTCATAATGGACACCGTGTAGCAGCAGTTCCAAGCCAAGAGCTCGGGCCAGGGGGTGGAGAGGGACATTTCACTCTGGGAATAATAAGGCATAATAAGATCTGCAAAGTGCTCAGATGGTAAAATCAATACTAAATTGAAATGTTGCCATGGACACATAGTAGCTGCTGGTAGATGGCAGACAGGCTCATCCCAGAGACATTGAGATTCAGCAGGCATCAATTGAACCCTTTGAGAAAAGGGATATATATATATATATTATATACATAAAAGCCTTACATAAAAATTCACATTAGCAGATAGTACTTGGTCCAAATAACATTTTTAAAAGTTGAATCTTCATGGTTTGGTAATTGAAATGTGAATGATACGATGTCTTTGTTCCATTAATTCTGTCCTTGAGATCAGATTGTGTCCAAGCCTTTGACTGCTTAGCATAGAGTTGACCCCCCCCCAGGTTTAATCCAGTTACACGTATTGCTACAATACAGTGAACACACATAATCTTAATTTTTCATTTCAATTTAATTTCAAATCTTTATTTAAACTTGAAAGGCAACTGAGGTTTCCCTCATTTACAGTCACATCGAATGTACATACAGAAATTAGCAAGAAAAAAACATGAATGAATGAAAACCTTATTTAACAGATTGCAGAATGGGTACAATACAGTACGGCTCAATACACACAATATTTAAGGTGATGCAGACCAGAGAAAGACGTTTGTCTTGTTTACATCAGGGTCCCCATTTTCAATTCATAGTGACATTTATGACATACACAACATACATGACATCATGACATGTATGGCATAGGGACATACATGACATACAGGTATATAGTACTGTTACATTTGTGACATATACGATATGCAAATATACAGTACTGTTACCCATAGATCCTAACAGAGATTATATACATATGATGGGAAGGAGACTGTACATTAGGAGGGGGTGGGTGGGTGGGAGAAAAAATATACATAAGGTGGGGAGGAGACTGTCTATTGGGGGGAGGGGGGGGGGATTTGGACCTTTACGGTGGCCAGTTTCGAATTGCAGCCTCCCGTAGGTGCTCTTTGAGAGCGGTTTTGAATGTGGGTAGGGATTCACATCTTCTTACGGCTGTGGGTAGGGCGTTCCACATTGTTGTGGCATAATTGCGAAATGTGTTTAGTCCCTTGTTTGTGCCGAATCTGGGTTGAACATGATTTGTGGAACTCCCTCTGGTGTTGTGGGTGTGGTATTCACTGACCTTTGGGAAGTATTTCGACATACATAGGTACCTGTGTGGTGTAGTGTATCTTGTAGACCAGGCCCATTGCAAGTTGCTGTACTCTGTCGTCTACTCTAAGCCATCCTAGGTAGTCAAAGTGGGCAGGGGTGAGGTGGGTTCTAGGAGTAAGGTCAAGTAGTAGTCTGACCAGTTTGTTTTGTGATGTTTGTAATCTTGTTTTTAACGCCTTTGAGGTGCTTTGGTACCATGAGGTGCAAGCATAGTCGTAGTACCCTTGAATGAGTGCTCCTGCCAGAGTCTTCAGGGTATTCTTATTTACCAGAGAGGAGATCCAGTACAAGAATCTAGTTCGTTGGTTGACTTTTTTGATTATATTGGATGCCATTTTGTCACAGGAAAGATTTGCCTCTAGGATGGAACCCAGGTTGGTAATTTCATCTTTCCTTGTGACAATATTGTCACCCACTGTAACTGAGAAGCCGTCGGTCTTGCTGAGTTTGTTATTTGATCCGAAGAGAATGGACTCTGTTTTACCAAGGTGTAATGATAGTTTGTTATCAGCGAGCCAGGTGCAGATTCTGCCGAGTTCTGAGCAGAGGGTTTTTTCAACCTGTAACTTGTTCTTGTCAGAGACCAGCAGGGCTGAGTAATCTGCGAACAAGAACAAGTTGCAGTCACAAGCTGATGACATGTAATTTGCATAAATTAAGAACAGTAGCGGTCCTAGTATGCTTCCTTGTGGAACACCACAGCTCACTGTGAGGGGGGGGGGGGTAGAGTACTGTTTACCTCCACCATCTGTTCTCTCCCCTCCAGGTAGGATTGCATCCAGCTCACTGATCAAAACCAATTACTTTTAGCTTGTCAATCAGAATGGAGTGATTGACAGTGTCGAAGGTCTTTTGTAGGTCCAGCGTGACCATGCCGCAGATGAGAGTACCTCATCTGTTGTTACCATTTCCAGTTTGAAGTCGTCTTTGCGGACCCCTAGGTTTTTGTAGTATGCTACTATGTGTTCTACCCCATAATGCCCTGAGTGGGAGGGTAGTTTTGGCTAGGGTAGGCTATGTTTGTAAAGAATATGTTTAGCCATATGTTTTGGCCACATCCAGTTTGTCTGTGATGAGAGTGTTTTCTGTCTTTATGTTTATGCTTGTAAATCTGGTTTTAAATGTTTTGCTGCAGCCTAGTTGGTTGTTGAGTAATTTCCAAATTTCACAGGGTTTGTTTTTGTTTTCCTCAGTTTTGTCATTGATGGAACATAAATCTCACACACATCCAAAAACTCTGTTTTGCACACATTCGTTTATTTGGACACTTATTGAGAGTAAATGAGTTTGAATATGGCCACCTGTGATGTCATCTGGGACATCAAATCCTTGTGTTGTGTTAATCACAGCTCCATGAAATGATAAGACAGCGGCCCCTATAAGACAAGGTATTGCTACTTTTTCCATCTACATCATTTCATGGTGCTGTAATTAACACAACACAAGGATTCAATGTCCCCGATGACATCGCCGGCAGCCATATTCAAACTCATTTACTCTCAATAACTGTCAAATTAAATGAATGTGTGCACAAAACTGTTTAGAGTTTTTGGATGTGTGCGTGAGTTTATGTGCAAAATAAATCAGCCTTTAGTTTTTTGTTGTTGTTGTTGTTGAAGTGCCCCTTTAACACTTTGGCTGCCTAAGGTTAAATTCATGATATACCATAGATTGCCAGCGCTATTTGTCTATGGAGAAAGTCCCCTTCTTTGCAGGGCTATAACTTTTTAAATTCTATTGCTACATTGCCATTATTAGGGCCCATTCAAAGTCCTATATGTATTGTTCATTGTGTAGCAACGTTAAACTTTTTCATTCACATATTCATAGTAAAGTATGGTCTAATGTATAAGTATGTTTTCATCTCTTTCTGCAGCTTTCTCCAGAACGTGATATATAGCCCCAAATGCATTATATTGATGATGAAATACAGTTTGATGGCAATCAGCGCGATATAAAAAATTCCAACTAGACGTACTTCTAGAAATTACTACACGTCATCTGATGTTGACCGGATGGGCGAGGGGGCATTTATAATTCCGTGGGCAGCGTTATACCAATCATCTAATGTGGGTCAAATGTTGATAATAGCAGTTAGTATCGAAGACGGTAACGTTACACGCTGAAACTCACCCCAGTCTCCGCGCGCCGTTGGGCGATCATCGTAGAGTAGAAATCTTATCATTATGGGATATATTTTTACCCGGTCCATCTCCAGCTTGTATAATGGTATATACGTCCAAATCATGTTGTTTATCGAGTTATTGCCAATCGATCACCGTGTAGCGTGACGAGCCAGAGTCCCATGACCTATAGCGAGTGCCCGGAAGTACTACGGACGTCTAGGACAACCTCTATGCAACATCCTGTTTGGCGATTGCGCCGATCGGCCACCAGATGGCGCTCCTGAACCGCCAGAGAGCTCAGTGGGTCCTGCTGGTGGATCTCAGGCCAGCGGAGGGGACATATGAATCCGATCGCAGATTTTTTAAATATTGATATAAGGACGACGTAACGCGTCCTCCGGCAACTTTAGCATGGCCAGCAAAGACGTCTAAAGACGGTTCCCGGCAGTCAAAGTGTTAACCATCGACTAAACAAACTCTGCACAAAGTCGCAGGGTTGACGATGTTATTGACCGCCGGGCCGGCGGTGACCGAGGAGTCACCACAGGAGATAACGCTCTCAAATTCATTTTCTGTCAGACGTTTTGAGTGTTGACCACCGCTCAGAGGGAACGGCCATGTACAGCATCGCCGTAGCAACAGAGTATAGCATGCCAGCAGCCCGGAGAGCTCTCTCTCTCACTTGGCATGTCAGGTGCTCTCTGTTAATGAGCAAGAGAGAGATCTCTGAACCGTGAGCTCACCGCCAGTTCCTGTTCGCCTGTCTCCAAGGAAACAATTAGGAATCTTTCTTCATGGACCACCAAAACCCTCACCTTCAAGAAAAATCATCCTCTCTCTCGCTCCCTCCTCCATTTCCCCCCCCCCCCCCCTATCTCTTCTCTCTTTCTCACACTGTACCGACTCTGTAGACACCATGCACACACGCACACACACACACAGTGACACACACACACGCACACACGCACGCAGACAGACAGACAGACAGACAGACAGACAGACAGACAGACAGAGACAGACACACACATACTGTCAGGTGAATACTTAACCTTGTTGGCCTTCTGTAAGTGTGCTTGTGAATTTTCATTTTCATGTTTTCCAACACATTGTGTGTCTCTCTCCTGCACCCCTGGGTAACGCGCCTGCCTCTCTGCTACTTCATTAGTATATGTTGGATTCTCCACAGTCAGAAATCGACCGGCTGTTTTTGAAAGGAGTGCTTTGTAGCCTGGAGAGAAAAGTCATACAGATTAGAAACCCCCCCCCCACACGCACACACCTTCTTTCTGTCTCTCTTTCTATCTCTCTCTCTCTCCCGTTCTCTCTCTCTCTCTTCCTCTCACTCCCACTGTCTCTTTCTCCCCTCTGTTTGCTAATTTCTCCTCTTTCTCTTCTCCGTCTCTCGCTTCAACGCTCCCTCTATCCTACCACTCCATTGTGGAACGTTGTCCCAAGGTTATCACTTCAGGTGTGTGTGTGTGTGTGTGTGTGTGTGTGTGTGTGTGTGTGTGTGTGTGTGTGTGTGTGTGTGTGTGTGTGTGTGTGTGTGTGTGTGTGTGTGTGTGTGTGTGTCAGAGAGAGAGAGAGAGAGTCTCAAAGAACCTGTTGTATTGATTGAGACTGGAGGTCTGATGCTGTCAGCAACCTTGAATTCTGAACAATAGGAAGCACTGAAGACCCACAGGCAAAGGAAATGGATCTCTGAGGATGCGGTAGAGCTCCCCTCCCCCACCTAGAAGAACATTATGTAAATAAAGTACTAATCGACCGACGACCGCAGGAAAAAGGTAAATATTGTACGTTATGTTATAGTAATATATTGACGTGTTTACGAAAATGTACAATGTGTACGTATTACAAATAAGTACATATATTACACATTATATATATATATTTTGTTTTACTTTTTTTTCTTTTTTTCTTTTTGATCTTTTTCCCCCTCCTTTTTCCTCCGATTTTCTCCCATCCCAATGTTAGTCGTTATGCCAATTCCCAATCCCCTTCCTGGTCGCTGCGCACTTACCCCCCACAGTCGGTCTGGAAGAGTGGAGGCTATCACGTGCTTCCTCCGACACACGTCTAGCCAATCAACCGCTTCTTTCACCTGGCAGCGCGGACTCTCACTGAGAGGGTGTAACGTTTGTAAGGATCACACTACCCCCCTTAGATCCTATCCGCGCTGAGCAGGCGCCCCGACCGAACTGTAGGAGTCGCTGTTTACAACGACCCGGACCCACCCCGCCAGCTTTCCCACCCTCTAATACAGCCAATTGTATTAGTGTGAACGGCCAGCCAAGCTGGTGACACGCCGGGAGCTGGATTCGAACAGGCGAATCCAGCTTCTCCGGCGTTGGTGACGAACGCAATCTCCGTTACGCCACCTGACCGCCCTATTTTGTTTTACTTTTAACGTTTTCAGTGTGTTTGAGCTCCGGGGCCAACAAACCCGGGTCGCTCACATGGGACTGGTAAGTGCCTTTACCACAAGACTATACCAAGACAAGACCTTATGGTATAGACTAGAGTTTGACAACTGTAACATCATATTTAAAAACTAAACAATTTCAGCAGAAACTGTGAGAGTGTGGTTGCCTCCAATGTCAATGAAAGCAGGGAAAATATTTACAAATGAAAGCTGCTGAGTCCAACAGTGCCACTAGTGGTGAGTCTCTGTGACACACGGTTTACGAGATACGAAAGGAGGCGGGGCTTACGTGTAGGGGTGGGGCAAACATAGACCAATGAAAGCGTATCTTCCCGCTGACTAGTTAATTATATTGACCAATTTGTTTACACTGCTGTGTTGTTTTTTTACTACCTGTACCCCCCCCCCTTCCCCCATGCTCAGTATATTTTTACTTTATTTATTTACTGTATACTTTATTTCATTTTTATTCTATTTTACTCTGCTCTTATCCTAGGCAACTTGATTTGATTTGTGTTATTATTCTAATTCGTGACCTGTCCTGTCTAAATGTTTAAATGTTGAGCGATTTGCAGTGTCAAATTTCCCACGGGATAATAAAAGTATTTCTATTCTATTCTATTCTATTCTACTCCAACAGTCTCTACAACAAACGGTTCACAAGATACAAAAGAGGGCTTTATCCAAAGCCCTTTACAATTTTGTTCCTCACATTCACCCATTCACGCACACATTCACACACCGATGGCGGAGCCAACCATGCAAGGTGTGTCTTGCTCAAGGACACATCGACGCGCTGCCCGGGAGGAGCGGGTAATCGAACCGGGAACCTTCCGACTACCAGACGACCACTCTACCTCCCCTGTCAAGTCTCTACACAACAAACAGTTCATGAGATACAAAAGGAGGCGGGGCTTACGTCACGTGTAGGGGCAGGGCAGTAAATGTTATGCCTCTGCTTGTTTTGAATGTAACTATAACAAATGGGGAGAGACTCCCATAATAAACATGAACGATTGAATACGTGAAATGGGGGAATAATATACTAAACACTTCAATTATTTTAGGAAGGTTGCATCTCGTTAGCTTATGCACCGAAATCTCCCATTCATCACTTCTGGTTTTGCTGCTGTTGACACCTTGTGACTTTGACCAATCGTGGCGCCAGATTTGTCTCCCATTGCAATCTTCTCCTAGGAAAAGAATATCTGCTGCTGGGCGTGCGTCCACTATCGTTGAACACTATCCTGCTGCAACCACTAGGGCAGTGGCGGCTCTACCACTAGGGGCGCTCGGGCGCCGCCCCCCCTCAGCTCCTACCCTGGTTATATGAGAGAACAAGAAAAATAAGTTTTTAGTTTTTTGTTTTAAAGCCCTATAAATAATATAAACATGTTTAAAATTAATAATATTTACTCATTTTAAGTATGTTTGTGTTTCCAATGCACAATATAACGTTATTATATTAAAAAATAAATACTTGTTTTCTTGAACAGGAAGTGACGTTTTTTTTTATTTTTTCGTATTTCTCGCCCGGGCTAGAAGCGATAACGCTCTGAGTGCGCGTCACAGTTTGATCGCTGTCTCCGTCACAGCCAATCAGTGCATACGGCGTTGTGCGTTGAAATATGACTATTATGTTGGAATCCGAGCGCGATTTGAAGCGGTCTGGCAGCAGCGTGAACTTCCGTGAAGAATTTCCATAGCCGCATTTCGCGGAGACGCTCTCTGATTGGCCGACGCCAGTATTTTTTTCCATGGCAGAATTTCACAGAGACGATCTCTGATTGGCCGAATCCAATTTCTAATGTTCCAATTCTAGCTTCTAGCTTGGTTCCTAGGTTGGTCCTAGGTTGGTCGGTGGAGATAGTTGTGTTGTTGTGAGATGCATGCAGCTGTTTGTCTTAGACGAGCGTGCCGTGACTGCAAGTTCTTTAGACTGTTAAGCTTAGGCACTCTTTCAAAGTTGGTTAAGGTTAGAGTTTGTCTTAGAGCATGGCGATAGAACGCCAGGTAGTTTGCAGTCTGTTCGAGCGGAAATGGACAAAGGAATGTACTTGTTGAGTGCTGTGCTAACGAGCTCAGCTAACACTTGGCTAACAAGCTATATGGCGGATTATACACGTTTATCAAGCTCTCCTGCCCTGGACGTTTCAACTAAACAGTGAGTCTCTCTCTCTCTCTCTCTCTCTCTCTCTCTCTCTCTCTCTCTCTGTGCTTAACGTTAACGTTTGTAAATAGTTTTTTTTAGGAGCAGTACTACTGCTGGCCATTCATGAAGCGAGACATTGCTGATTGTTTATTTATTTTATAACACAAGACTATGACTACCAACTGCCTAGCCAGCCGTGTATCAATCTTGGATGCAATAATAACGTTACTTACCACACTGACTATGTTGATGGCTCATTGATTTAACTACTGCAGCTCTCTCGGATTGAAAATACGTGGATTATGGCTTGTTCAATATCGTCTATGTTTGAATGAATGAGAACTTTATTAACAGATTGCAGAATGGGTACAATACAGTACGGCTCAATACACACAATTGTTAAGGGGATGCAGACCAGAGAAAGACATTTGTCTTGTTTACATCAGGGTCCCAGATTTTCGATTCATATCGATAGTTTAATAGCTAGCCTTGGCTCGTTTAACAATATGCAAAATATGTGTACAGCCCTGTACTCATACTGAAGTTATTCTTGGTATATAATAGGTCTGATTGTGTAACGAATCGATTCCACGTCGCGCTGTGTGTGAGAGAGAGAAGGAGAGAGGGAGAGATCTGCCTGTGTTTGTAGACGGGCGAGTTTTGTTTCTAACTTTTCTATTTATATATTGTGTTTCAAGTTGTGAATTAGAGTCTAGACTATACTTTATTTGACTGGTTGTGTGTTGTTGTAGTAACAGCTGAGCGACTCGTTCATAAGAGCCGATTCATTGCCGTGAGCGTGAGTCGAATCGCTCACGTCTTGCCATGAGTGTTGCGTGGTACTGTACTGTACATGTTTGCATTTTGCAAAATGTTTGGTATAGCGCCCCTAGTGGCGAAGTACCCAGCGGCCGCCACTGCACTAGGGGAGAGTGGGGTGAGTAGTGCCACTTTTGACTTAAAGTGCCTTTAAAGCAAGGGGATTACAGTAATGCCCCCAACTAAAATATGTACATATAGTTTAGGATGTTGTGCATCCCTGGGGACAATCACTTTGGATCTTAAATAAACTGTTTCAGAAATATAGCTTTAAAAAAAAAAAGTGGTTTTGTGGCACACCTTGCCCCCGGTGCGGGGTAAGTTGTGACATTAGAGAGAATACACTGGGGTAAATTGTGCCATTGATAATTTTACGTAAAACAGATCATTTTAATCTCAAAAGTGGTAAAAGCATCCTGCAGATCTTCATCTCCTTTCCAACCTGACGTATAGTCTTCCCCTGTTGCACCTCTTTCACTGCTCTTTCCAACTTCTCAAGAGGAGTTGAAACCATGTCTGTCTTCCGTTTGTATATCTGCGTGGCATGATGGATTTTGGTCTAAAATTAAGAATATCACATAGTTTTAGTGATCAAATGTAAGAATACAATGTACAATAACAATAAAATACAATAAAGTAATATATATAGTTAATAATTATAAGTTGGGGCAACTTAACAAACAGAACACCTGGCACAACTTAACCCAGGCCCTTTGGCACAAATCACCCCAAACCTACCATGTTGAAAAAAAAATCATCCCCCAGCTGTTTTGAGCTAGCATCATGCTAACTGTATAGACTCATGGTGTAGCTTACTAAAGCACTAAACCATGTGTGAACTGTTTTCAAAGTTGTCTATAATTGTTCAAACACAGCAATAAAAAAACCTTGATCATACAAATTTTACTTTGGAGGGCAAATCTTTTTTTTTTTTAACTTAAATGTGCTTACCTCTCAAGCCAGGTGTCTCCCTTCTCTGCAGGTTGAGTGAAATGGATGCCTCTTCAAAAATATGTTGTCACATGACCAACTTCTTCTATGGTTTTCTAGATAACAGGGGTGGCACTACATGCCCCTTGGCACTGCTTACCCCACTCTCCCCTATCCTTGAACACTAAGAAGACTTTTGTGTGTGGACTGGAGAAGGACACGGTCACCGCTGTTTTCAGCTTTGTGTGTGCAGAGGGCTATCACTGTGTTACCAAGAGCAAGTCAACTTATTGTTTTATGTGTGTCTTGCTTAGAGATTGGCTCAAGGTAGCAAATGTCCACAAACGGTAGGTGTGTAGGTCATTGTTATTACTTGGCCAGTTAAAGGTGTATTCTTGTTAGTCGTGTGTGTGTGTGTGTGTGTGTGTGTGTGTGTGTGTGTGTGTGTGTGTGTGTGTGTGTGTGTGTGTGTGTGTGTGTGTGTGTGTGTGTGTGTGTGTGTGTGTGTGTGTGTGTGTGTGTGTGTGTGTGTGTGTGTGTGTGTGTGTGTGTGTGCGTGCGTGCATGCGTGCGTGCGTGCGTGTGTGCGTGTTGACACTGTCTATAAATGCAACCTATACTGGAAGATTTCAAGGAAAGAAAACTCCTTCCAATATATTGGCAATTATGTAAGGATTATGTGATTGGTTCTTCAGTTTCAACAGACGTGTTCATATTCAGGCTGTATTGTTATTAGGTCACACCGCTTATGTATGCGTGTTTCATCACACTTTTACCTGGACAGTAAGGTGGAAAAAGAACATTGAGGCTGTATTGAAAAAGTCCAGACTATTATTCTTGAGGAAGCGTAGAGACTTTGACGTCAGCTGTGTGCGTCGCCACAGAGGATGAAAACAGGATCACTAAGATGATCGGAAATGCTGGATCAGTGGTTGGCCTTAGTCACTTTGATGATTTTGTACAGCGCTTTCATAGAATCTGTTGTTTCCTTTGCTGCCATTTGTTGGTATGGAAACCTAAAATAATGCCCTTAACGGGGGTTGTGAGGGGGGCTAGCAGGATTGTTGGGGTACAATTTAGCTGTCTGGGTCATATGATGAGCAGGTGCTCAAGAAAGTGTCATCTATTAGAGCAGACAGCTCTCACCCCCTAAATCCGGAATATCAATTATTGCCTTCCGGCCAACGTTTAGGGACCCCTGCAGCTAAAAGCATTCTCATTTATACCTACCTCCATTTGTGCCGTTAAGTTTCAAGTTTCAAGTTTCTTTAATAGTTGTCATACAGAAGTACAGAATACTTTTATACAACATGATTCTTTCTGTTACGCTCCAGAGACTGTGCTAGACAAGAGATAAGTATGAAATAAAATAGTATAGCATGTAAAAATAGAAGTAAAAATAGAAGTCACGTACGTAGACACAGTGTTCAGTATACATATGTAATAAAGGAAGCTTTGAGGTGGGTGGGTGGGGGGATGGTTGTAGTTGCTTACTTAACTGTTTTTCATTATCTGATCTTGTGACCATGTGCATGTCTGTCTATGTTCTTCTTGCTTATGTATGTTTACTGTGTTTTTTTTTGGAGTTCTTATTATCTGCTATAACATGAATTGCCCAGTTTGGGACACGCTAATAAACTTGACTTGACTTGAGGCATAATAACAACATAGTCAACAGCCAGACTATTCAGGACCTTCATTTGGGGCTTTAGACTGCAAGTTCAATAGCAGCATGCAGTATGCAACCTCATACCTAGTGCAAGCGGGGGAGTCGTCTGGTCACGCCCCGTAATATACGACAAACGTTGTATCTAGTTTAAGAGGCACATGCTCCTCTTCCCAAGCTCGTTAACTGGACAATAAAGACCAGCTGTGCTTCTTTCACTGCGCCTTCTCTGACGCAAATTATGGCATAAGGAGACATGATGTCGCCAAATTCTCTTTTCATGAGCGAAAGGACGACCAGGGCAACGTTTTGCTGTATATGTTTTGTGTATGAATGCAAAGTTGAGGCCGCTGTCGCGATAATAAAAAATGTACTCAAAACTCATTCAATCCTATGGGGCAAAACTGCTCACAAAAATAAACATTTTCCCACACTGTGTGCCGAAACATTCCACAAAGTAATAGCACAATCGAGCCGGTCGTTTTGACACCTCACATGTGTGTGTAGTGCGAAAGCTCTTTGAGTCATTTTGAAGAGCCCTAACTTGTCCACCATAAGTCTGATTGGCACGAAACTTTGTAGGCATATGCGGTCGCCATTGGCACACCATTCCCAAGGGAGCCGGTCGATTTGAGGTATGAGCCGCGTACATGGCGCGAAAGCTGTGGGCGGAGTAGCAAAATTGGAACTTTGGCCAGATGTTGACATTAAAGCAGGTGATGCAATTGTCCTCAAAGTAACAGCACACCATTCCTTATGAAGCCGGTCGTTTTGATGTGGGAGGTTGCGAAAACTGTGGGAGGAGTAGCGCGCCAACATTTGGTAAAATGTGACAGCAGGAATCAATCCCATAGACTTTCATTGGGAACTGCTGCCCAATGAGTCTAGTGAATCCGAGGGGATAATAATAGTGTGGTTGCCCCGCGGCTAATGAGTTCAAGGAGTTCAGCTCTTCTAGAAATTACTCATGGCTGAACTCGTGGTCATGTAGTAAGCGAGTCCACATCTTTGTAGCAATTGGAAGTGTGCTCAGATTTAGTTTGTTTGTTGGGAGCTTTCTTTTTCTACGTTTGTTTTAACTACAAATAAAGCACGTTCTCGTTTTATACAGTTAGGAGGGACAAGATGAGCGGGACTGCAGTGGTTCTACTTTTGTTTTTAACTGCTTATCTGACGGACTACACGATGCAGGCTGCTGGGATTCCCACTGGGCCACTGCTCAAGACCACCTACCCTCGGGCTGTATTGATCAGCCTCAGGTCTACAAGTACATCTCTGCTTCAGGACGGATTCATAAAACCACCTTCATGCCATGGAACAGACATAACAATCAAAACAAGGAAGTGTGGCAAGAAAGGGGGTATCTGGACTTGGTGCAAAAAGAGGCCTTTTGGACAACCACTTCCATCCATCACGCTTCGGTAACGTCGAAAAGTATACGGAACAATACTGCCCTGTCAAGGCTAACCGCAGTAACTTGAAAAAAGTCAAAATTTAGTTATGAGTGAAATTGAACTTGTCAATAAATGTTTTATCTAGTGACCAAGTTTCAGTTAATGTCCCTCAGTTTTGGAGATATGGGGTTTTAAAAACTGCAGTAACTACAAAATCACACTCAAAACCCAGGCAGACCGCAGTAACTTCCAAACAGTGAAACTGAGAAAAATGGCTTTAAAGTGTTTTGACTTGCCATCCAAAATGTGTTATAGGTAGATAGATGATAGTACCCAGATTTAACATGTATTAATGAAGAAATCTTTAGGCATACAAAAATATGACAATAATTTTAATTAACCCCAAAAAAGCAGATACTGCACTCTGCTGCACGATTTCCTTAAATAATTATACAGGTAATGTACAGGCAAAGTGCAGTAACTTCAAATACAATGTTGTTTTCCCTCCAGCTTTCATAACTTAACCTAGCCATTTTGAAAATGAAATTTAACACCTGAATATATTGGAATGATGATGATCCAAATAAAATGGCTAGGTTAAGTTATGAAAGCTGGAGGGAAAACAACATTGTATTTGAAGTTACTGCACTTTGCCTGTACATTACCTGTATAATTATTTAAAGGGGAACTATCTTATAAATGGCCTTTTTGAGTGTTTAGCATTGTTTCCTAGCTATGTGAACTTATATTAATATGATCTATGTCTCAAAATTCTCATATTGGCGCATTCTTCCAATTCTCCTCTCACAATATTCACCCTCACTGAACTGAGTCATTTGAAAATGTGATGATTTGTGATGTCAGAAAGACACCGCTGCATGATAATGGAGAGGTACAAGATGAGCTGCACACAGT
The DNA here is from genome assembly GCF_963971535.1 of Notolepis coatsorum. Lineage (NCBI taxonomy): Eukaryota > Metazoa > Chordata > Actinopteri > Aulopiformes > Paralepididae > Notolepis > Notolepis coatsorum. The sequence continues at coordinate 25,339,822 of NC_140175.1, read as the reverse complement.
GGTTGGAGCCCAGGCTCAAAACGGCTCGAGATCTTGAGGTAGAAAAATGCTGTTTTTGAGGACTTGATTAGAAATACAAAACAATGAATTAAAAAAAAATATATATTACAGAGGTGTTCCATAGACTCACAGGAATTGTGTAAAAGTGCCCAAATAGAGAAAGAAATAGTAAAATAGTTCCCCTTTAAGGAAATCATGCAGCAGAGTGTAGTATCTGCTTTTTTGGGGTTAATTAAAATAATTACGTCATATTTTTGTATGCCTAAAGATTACTTCATTAATACATGTTAAATCTGGGTACTATCATCTATCTACCTATAACACATTTTGGATGGCAAGTCAAAACATGTTAAAGCCATTTTTCTCAGTTTCACTGTTTGGAAGTTACTGTGGTCTGCCTTGACAGGGCAGAATAGTTGGGTCAAGAACCTCAATTCCGTGAGCATTCTCTGGCTAAGATGTTTTGATGATTGATTTGACTTCTATGGACCTTTTATAAAAGATTTAGCCCCTGTGTCCCAAAAATCCTGGAATTTTTTGTCAGAGGGCCAAATCCAAAATACCGCCATCTTGAAAAATGTACTTTTGAACCAGAGCACCTAGGTCCTAGAATCATGTATGAATAATATACACATATTTGTGTAAATCAACCATGAGGATTCCGATTCTGACATCACTTTGATGTTATGACATAATTTTTACCCAGAAATCCAAGATGGCCACCATCCAGTAGAGCAAGAATTAAACTTTTGAATGGGAAGGTAAGATGTGATGTTTGGGCAGGGCTTCAGACTAACTTTTCCACTGATAGCACTGGAAACTTTCCCAAACTTTTTCATGTCTCTGATTGGGTCATGTTACGCTACGGCTAGACTATGCTTGTTAGCTATAAGGGTGGTATTTCCAGGGATCTAGGTCAGAATAAGGTTAGAGTTTGAAAGGAAGAGTAGTTGCATAGCTGCACAGTATATATGCATAACTGAAAATGGAAGAAATCAATCAACTCACAGGGACAAATAGACAGTGCATAACTCATCAGACTACATGTATCCTCCAGTGTGGCAGGCTTTGCGATGAAGCCACCGATTCCATTACCTCAATTGAGAGGTGGGAAAATATAAAGAAAAAGGCACTGTTATAGAGCGGTCTTAACACGTTCAGAAACGTCCATGCAACTGTTGATTGGGATAAAGGTCACGTCGTCCATAATACACGTAGGTTGACCTTATGGAATGCCAAGAAACTGGAACAGGCCAAGAAAAGCCGAGAGGTCGATGAAAGCCAATCTGAGTCTTCGTCTATGTCTGATGTTTGTTCGCCAGCTGCGGCTCCAGCTGCCAAGCGGCTGAGATAGAGTCTTGGGCTGATACATGATGAGACCAAATGTGTCTGGTTCTGTAAGACAGAGTCGACCAAGCATCCAGAATCAAAGCTGGTACTGATTTTGTACGATCATGCATGGGGCAGCTTTCAAGAGCCACACGGTGGCCCTGGAAGATCAGAGAATGCGAGACAGAATCAACCGTCTGACCCAGCCTCACCCACCCTCCTATACAGTCAGCCATGCCTGCCTCTGATGAACTCATTATGGACTTCAACTCAGCCCATGCTGTGGGAGAGGAGAAGTTGACCTCCATGCACCCATCCCTCTGAGCAAACGCTTGACATTTGCCAAGGGGCCATGCACGGAGAAGCCCAGGGAGGAACTCAGGGCAAGAGCTGCTGAGATGGAGCGGAGTGCTCTAGTTGTAAGAGTTAGACATTTGATTAATTTAGATTTGATTTATTTGACCTAAATTGAGAAACCCCAGCCAGTATTTGTTTTGGAGCCACCTGTGAAGTTTTGGGTCATTGCATATTGCGCTGTCCCTGTTCGTTGTGATACCGTACCCACCCAGCAGTTCTGTATCTCTCTCTGTATCTCTCAATTCACTATGAATTGAAAATGGGGGACCCTGATGTAAACAAGACAAACATCTTTCTCTGGTCTGCATCCCCTTAACAATTGTGTGTATTGAGCCGTACTGTATTGTACCCATTCTTCTGCAATCTGTTAAATAAAGTTTTCATTAATTAATTAATTAATTAATTAATTCATTCATTCATTCATTCATTCATTCATTCATTCATTCATTCATTCATTCATTCATTCATTCATTCATTCATTCATTCATTCATTCATTCATTCAGGTAGGTTCTTCTTTGAAATATAGCTTCCTTATTTGACAATTTTCTGCTAAATATAACTTTAAGTCTTAAATTGTAATACATAGTGTGTAACGTTCATTGTATTACATAGTTTAATGATAATTGTGTTAATTTGACCACTAGTACTAGTACTAGGTACGTTACATTTTGCAATGATAGAACTTCAAAAGTTCGCTGTGGCACCATTTCATGCATTCCATTCATTCCATTGTTGTCACGTTGCTCTCGTGGAGCTAGTTATTTTGGGAAATAACATAGAATGTATTCTTTTATGTTGTACATGTAGGTATACAAGATGTGCAGTGACCAGAAGACTACAACTGCAGGTATGTGGCACCATGCATATTGTAAATATGTTAATTAATTGACCTGTTTAGTGTCGTTATGTAAGTTTAGTGTAAGAGTTGAATTGTGTTCTTTTGACACAATAAATATACAAATATAAAGCTTTCAGCCGTACAAATGTTTAGACTGTAGCTTGTATACTGTGTTGTAGTACACAAGCTATATGATCACTGTTTAGTACACTGTTTTATGAAGTAAATGTTATTGAGGCATTACAAAAGAAAAGACCAGTTCTGTATCTCTCTGCTGAGGGTATACAAGATGTGCAGTGACTGTGTTGTTTTATGTGTCTTCTGCAGCAATAAATGGTGAAAAGCAGTTCCAAGTCACTCTTCTGTCTCTGGCTAAATGAGAACCGTTACACTCTCAAGGCAGTGATCGACCTAATTGAGGTCAGTCAACTTGTAAAATCTCTTTGAGTTGTCATGTTGTCGAGGAATGTGTGGCCTTATTCCACTCCAACGGCACATATAGGAAGACACAGAAGAGCAAGCTCATTCAGAAGCTCTCTCTCCAATCTGTAGATCTACAAGAACCCTACATCGCTCTTGTCGACATGATGGGCATGATCTGGAGGATGGCAACTCCCATCAGCAGAAGATCGTCAGACACAAGATGGCACCCGATACAAGTGGTTGGACTATGTCCACAAGGTGTCATCCATCATCCTTGCCCGCCATGGTGATGCTGACCGTATCATCTGTGTAAATGACCCGTACGAGGCAGCATGCTCATCTAAAGATGACATGCGAGACCGGCGGGTACAAGGTAAGGTACATGTCCCCAACACCTACGTGAAACTGGGCGACCCCTTCCCCTCTGCCGCAGAGAGTTCAAAACACTGCTGTGTAGCGTCGGCAAGAAGGAGTGGCTCCACAAAGTAATATGCAGCTATCTGACCGACCTTGTTGCACAGGATGTCGATACAGAGATCGTCTACTCTGTTGGCTCCCACTGCGCCAACTTTTCAATCCAGCAACCAATGCAGAACTACAGCTTTGACCAGTCTGAGGCGTCTGACACCATCCTCTTCTCTGCTTACACAGTTCTATGTGAGTCAGCCAGGCTACAGTGGCCCTGCTGTGGCACGGCGGCTGCTCTCGCGGTGGGGAGATAGCCTTGACCTTGAGGAGGAGGAGGTGGTAGAGGAGCTCTTTGAGTTTACATGACATGTTATCTATGGCGACAAGAAGAGTAGCACCATGGCTGAGGCCCGCGCCACAAAGTGGAAGAGCATGAAGAATGGCACTCAGACATGGCTGGGAGCTGGTGGGCGCTCGCTGTCGCCCTGTCCGCCACACACAACCTGCTCTCCCGACACATCTACCTGCACCAGGGCCAGCTGAAGAAAACGAGGAAGAGGAGAACGAGGAGGATAGCACGTTCAGTCACAGTCACATACCCCCCCCCCCCCGACACTCAACTAACCGCCTCGGCCAGTCCTTCATACCAGCAGCCATCAGTCTCCACCACAACAGTGGGCTGCAGGGACCGCTGCCAGACTTCCAACTCCTAGAAACCTCCATCACTGAGTGTTTCTGACTCCCACCTAAAAGGACAATATATAACTTATTATGATGTATATCACGGCATACTTACCTTATGCATACCGCACCTTATGTGTATCTGTATACTTCACCAGAGCATATTTTAGCGTTTTTAGATTAGATTTAGATGATTGGATTATTAGATTATATATATTGTAACTAGGGAAAATATAACTGAGAGGGCATACATACCCTCATCTTGCACCTTGTTGCCCATATGCGCATGTCCAGAGTTAATTATATTGTTATATTGTTTACACTGCCTTTTTATAGCTATTAAAGAGAGTGTATTTTGAAGTATAATTAGTAAGGCTGTCAAAATTAACGCACACTCAGGTGTATTATTGATACTCTCATTGATACTATGTTTGTTTCTGACTCAAAGTGTGTGAGAGAGAGAGAGAGAGAGAGAGAGAGAAAGAGAGAGAGAGAGAGAGAGAGAGAGAGAGAGAGAGAGAGAGAGAGAGAGAGAGAGAGAGAGAGAGAGAGAGAGAGAGAGAGAGAGAGAGAGAGAGAGAGAGAGAGAGAGAGAGAGAGAGAGAGAGAGAGAGAGAGAGAGAGAGAGATGAGGAAGGGGCAAGAGAGAAGAAAGCTGGGAGAGTGTGTGTGAGAGAGAGAGGGGGGGGCGGGGTGAATCCTCAGCCCTTGTGTGGGTGAATGTAACAAGTTCCTAACGTTTTCTTTCCCCTATTATTTCATGCACACTTTATTCATTGTTTTAAATTATTATTTTCTTTTAAATTATTTTGTGCATCACTCTGTTTTGAATTTGATGCACATTTGCAATGCATGAGGTTCATCCTTTTGTGTTAAATGGCTGCATAAAGCAAGCATTTGTTGACTCTCATGTTGATAAGAGTATTAAAACTAGAAAAAGGGCGGCTACGTGGCGTAGTGGGCAAGGCGCTCGCCACGAATGCGGAGACGCTGGGCTCGCCTGTTCGAGCCCAGCGCTCCACATTGCTTTCAGTTTAGCTGGTCGTTCATACTAATACACATTGGCCGTATTAGGGGGTGGGAAACTGATGGGTGGGGATCGGGCGTTGTGGACAGCGACTCCTACAGGTCGGTTGGTGCGCCTGCGCAGTAGAATCAGGAAGTGTCGGGGGCAGCGTGAGCCTCCCACGCGTTACTCCTCGCCACTGAGAGATCGAGCTGCGCAGGTGAAAAGATGCGACTGCTGTTACCTCAAGTACCGGAGGGGACTTGTGCTATGTATGACTTAGTCCACATTGCAGCCGGCTTGTGGGAGGCAAGAAACAGCGTTTGTGACAGGGGAGGGTTGAATTGGATGATACGAAATTGGGATGGGAGAAAATATAGAAAATGGGAGAAAAAGTGGATAAAAAAAAAAACTAGAAAAAGATCCGTTTTAAGGTAGATTTAGAACAGATACGGAGTGTGATTGTTGTCAATATGTATCTATGTGTATCTACCCTCTGTACAGCACTTTGGTTGACACGTGTCATGTTAAATGTGCTATATAAATAAATCTGATTGATTGATTGAGATAAAAAATATGCGATTAATTTGCGATTAATCGCGAGTTAACTATGGACAATCATGCCATTAATCAGATTAAATATCTGAATCGATTGACAGCCTTAATAATTAGTTATCTTGTCATACTGTACATTCATCAATTATTTTACTGAGATCCTTATGAAGGTAGTTTGTACAGCAGTACCATGGTAAAATTGGTTTTGACACTTTGAATGCCCAGCAGGGGGTGCACATTTAGTGCTTGAATGCCCAGCACCACTTCAATGTTAACGTTAATATCGCCTAATCTATGTTTTAAATTATGTGTGTGTCTAATGTGTCTAATCTGCCCGTCGCATTATCAATGACCCATTTCCAGTCAACATTGTCGAAGCGGATTGTTTTTTTATCGGTTCATTTCCGTTTTATATCATTTTGAAAAGCCCTCGTTTTCAAGAAGAAAAAAAAAGAATCCCTGATAAACGCTGATGTACTGTAATATTCTAGAACGTTGTCATTGTTCGGCCTATTTATGAATCGGTTTCAAATAAACGCTAGATTATCGATAGTATATGTGTACATATGCACGCTGGTGCCGCAAGCTGTAAATCGATTCTCTTATTTCCTGATCACTCATACAGTCAAAACAAAACAGCCATATCACATATAGGGGGAAAGCTTATATCTCCGTGAAAAAAGGTCTGATTATCCTAATACTGGTAAAATAGATTCCTTACCTGAGATCAGATGGTATCCAAATGGATTATTCCAATTTCTGATCGACCATTCCAAAAATCGATCCTTTTATTGATCCACCGCGTATACAGTAAAACACATAATCCCCGCTGCTCTGAGGGTCGAGCATGAAGCTGATCGGCCCCGGTTGCTTGCGTGAGAAGTAAAATGTGGAGTCCGGGTCTTTTTTCCCCATGCATTTTCATTGAATCCAATCCAAAAGGGTGAATTACCATCTGGGAGACGATAGGGGGGGCTTTTTTCACATCTGAGCACCGGGGGTGGCTGATTTACCAACGGTAGACTCGGTTGATGAAATATGAATTCAGATTGCTAATAAAAATAAAAAAACAAGAAAAAACGAATATTCTCGTTATGGGCATTCAACCCGCGGGGGGTAAACCCGAGAAAACTCGGGTTGGGCATCCAAAGCGTTAAAAGTAAACATTTCGCTTTACTGGGTTGTGGCCATCTTGGATTTCTGGGTCAAAATGATGTCATAACATCAAACTGATGTCAGAATCGGAATCCTCATGGTCGACTTACACAAAAAATTGCATTCATACATGATTCTAGGTGCTCTGGTTCAAAAGTACATTTTTCAAGATGGCGCCAGCAGGTATTTTGGATTTGGCCCTCTGACAAAAAAATCCAGGATTTCTGGGAGGGACACAGGGGCAAATTTTTTTTTTATATAAAAGGTCCATAGAAGTCAAATCAATCATCAAAACATCTTAGCCAGAGAATGGTCACGGAATTGAGGTTCTTGACCCAACTACAAAGCTGATGAACTGCAAGCCTGTGTGCAGTATCTTTCTGACTACCGTCAGTGCTGTCTGATTTGGTTTTCTGATCGGAAACCTGGCTCACGGTAAGAGCAAAGGAGGCGGTGTGTGTGTGTGTTTTCATAAATGACAAGTACTGTAATCACAGTGAAGCACAGAATCTGCACAAAAGACATAGAACTTCAAGTGGTCAATCTAAGACCATATTACCTGCCCCGTTTGAAATACATCAGATCAGTCTTTTCATTGTCTGTATTGCACCCTCAGCTAAGGTTAAGGAAGCCGCCAGCACTATACACGATCTGATAGCGCAGGCTGAGGCAAATACGCCCGATACGGCAAAGATTTGATATTGGGTGATTTCAACCTCTGCAGTCTGACTGAACCTTTACCAGCATACCATCAATATGTGACAATAACCTCCCCACTCAGGAGGATGCCTGCCTCAATCGATGCTATGGTAATATTGGAAAGGCCTATTATGCCCAGACATTTCCAGGGCTGGGAAGCTCGGACCATAATATGATTCAGCGAATGCCTGCTTATCAACCACGGCTACGTTGGGAGAAAGCACAAGGAATAGAAGCCAAGTGCTGGACCAGTTAGGCGACCGCTGCCTTGAGTGACTGTTTTGACTGGACCAGTTAGGCAATCGCGATCATATTGGACTCATCGCAAGATATCAATGACACAGCACTTGCCGTATTGGGATACATGAGTTTCTGTGAGGACTTAATTATTCCATAAAGACAATAAAGCTCTACCCAAATAACAAACCCTGGGTCACCACAGAACTGAAAGAACTGCTTAACCAATACAAAAATTGGTTATTCAAAACCAATAATAAAGAGGAAAAGAAAGCTCTACAGAATGAAGAATCAAGAAGACAATAACAGAAAGCAAGGCCGCATATAAAGATAAAATGCAGTCCTTTTTTAATCATGATGCTAAGAAGCCTGGCAGGGACTACAAATGATCAAAAGTTATAAACTCGGGTGGCATCGGCTGTAAGGTCTTGCGGTCGTTTGCTGATTCACTTGCAGATCCTTTTTAAAGGTTGTTTCAGTGCTCATTGGACACGTGGGGTGATCCCTGACCAGTGGGAACAGTCTCTGATTGTACCTGTGCCCAAAAATAACCCAAAGTGATGAATGACCTGTGGCCAGTTGCCCTAACCTCAGTACCTATAAAGTGCTTTGAGAAGATAGTGTTAAAACATCTCCTCACTCACGTTTCACCACAGTCTGCCGTCCACTGCACATTCATAACACTATAGGCATCTTATCTTTGGTAAGAGGAGAAAGCTCAAATGTGCCAGCCTAAGTATAGCATGCAGGGGCCCGCAGATCTGGAATGAACTCGACGAGAGTCTGAAACAGTCAAAATCCATCTCCACCTTCAAAAAATCACTGAAAGAGAAATTGCTCAAATCATATCTAAATAGTAACCAAACTTGGGAATATTATTTGTCTGTATTTATGTATGTATGTTGTATGTATGTAAGTAGCAGTGATGAAGTCGTAATATGGGAACTGCCCACACGCCACGTGCATGCACGCTCTCGCGCACGCACGCGCATACATGTGCCCTCAGTTGCGCACAGAACAGATGATTATTATGCATAACAATGTTTTAAATGTAATTGTAGTTACAATTTCTTTAATTGAATTAACTTAAACTAGAAAAGTAAATACAAACTAAATTAACAATGTAACTTAGAGTTATTTTACAGAAGGACAGTTTCCTTCAGACTGAAGCACAACTTGTCTCATCCTTCCAGTCTGGAGATCAAGCAGCCCCCCACCAATTGGTAGCTTACAGCCAGGGCTTGTATTTTGTTTTGGCACTTCTCGTAGGTATCCTGCTATTATTATGCAAAGTCTATAGGTGATAAGTGCCGGCCGCCGGCCGGGTAGCTTCATTGCTTTCTACAACGGCCGGGTACTTATCACACGGCGCGACGAGTGCGCGCATGCACATCATTGCGCGCACTTCTGCCCTGAGTGACCTACTATAACACGCCGTGTAACCGCGTGTCAGCACGACCGCATCCCTGGTAAGTAGGCAGGTGTGTAAGTCTATCCATGTTGTGTGTTTTGTTTGCCTCTGTTTGTGACCAGGCTCCCTCCAAAAGCTTTACGTAGCTTCTTGGGAGACCTGGCACACTACACAATTTCGATGATGATGTTCTCACCATGATGATGATATGTATTGTATTGTATCATGTGTGTGTGTGTGTGTGTGTGTGTGTGTGTGTGTGTGTGTGTGTGTGTGTGTGAATCAATTCAAATTCAAATTCAAAACTTAGATCCTCGTCAGTTTGTATACCAGCCAGAGCAGGGGGTTGAGGACTCACTGCTGACAATGACCAATATGAACACCTTGACCGACCTCACAGCTTTGTGAAGATTGTGTTTGTTGATGTCAGCCGTGCATTTGACACAATACAGTCAGCCCCCACAGATCTCATTTCATGGATCAATGATTTTCTCCTGAACCGTACCCAGCTGGTCAGATTTAACACAGCTATTTCCTCCCCCCCCCCCTAGGTTTATAAAGACAGGGGCCCCACAGGGCTGCATTTTGTCTCCCATACTGTATACATTGTACCAATGAGTGTCAAGCTTCAGTCTCCACCCACACACCCTCTTTTAAAGTATGCAGATGATACAGCCTTGGTGGGGTTCCAGCTGACAACTCGTGCCTGTGTGGCTTTGATCTACTTTTTTCTCCCATTTTCTATTTTTCTCCCATCCCAATTTCGTATCGTCCAATTCTCCCCTCCCCTGTCTCCATGCCTCCCACAAGCTGGCTGCAATGTGGACGAAGCCTTACATCACGTGTCCCCTCCGGTACTCGAGGAAGCATCTTTTCACCTGCACAGCGCGATCTTTCAGCGTCGGGGTCTGCGTTTGGAGGGCACGCCGCCCCCGTCGCTTCCTGATTCTGCTGCGCAGGCGCACCAACCGACCTGTAGGAGTCGCTGTCCACAACGTCCGATCCCCACCCATCAGCTTCCCACCCCCTAATACCAATTGTATTAGTATGAACGACCAGCCAAGCTGATAGCAATGCGGAGAGCTCGAACCCAGCGTCTCCTGCATTGGTGGTGAGCGCCACTGCACCACCTAGCCGCCCTTCTGACAATTTTCTTGAAGTTAACAAAAAACAAGGAAATGGTCGTGGATTTTAGACGAAGCAGAGTAGAAATCACACACATAAAGGTCAACGACAAACCCATTGAGAGAGTTATTACTTACAAGCACAGAGGGATAGAGATCGATGACCAGCTGAAGTTCAATTGCTACTGCAAAGGTTTGACATGTTCTTCTTGAGGAAATTCAATAGTTTTAATGTGGGTTGTTTTGTTTTGTGACAACCCATAATCTACACTCATTGCACACACATCCACATGCACACACTCACTTTTAAACAAACACTCACCTTATTAAGGTAAGGTGCAAATGCAAATGAGGAATGTAGTGCAAATCTCTTTAATACATAGATTAAAGTGTCTAAAGTGAGTGTTAAAGTTCTTTATACAATGGCATGCAAATTTCTTGATTCTGATTGGCTGAAACAGTGAAGTTGCCGGTTGTTATTTAGTATAACACACTCCACGTGACCCCAGATCCCTCCCACAACCGAATTACTTAATTTTTTCTGTCTGAATCAATCCGCCATAGATAGAAAGATGGAAGTATGAATAGCTTTTGAACGAATCCTCCAAAAAAGATACAGTCAACTGGAATATGTTAGTTTGTTACATACACATGGATTATGTAATAAATTTGTCATGACTCATTGTGAAACAAAGGAAAAATCGCAAACATTTTCAAAATGTATAAAAAAACTAAATGGCAGAAAAAAAAAATTGTTTTCTTTTTTGTCAGATTTGATTGATTGATTGATTGAAAATTGTATTACCAGATTGCAGAATGGGTACAATACAGTACGGCTCAATACACGCAATTGTTAAGGGGATGCAGACCAGACAAATACTTTCGTCTTGTTTACATCAGGGTCCCCCATTTTCAATTCATCATAACATATATGACATACATGACATACAGATAGACAGTACTGCTACATCTTGTTTAAGAAGCACAGTGAAGTTACCTACAGTAGTAACATTTTCAATCAATCAATCAATCAATCAAACCGGTTGTTATTTGATTGATTGATTGATTGAAGATTTTATTACCAGATTGCAGAATGGGTACAATACAGTACGGCTCAATACACACAATTGTTAACACTTTGATTGCCAGCAGGGGGTGTGCTATTTATCGCTTGTGTGCCACCGCTCTAGTCAATGAGAGGGCGAGCACATTTGCAAACGCATAAACTATATCTTAAATTATGGCTATGTGTCTAATACACCCGTGGCTTATCAATGACTTGCTTGCAGTCAACATGTACGAAACAGATTGTTTTTTCATCAGTACATTTCCGTTTTATACCGTTCTGAAAACGAGTATAGTTTTGAAGATTTCTAGTGATTCCAGAAAAATCCGCGAAAATAGCCATTTACTGGAATACACAAAACACGTTGTCATTTTTCTGCCTATTTATGAATCATTTCCAAATAAACGCTAGATTATCGATAGTATATGTGTACTTATGCACGCTAGAGAAGCGGGCTGAAAATCGATTATCCATGACCTGGTCAGCGCTAACGTCATACACGCACACACAGCCACACACACACACGTTGTGAAATATGTGAAAAAAACATCTGATTACCCCAAGACTGGTAAAATAAAGTCCTTACCTCACATCAGATGTTCTGCAAAAAGATTATTCCAATTCCTGATCGCCATTCCAAATATCGATCGCGTTTATTGATCCAACGATCCAACCTCGAAACACATAATCCACGCTGCTTCCAGTCCCCTCAATGAATGCAATAGTCTCAGGTTACATTGCCTCAGAAGTAATATATGGAATCCGGAGTTTTTCCCCCCCATGCATTTCCATTGACTCCAATCCAATTGGTGCAATACCATCCGGGAGAGGATAGGGGGCAGTATTTGCCCTTTTCGAGGTCAGAGCCAGTCCCAATGATAACGTGAGGCTGGATAATGTAATGCTTAAAGGATAACTCCACTATTTTGGGAAATTAGCTTATTTAACATCTTCCCTGGAGTTAGACAAGAAGATGCATACCTTTTTTGTCTCTGTGCGTGCATTTTAGCTTTGGGAATAGATGCTCCGTTAGCATAGCTTAGCTTCATCACTGGAAGTGGGGGAGGACAGTAGCCTTACAGTGCCTTACAGTGTATTGCAAGGTCTGACATTGACCAAACTTGATATGCATGACCTTGGTGGGCTCTAGGTCAACTCCTGAAAAGGGGGTCAATGTCAGACTTTGCAATCAAAAGTTAGGGGGCTAATAACCCTTGCCATAATTTCAGTGCGCCCCTAACTTTTGATTGCAAGGTCTGACATTGACCCCCTTTTCAGGAGTTGACCTAGAGCCCACCAAGGTCATGCATATCAAGTTTGGTCAATGTCAGACCTTGCAATACACTGTAAGGCACTGTAAGGCTACTGTCCTCCCCCACTTCCAGTGATGAAGCTAAGCTATGCTAACGGAGCATCTATTCCCAAAGCTAAAATGCACGCACAGAGACAAAAAAGGTATGCATCTTCTTGTCTAACTCCAGGGAAGATGTTAAATAAGCTAATTTCCCAAAATAGTGGAGTTATCCTTTAAGTACCTCACTGTCTGCATTTGTACCTCACTGTTTACTCATTTTTACTCACTGTACTTAGATTGTAATTAGGCTGCACTTTAGATTGTATATTGTATTGTATATTCCTCTTTTACTTACTTTTTTTTGTACTGTATGAAGCACACTCTCAGGGGCTCACACAGAACCAAGCATTTCACTGTAAAGTACATGTATTTTATTGTGACAACTAATAAACAAACTTGAAACTTGCAGCGCATGGTCAGGATGGAGAGTAGGGTCACGGGGTACGACCAGGTGTCGGCTGCTCAGTTGTATGAAGATCTCAGCCTCAGAGTATTAAGGCTGAGCGCATTAAGCGCCCACTACACAACACATCCTCAATGACCCTGCTCACTACACAACACATCCTCAATGACCCTGCTCACTACACAACACATCCTCAATGACCCTACTCACTACACAACACATCCTCAATGACCCTACTCACTACACAACACATCCTCAATGACCCTACTCACTACACAACACATCCTCAATGAGCCTACTCACTACACAACACATCCTCAATGACCCTACTCACTACACAACACATCCTCAATGACCCTACTCACTACACAACACATCCTCAATGACCCTACTCACTACACAACACATCCTCAATGACCCTACTCACTACACAACACATCCTCAATGACCCTACTCACTACACAACACATCCTCAATGACCCTACTCACTACACAACACATCCTCAATGACCCTACTCACCCACTACACAACACATCCTCAATGACCCTGCTCACTACACAACACATCCTCAATGACCCTGCTCACCCACTACACAACACATCCTCAATGACCCTACTCACTACACAACACATCCTCAATGACCCTGCTCACTACACAACACATCCTCAATGACCCTGCTCACTACACAACACATCCTCAATGACCCTGCTCACTACACAACACATCCTCAATGACCCTACTCACTACACAACACATCCTCAATGACCCTACTCACCCACTACACAACACATCCTCAATGACCCTGCTCACTACACAACACATCCTCAATGACCCTGCTCACTACACAACACATCCTCAATGACCCTGCTCACTACACAACACATCCTCAATGACCCTGCTCACTCACTACACAACACATCCTCAATGACCCTACTCACTACACAACACATCCTCAATTACCCTACTCACTACACAACACATCCTCAATGACCCTGATCACTACACAACACATCCTCAATGACCCTGCTCACTACACAACACATCCTCAATGACCCTACTCACTACACAACACATCCTCAATGACCCTACTCACTACACAACACATCCTCAATGAGCCTACTCACTACACAACACATCCTCAATGACCCTACTCACTACACAACACATCCTCAATGACTCTACTCACTACACAACACATCCTCAATGACCCTGTGTACCCACTACACAACACATCCTCAATGAGCCTACTCACTACACAACACATCCTCAATGACCCTACTCACTACACAACACATCCTCAATGACCCTGCTCACTACACAACACATCCTCAATGACCCTGTGTACCCACTACACAACACATCCTCAATGACCCTACTCACTACACAACACATCCTCAATGACCCTACTCACTACACAACACATCCTCAATGACTCTACTCACTACACAACACATCCTCAATGACCCTGCTCACTACACAACACATCCTCAATGACCCTACTCACTACACAACACATCCTCAATGATGCTACCCACCCTACCCACCCAACCGAGCTATCAGAGCAATGGAAGGTTCCTGCAAAGAACAATAAAAACAGAGAGAGTTTGTCTCTGAAGAAGTATTTTGTTCCCTCAGCAAGCAGACTGTTAAATAAGAGGGAGGGACACCTTGGATCCAACAGTAGTTCGTCTAGGGCTGTGTGCAATGGTAATCCTTGTGCAATAATCAGTACAGTGCGAGTCACTTGAGGCCACTGTCAACAGCCAGACTATCAGGACCTTCATTCGGGGCTTTAGACTGTGAGTTCAATGGTCGGATATGAAACCTCATGCCTAGTGCGAGTGGGGGAGAAATCGTCTGGTCACGCCCCGTAATATACGACAAACGTTGTATCTAGTTTAAGAGGCACATGCTCCTCTTTCCAAGCTCATTAACTGGTCAATAAAGTCCAGCTGTGCTTCTCTCACTGCGTCTTCTCTTCTCCGACACAAATTATGGCATAATGAAACATGATGTTGCCAAATTGTCTTTTCATGACCGAAAGGACGACCAGGGCAACGTTTTGATGTATTTGTTTTGTATATGCATGCAGAATTGCTGTTGCGATTTACAAAATGTCTTAGCAATTCAAAATTCAACATTGCTCACAAAAAGTAAAATCTTCCCCACACTGTGTGCCGAAGGTTTCCACAAAGTAATAGCACACCATTCCCAAACAAGCTGGTTGTTTTGACACCTTACATGTGTGTGTAGTGGGAAATCTCTGGGAGGAGTCATTTTGAAGAGCCATAACTTGTTCACTATAAGTCCGATTGACACAAAACGTTGTAGGCATATGCGGCCGCGATTTGAGGTATACATGTACATGCAAAAGCTGTGGGCGGAGTAGCGTAGAAGCTAAATTAGGCGAAAGTATGGTAGATATGGGAACTTCGGCCAGATGGTGATGCTAAAGCAGGCGATGCAACTGTCCCCAAAGTAACAGCTCACCATTCCTTATGAAGCCGGTCGCTTTGAGGTGGGAGGTTGCGAAAACTGTGGGAGGAGTAGCGGGCCAAAGTTTGGTCAAATGTGACAGCAGGAATTAATTCCATAGACTTGTGTGGAATAATGATCCCCCCCCCCCTCAAACAATCTCCCAGTCATGTTCCAACCCTCCCCCATTCATCCACCTTTGTCTCTCACCTGATACCACCCCTCCCCTTTCTAACTCCCCCCTCCCCCCTCCAATCCAATACCCGGGCCGCGTCTATACTTTCGACAACAAATGTTTGTTTCCGCGTTCGAGTTTTGCGCTCTGATTGGCCAGGTCATGTGACATGTGCGCCAATCGTGGGACGGCAAGTTCGGCGCCTATTTCCGGGTCTAACAGCCTGCAAACTACCTAATGCCTAGTTTAACACTGGTTAAGCTTAGGCGACTCTTTCGCAGTTGGTTAAGGTTAGAGTTTGGAATCAGGGCAGGCGTTCTATCGCCATGCTCTAAGACAAACTCTAACCTTAACCAACTTCGAAAGAGCGCCTAAGCTTAACCAGTGTAGAAACTTGCGGTCCCACGATTGGGCGTACATGTCACATGACCTGGCCAATCAGAGACGCGGAAACACGACTTTGTTGTCGAAAGTATTCAGGCACCCGGGCCATTCTATCCAGAATCCCTTTCTCTCCACTATAAAGACCTACGTCTCACTGGATTCTGCGGGAGCTCTCTGGGGACACATCAGGCCAATGTCTCCATTGAGTCATCCACCGTAACTCTTGATCTACTTGTACCTGTTTGGGTATAATAAACCTGTGTTTAACCAAGTCTATATTTGACTAAGTGCATTCATTGATCCAGTTATATTCCTCCACACTTGCATTGGGAGCTAGCGCCCCCAATGAGTCTAGTGAAACTGAGGGGATAATAATAGTGTGGTTGCCCCACGGCAGAACACACTAATGAGTTCAATGGGTTCCAGTTCTTCTAGAAATGACTCATGGCTGAACTCGTGGTAATGTAGTAGTAAGAGTGTCCACATCTTTGTAACGATTCATCTTCAACGCCATTATGTCTTATAACTATCTCTGCCTTGTTTCATTATGTTCTGTCCGTGTCCCGACTGTGCACAATGAAGGGTTAAAGCAGACTTGCTTACTTGTACTTTATTCACCGTTGTTATAGTTACAACATAAGCTTGGTTCCACCACAAGTGAACCCTCGGTGTCACCTCTAAAAGAGTCCTACGTGCAACAGCACTTAAATAGAACAATCCTATTGTTACATGCCTGGCCCACCGTGCCATGTAATTGCAACATCTTGTGTTCGAATCCACCCAGTGACCTTTGTAGCATGGCATCCTCCTCATTCTCTCTCCCCATGGTGTCCTGTCAGGCTTGGTCCCGTCCAATAAAGCGTTAAAATAAAAAATACTATCCCCGTCCCTTTAAGATTGTCTCACATGAGGTTATATTACGAGGAGACGACGGTCATCATAATCAGGTGTAATATTGATACGAAAGTCCCTCACTGTGTTGCCATCATAGTTTTAAAGCGCAAGCATCCGTTTCATCTGAAAGACTGTTTCTTTTCTTGGCACCCATCAGTTAGAGAGCCGGACGATATATAGGAAGACCTGCAGAGAGAGTCGCGTAGAGATGTGCGTGCGGTTTGTTTGTTTCCATCATTGGCTTCCGCCGTCCATCACGGGTGGGTCGGGCTGATCTATACATCGCAGCGGGACTTGATGTGGAGGAGGAGTGGGACGGAGACTCACCCGCTGTTACTGAAATGAGAGATGCAAAGTGCTGTCGTCTCAAAAATAAAGAAATCCGAGGCCCCTTAGCAGCAGATAGATAAGCCGGTTAACCTGTGGAGAACGGGATGAGAATCGCAAATGGAACAGCAATGTCAAAACAACAGTGGCTCTTTGTGCTTTGCAGATGAGTATGGATAACAATGGGAGGAATGGATATATAACGTGGATCAAGTAAAATGTCACAACTGGGGAATGTTCCCAGGCTTTTGGCCAAAAGAAACACATGATTTGGATGGTGTGTGTGTGATGTGTGTGTGTGTGTGTGTGTGTGTGTGTGTGTGTGTGTGTGTGTGTGTGTGTGTGTGATGTGTGTGTGTGTGTGTGTGCGTGTGTGCGTGTGTGTGTGTGTGTGTGTGTGTGTGTGTGTGTGTGTGTGTGTGTGTGCGTGCGTGCGTGCGTGTGTGTGTGTGTGTGTGTGTGTGTGTATTGTACACACATGGCTGGTCCTTAAGGTCCCTTGAGTTTGCTCTGAACAGGGTGAATCTGCATTTGGTTATGATGCCTCTAGCTCATGGAATGAACTCCAACAGTCCTTAAAGCTTGAGATTCTCCCCTCTGTAGCAGAATTTAACACCTTTGATCTCCAACCTTCATCAATCAAGTTGTACGTGTTTTAATTGATTTGTTATCTTTACTTTTTGCCTCGCCTTGTTGTCTTATTGTTATGATTTTATATGCTGTGTGATTTTATATGCCTTCTTTTTGCTTAACTCTGTAATGCACATTCGACGTGGCTGTAAATGAGGGAAGAAACCTCAGTTGCATTTTGAGTTTAAATAATGGTTTGAAATTAAATGAAAATGAAACATGCCGTTTACAACGCAGTATGTCCCTCCACTCTGCTCTATGGAGCAGAATCCTGGACCCCATACCGCCGGCACATCACCAACCTGGACGCTTTCCACATCCGTTGCCTCCAAAGGATCCTCGGCCTGACCTGGGAAGATCGAGTCCCCCACACAGACATCCTCAACAACACCAACTCAATCTGTATGGCCGCAGCTGTGGCCAAAAAACATCTTCGTTGGATAAGGCACACCATACGTATGCCTGACCACTGCCTGCCCCGCCAAGTTCTCTATGGCCAACTGAGAGGAGCAAAGCGGGCTGCTGGAGGCCAAAAGAGACGCTTTAAGGACTACACCAGGGACCTCCTAAAGTGTGCAAACATCACGCAGCTTGAAACTCTGGCACTCGACAGATCAGCCTGGCAAGTCACTTGTGCCACTGCAGTTTCCCAAATACACCAAACAAACCAAGACCGAAGATCTGAGAGGCGCACGCAACGACACCAGTGGGCGGCTGGCATCCCCCAGGTATCTGGCTTCCCTTGCACCATCTGTGGACGGGTGTGCGGCTCAAGGATCGGACTCAACGCCCACGAGAAGTGGCACCAGCGGCAGCGTTGCTAACCCCCCCCCCCCCCCCCCCCCCTCACCCCATCCCTGGAGCAAGCGTCATCATCGAACACAATGGACAGCTAAGAGTGTGTGTGTGGGTGGGTGTGCGTCGGTAAGCTTGCCTTACACACTTAACGTTAACATACATACTTTCCTTTATTCATTCTCCAAAAAGGCATTTGAGGTTTCATTCATTTCCAACGCTGTCAAGATTAGAAGTATATTAAAAACGGATAAAAACACAAAATAAAGATAAGGAAAAGAAAAAGCAGCTCAGACTAGACGTTGAATGAATAGGACAAAAACACACAAAAAAAGATCAAAATGAAAAACAGTCACAGACTAAAGCAGGGAGATTTGTAATCACAAATATATGTGTGTGTGTCTGTGTGTGTGTGTGTGTGTGTGTGTGTGTGCATGTGTACTTGAGTGTGTATGTACTATCTGTGCCATGTGTGTCTGTGAGTCTGTGTGTGAGAGAGAGAGAGAGAGAGAGAGAGAGAGAGAGAGAGAGAGAGAGAGAGAGAGAGAGAGAGAGAGAGAGAGAGAGAGAGAGAGAGAGAGAGAGAGAGAGAGAGAGGGGGAGAGCGAGCTCTGTCTCACAAGGTTTGGAGAGCGAGCTCTGTCCAGTATTTGCACTGCGTTATCGGTAATTAATTTTAATTAACCAGGCAGACAGGCGTACGGCTGATAGCAGATGGAGGAGTCTGGCTCCTCGACGTGCCGGCGATCCACTCCACTGACTCCTTCACCTCTCCTCTTCAACAGCTCTCTCTCCTCCCTTCTCTCCCCCTCCTTCTCTCCCTCCCTCCTTCCAACCCATCAACCTGCAGGGTCAGAGGGTGAGGCCAGGCCCCATCCGTCAGCCCCAGCCAGCCTGGGCAGGAAGAGACAGGATGAAACACAAGACTATGTCATTCTGGTCTCTCTCTCTCTATCTATCTCTCTCTCTCCACTCTCTCTCTCCCTCTCTCTCTCTCTCAGGGCGATGTGAAGATGTAATCAACCCCTGACAACCCCTCACTGAAAGACAAACAGGAGGTTCTTAAATCTTCATTAGTCAATGGTAAATGAGGTTTGTTTTGCACCGCTACGTACACCCGGCCAACACACACACACACACCAATATACGCACGCACGCACGCAACGCACGCACGCACGCACGCAACGCACGCACGCACGCACGCACGCACCGCACGCACGCACGCACGCACGCACACACACACACACACACACACACACACACACACACACACACACACACACACACACACACACACACACACACACACACACACACACACACACACACACACACACACACACACACACACACACACACACACACACACACACACACACACACACACACACACACACACACACACACACACAGATATCCACTCACTTGCCTGTAGCTAAATTTCATTACCCAGCTTCCAAACTCTACATGCTTGACTGGTCAACGGGGAGAGAAAAAAATCAATAGACGCCATTACCATGGTTTTCAGTTAAGATGTAATGGATATGCCAGCCGAGTGTGTGTGTGTGTGTCGGTCTGTCAAGGTGTGTGTGTGTGTGTGTGTGTGTGTGTGTGTGTGTGTGTGTGTGTGTGTGTGCTCTCTGCTCTCTGCTCCCACTGAGCCCTGTGTGCAGAGTCAGTAAACACAATGCCGCCTTCAATTAACCCTGCATCTCTAATTGATTAAAATCCCCTGCGGTGCAATTATGAGATCTGATAGACACGCTTCCCTCTTCTCTGTGTTTCTTTCCTTCTGTCTTCCTTCATCCTACTCATCTTCTCTTTCTTCTTCTTCTTCTTTCTTCTTCTTCTTCTTCTTCTTCTTCTTCTTCTTCTTCTTCTTCTTCTTCTTCTTCTTCTTCTTCTTCTTCTTCTTCTTCTTCTTCTTCTTCTTCTTCTTCTTCTTCTTCTTCTTCTTCTTCTTCTTCTTCTTCTTCTTCTTCTTCTTCTTCTTCCTTCTCCTCTGCTCCTTCTTCTTACTTCTCCTTCATCCTCCTCTTCCGTTGCTTCTTCTTCCTTTTCATCCTCCTTCTTCCTCCTTCTCCGCTCCTTCTTCTCTTTCTTCTCCTTCTTTCTCCTCCTCTCCTTCTCTTTCTTCTCCTTCTTCTTCTTCTTCTTCTTCCTCCTCCTTGTTATTCTCCTCCTCTTTCTTCTTCTCCTTCTTCTTCCTCCTTCTTCTCCTTCTTCTTACTCATTCTTCTCCTTCTTCTCATTCATCTTCTTCTTCCTCCTTCTTTTTCTTCCTTTTCTCCTTCTTCTTCTTCTTCTTCTTCTTCTTCTTCTTCTTCTTCTTCTTCTTCTTCTTCTTCTTCTTCTTCTTCTTCTTCTTCTTCTTCTTCTTCTTCTTCTTCTTCTTCTTCTTCTTCTTCTTCTTCTTCTTCTTCTTCTTCTTCTTCTTCTTCTTCTTCTTCCTCCTCCTTCTTCCTCCTCCTCCTCCTCCTCCTCCTCATCTCCTCCTCTTCTCCTTCCTCCTCTTCTTCTTCCTCTCCTTTGGCTCCATCAGTCATATTGTGAGATATATAATATTACATGTGCTTGTCAGGGGAAATAAACAAACATCTCTCTCCTACAGTAGCTGTCTTAACGCTTCACAACACCACAACACCGGGTCGCATTTGATGACATTGAATCATATCCAGGGAGGCCCAGCTGTGATCTGACACACACCTCGGGAGGCACAGCACTTCTAACCTGTAAATGTGCCACTGTGTCTTGCCAGAATGTGTGTGTGTGTGTGTGTGTGCGTGTGTGTGTGTCCGTGTGTGTGTGTGCGTGCGTGTGTGTGTGTGTGTGTGTGCGCGTGCGCGCTCATCATCTGTGTTAAACGTCCACCTCATCATACTTGTGTGTGGGAAGCCTTCACCCAGCGGGGGCAGAGCAGCTCAGTGTTATTGAGGGGGAAAGGCCCGTGATGAGAAGCCATTGCAGCCCATTGAAGTAACACTTGGGGCAAATTACTCTTGGAACGCGACGACTATACAGGCTGTACAGCAGCCTCATCACAGAATCATTCCAACTGGAGGAGTGGCAATAAAGCATCTCCACACACACACAGACACCTCATGAATAACAATAAGGGGCAGGACACAATCACTTCAACGGCACAGAGTTTTAAACAATGGGGAAGGGGGACTGTGCATAATTCATCCATTCATTCTCCCTCTCTTTCTCCCCGCGCGACCCACATGCACATAAACACACACATCGTGGTTTATTGGTCTATTGTCTTGTACTATTGTACCGCTGACTCGGTACAACTATAGCCGTTGAGAACCTGCAACTCTCATTTAGATATGCTTATTGGTCTTACGCTTGCACTTAATGCGAATAAAACTAAATTCACAATGTTCTGTAGGACTAGAGATATTGACTGTGAACGGGTCTGGCGTTGAGAGTTACAGAATACAAATATCTTGGCATTTGGCTTGATGAGAAATTTACATCTAAATACCGTAATATAAGCAATCTTGCCAGTAAACTGTGGGACAGAACCAGCTTCTGCATGATTGGCAGAAAGAGGGTCATTGAAGCAGTTTTTCCATCTGTCACTGGTGATAGTTATAGCACTCAGCATTGTACCCTGTACAATAAGATTGGGCGGTCCTCTCTGGCAGAGAGACGTGATTTGCACTGGCATCCATTTCTATATAAAGCCAGTGTTGGAGATTTTCCCATCACTTCATTACCGGACTAGACCTCTGCACCTCATCATACTCGCTCCAGTGATTGGCTTACACTTCAAACCCCCCAGAGTTGAACTTGAGGAATCTGCTTTTAGCTTCTGTGCCCCCAGACACGTGGAATGTCTTGCGATGCACCTTCAAACTCAATACTTCAGTAACCATTGGACAGTTTAAGTCTTTAATGACCAACCCTTTCACCCCAGTCTGCAGTTGTTTTTAATTGTTTTGTTGATTGACTTTTTGTTGTTGTTGTTGTTGTTGTTGTTGTTGTTGTGTTTATCGTGTGCTGTATTCTCGACATTATCTGAAACGAGCGTTAAACTCGCATAAAATAAAAGTTGAACCAACGAATGAACGACGTGGTCGACAAAGTCTTCAAGTGATTTAGTCGTGAGGGGATTTTCAGATTAAAGGTGAAGATGGCAGGTGAAGATGGCAGGTTCAGCGACGCGCAGTCCTGGTCACAGAGGCTTAAAAAGGCCTCTGACTAGATAATGGGCATCACTCACGTTGTCACAGCTATAGACGTCCTGTCAAGGGGGCCAACTGCACACTCCCTCACTGGCCTGTTTTGATTAATGTGTTCACGGGCGGCCCACGTCTACTTAAGAGCCAAATTCCGTATAACAAATAGTCCCGTCACTTTGATGTGCACTGCGGAAAGTGCCTGTAATGCTGACCAATATATCCTCTGCGGGAAATGTCTTTGTTTGATGATTAATGTGATATAATTGACCGATGGACGTCGGCGATATAACGCAATTATCTAACCCATGAATCAGAGGAAATTAAAGGCCAGTCAGGGGGAAATAATACACTTTTTATATATAGTGTGGAAGTGTGGAAATTGACTACAGATCCCCTCTCAAATCTCTCTAACTGGCTTGAAGAACTAATTCAAAACCGACCTTCTTCCCCACGAAGGGAGACAGCGCGCTCGGAAGCGTTTCTTTTTCTCTTTTGATTTCCTACTTTAAATATTGTTTTGAGTTATTCTCAACACCTGGCTACCACCGGGTGGAATGAATAGGACCCATTTGGTTTCCCGATGAGAAGCGAGAAGAGGAGCCGCCGGCCCGGCGTGTCCGCGGGGCTCGACGAGACGCGGCCCCTAGATAATGACTGGAGCTCTATGCGGGAACCGGGGACACCTTACTCCAGGTCAGAGGCGGGGGGTGTGAAATCTCTTCATCAAATCTGCAGGCAAACACACAGCCGCGGGCCAGCGGGTGTACGCAGCATGCTTCACTCGCCCGCTCTCCGGCCAAAACCAACTGAATCCCGCACGTAGTCACGAATAACTCCGACGCAGCTTGACATTTGGCATAGGGAGAGAGTATATTGGATTTATAATCGAATTAGTGAGTAGAAGGACTCTTTCAGGGACCTTGTTTTGCCGAAGCTAAATGACTTAGCGTATAGCTTTCCTCCTTGGACGTCGTTCACACGGGTGAAATTGTGTTTTATGAAAAGTCAAGTCAAGTCTTGCATCTGATTAAAGCTCACCAAAGGATTAACTTCGCAGAGAGAAAACAGGCTATGAACTTTCTGCACACATTTCCCCCCCTGTCGTCTATGCTAAATTCACAGGGAGAAGGTATCCGGCCAGAAATGTTTTTTTTTTAATCCACTTTTTCTCCCATTTTTCAATTTTTCTCCCATCCCAATTTTCATATTGTCCAATTCAACCCTCCCCTGTCTTCGAACGTTGTTTCTTGCCTCCCACAAGCCGGCTGCAATGTGGACTAAGTCATACATAGCACGAGTCCCCTCCGATACTCGAGGTAACAGCCGTCGCATCTTTTCACCTGCGCGGCTCGATCTTTCAGCGTCGGGGGTCTGGGCTTTGGAGGGGCCCCGCACCCGTCGCTTCTTGATTCTACTGCGCAGGCGCACCAACCGACCTGTAGGAGTCGCTGTCCACAACGCCCGATCCCCACCCTTCAGTTTCCCTCCCCGTAATACGGCCAATGTGTATTACTGTGGACGACCAGCTAAACTGAAAGCAATGTGGAGAGCGGGGCTCGAACAGGAGGCATCCTGTTCGAGCCTAGTCTCCAGCATTCGTTGCGAGCGCCTTGCCCACTGCGCCACGTAGCCGCCCGGTATCCAGCCAGAAATGTTAAATGTTTTGTTGAAAGGTATCACAGCAATTGTGGCTTTTCTCCGCCCCGCCCCCCATTGCTTGATATTTCCTGCACCAAAAGACGATGGACCCCGGGGGAATTAACGCAGACCGTGTCGGTTGAATGACCTGTTGCGTTTGGTATAACGGCTTCATTTAGTTCCAGGCATGGCGTCCGGCCCTGGGTTCCGTAACCGGGCCGGGCCCTTCCACGCTGCCAAGCGCCACATACAAGCAGAGCCCCCCCCCCACACCTTACCGGTCCCCTCGCTGTGTAATGTGATCAAGTTATTCATAACATTTCAGCAGATGCCTCTCTCCAGAGTTAGCGTGACATTGCTATTAACGGAGGATAAACGCATTAGAGGATGGCGCCCCACCGCTAGGAAATTGAGCATTAATATTTTGCTCTTGATGTGATGTATACAAACAGACAGATTTGCAGGCTCTTGGCTGCTCTATTGACGAGCCGTGGCAGGGGAGAAGCTGGTTGAATCTCAGGGGCCGAGCAGAGAGAGAGATGAGATAGGATAATAATAATAACAATTCATATTTGTGTTTTTATCTGCCGGGAAAAGGGACACGCGCTGGTTCGCGTCTCGGCGGTTTGCTGAGGTGAGGCGGTTGGCAGCTAGCGGCGGCTGCCGGGTCCCCAGCGGTATAGTGGCAGCGGCGTGCCGAGCTAATTCCACTCTGAAAGCATGCAGATGCCGCGGCCACAGAGGAGGAAAGACGGAGGAAAGAGGGAGTCGCACGCAGCACATGCATGGCGGCCAGTCCCTGGGCTTCAGCTGGGCCTGGTTAAATCCATACAGCCCTTTCCCCCCAGAACCCCGAAAGAACCTGGGAGGAGCTGAGCTGAAAGCTTTTTTTTTTTTTTCACTCGAAGGATAGTATCCCGTTTGCAAGGCTTCCAATCTCTCTGTGGATCCATTCAATACACGATAAAAGCCAAAATACATTCCCCATGCATAATGTGCCACCCACAGGCTTATGAAGAATAGGGATCTTTCAGTCCACTGGGCCCACACACACAGACACACACACACACACACAAACATACTGTACACACACGCACGCACACACGCACGCACGCACGCACGCACACACACACACACACACACACTGCAGCAATCTACATTTTCCATTTAGCACGGCCTCCTACGACGTGTCGCCTCAAAGACGTCGCTCAGCATTATCCTTGTCCTGTGGTACCAATGAGGCTTTTTAGTCTCTATACCGTCCATCTCTACATGTGTGGACTGTTTAACCTCAGAGAAGGAGAGGTCGTGGTAACAGGGAGGGGATTGTTGTTTTTACGGCATCTCCGTGCTGTGAGATGTGCAGCTGAACCCATTCTCCACTGAGACAGTGTAGGGAGACGCTGACCTACGCTGTTCTGTCTGCACATAGACACACATGCACACGCACTCTCACACACACACACACACACACACACACACACACACGCACACACACACACACGCACACACACACACACACACACACTCACACGCTCTCACACACTAACACTATGCAACCCACAAAGAGAAACATGGCTATGTGGAAGCCTCATATCCTGCCCAGAAGCTCCCCCGCTGTGCAGGCATTCATATACTGGATTCATATGTTTCCCTGCTGGTGGCCTCCGTATAACCCGGCTCTGTTTGTTTCGTTAAAAGGGATGGGTGTAATATGTGCTCCGAAGCATGTAAAATATGATTTCCTCAAACCCACCAAGTGTGCCCATTATCTCACCCCAGCCCCCCCCGTGCTGTCTGTCTGTTTATGTGACTCCCTCCACCGGGGGGAGCGCGGGGCGACGGTCATCAGGTGTCACAGGAAGGCCAGAGCGTGACGGGGGGGGGGTGGTGGAGAGAAACACTCAGAGAGACACAGAGAGATGGAAGTTAGAGAGAGTGATGGAGGAGAGGGAGGCTGAGTATAGGAGGCAATTAGCTGGTGATTAAACCTTCTTTCTGTCCGTCTTTCACGTGCTACTAGGTGCCATTAATGAGGCCCAGGGAAGGGGGAGGTGTGTTCAGGCTGATGGAGCAGAGTGTATCTGTGCCCACCGTGATTGGTCTTCTTCAGCAACTCCTGGAATGACACAGCGGCATCTTGGCGAGCGGACAAATATATGCGCGTGCGTGTGTGTGTGTGTGTGTGTGTGTGTAATAATAACTGGACTTTGGAGAAGTCTTTATTCGGCATGCAGGCAGACACACACATGCGATGGGCGGCACACACACAGGAACACACACACATGCAGTTAGTTGGGTCGCCGATGCGATTGAGTCTCTGCACTTGACCCATCCCATCGTCCTTCCCCCCAAGGACAGCCGGGAGCAGATAGGGGCGTCGGCGAGGGACCGCGCCCCGGCGACCAATCCAAGTGCTCCTGTCCGTCTTCGTCAGGGACGCGACAGCGTTAGTGATCTGTTGTGCATGTTTTTCTATTGGGTCTATCTTATCAGGGGGGGGGGGGCCCTTGCGAGCCCGGGGTAGAACATGCAAACTCCACACATAAAGGCCTGGGAGATACCCCACCATGCCGTGTGTGTGTGTGTGTGTGTGTAGGTGTGTGTGTGTGTGTGTGTGTGTCTGTGTGTGTGTGTGTGTGTGTGTGTGTGTGTGTGTGTGTGTGTGTGTGTGTGTGTGTGTGTGGGGGGGGTACATATGTTTGCCAGCCTGGCCCTCCTGGTGTCCAATTACCTTTAGGTGATTATCAGACAGAGGAGCCCGAGTGAGAGTCCCACAGAGGGAGCCATCAGCGGCAGGGATGAGTCACAAGAGGGGAGAGGACAAGGAGGAAGGAGGGGGAGGTGGGAATGAGGACAAGGAGGAAGGAGGAGGAGGTGGGAATGAGGACAAGAGGAGGAGGTGTAGATGAGGACATGGAGGGAGGAGGAGGAGGAGGTGGGAATGAGGATATGGAGGGAAGAGAAGTGACGTGACGGGAGAGGCCAGAATGGAGAGAGTGAAGGGCGAATGAAGAGAGAGAGGAATACAAAAAAAAAAAAAAAAAGTGTGGACAGACACATTGAGGGAAGAACAAGGCATAGATGAGACGGAGGGATTCGTGGGCGGGACGGGACGAGTCCAGCAGGGGGCATCATTTGTGGGACTGAGATGGACAAAGAGCCGTCATACAGCGAGCTCTCCTGAGGGCTGCGTGTGTACAGCCGCTGCTCGGGCTGCGCTCGGCCCCGGAGATGAAGACACAAAGGGGGCTAACGATGGAAAAAGTTTTGGAAAGTGAATTACAGGACGAGTGAGCTGTCAGACTGATGGGCTAATCTCCAGCCACTGGAGTACAATAGATGTGCTGCTCTTCCTGACCTCCCCCCACAGGGTGTAAGATTACCTGGGATCACAGCGGGCCTTGGAGTAATTGGCACATAACAATGCTTTCAACAAGCCCTTCTCTCGTAGGCTAATGTAGCAGTGCATTGACTCGGGCCATTAGGCCAGTGATGCTGCTGGACTGCCGGGCTCCCATCACTGCTAATGCTTCTGTTGCCTGTCAGATTGACTGACCTGCTCATAAATAAATGTGAGGTCTTGGGGTTTCGGGTTAGTTGCTGTTCTCATTATGTCGCCGGCCTTTTTTCGAGTTGCGCGAGAGCTAACGAGGTGAAGTGGGCCGCCGTTATCGAACCCTCTGACGCCTGCTCTCGCATCCCAAACAGACCCTTAAAACAAGCCTCTCCTCAAGCTGCTGTTTTGTTTCAATTAGAGCAGAGGAGTGGCGGCAGAGATGCCGGAGACAGAGGGCTTGATCTCAGGAGAGGAAGTTCTGTCGGTACCGTTTGCATCGACCTGCTGCCGGTCGGTCACACCGAGGTCAGACAGGTGCTGATACCTGGCGCTGAACGACGAACCCTTAGATCAGAGGATCACAAAACTTTACAGCTGGTGAACCCTGGCTTGAAAAGTTCCTGTGACCTCCAATATTTAACCACTTAAGGATCGGCCCGTATTCACGCACTTGTACGCACATCGCGGCACTTTGCGCTCGTCTGCCGGCTCCGGGTTGCGTTTTCGCCGATCAACCAATACATTGTTGGAAAGTTGAATTTGCCGCCTTTCGATCGTCACCTCACTCAACCTATTGCGTGATTCCATTCTCGAGTTACAAGATGAAACATCTGGCGAGTGTCATTTGACGAGCCGTGACCACGTCCGGTTGTGAGCGGTCCTCAATTGACCAGTCACCGCTGATGGCAAAAATTATTGACCACCGTTGTAGCCAAGGAGCGTCTGCTCCGAAAGCGATCTCAGACGGGCGCTCAGAGTGGGGGAAGGTGAAGAAGTCCTTTGTTTTGACTTGAGAGGCTAAATGAATGGCAGTGGATGGCCATTTTGGATAATCACGCTGAATTTGTACCAGTACACACATTACAAAAACCTTTATGGAACACAATTTTTCAAATTTTTCTGTGTTTTTCTCCCATCCCAATTTAGTCGTCATGCCAATTCCCCCCTCCCCTTCCTGGTCGTTGCGCGCATGTGCCCCCCACTGGTCTGTCTAGGGAGGGTTGATAGATACTATCGCATGTCCCCTCCGATACATGCAGAGTCAGCCAGCCACTTCTTTTCACCTGCCAGCGCGGACTCTCATTGGCGAGGTGTAACGTGTGGGAGGCTCACACTACCCTCACTATCTCCCTTCCTTGCTGTGCAGGCGCCCTGACCGACCTGTAGGAGTCGCTGTTTACAATGACCAGATTACCACCCACCGGCTTCCCTCCCGCTGACTCTGCCAATTGAGCCAGTATGACGGCCGGCCAAGCGGGAGGCAACGCTGACAGCCGCATTCGATACCAGTGTCTCTCGCGTTGGTGACGAGCGCTTAGTCCGCTGCGCCACCCAGCCGCCCTGGAACACACATTTCCCGTGGGATTTTTATAAACTTTGGACCTGTACTACATAAGACTTCAGGCTATGGAACCATTATGTTTTCCTGCTCCTACCTCTCAGCTGGAACTTAAAAACAGGCATCTGGCAACCAGTACAAATAAATGTGAGTACACAAAACTTTTACTTCAGTGTGTTCAAACCTCTGTTACTCTATTTTATTAGCAGTCAAAGTGATTTTTTAACTTCAGAATGTTACCTTTCAAAAGAGCCAAACTCATGCATGTGCTATAAATATATGAAGTATAATAAATCGCAAATTACTTTGGGTATGCAATGGTAAAAAAAACAACAACTGTTAAAACACCAAAAAACTGTGTCTCACGTCATCGATATTTACTGAATAAGTAATAATACATTAATAATAATATTAGTAGTTCTAGTAGTAGTAGTAGTAGTAGTAACAACAATAATAATAATAATAATAATAATAATAATAATAATAATAATAATAATAATAATAATAATAATAATAATAATAATAATAATAATAATAATAATAATAATAATAATAATAATAATAATAATAATAATAATAACAATCACATAATAATATGAACGTATTGTATTGTATTAAATAATATAATATAATATAATATTATATTATTACAGTCACTTTAGCTTCATGATAGTGACCACATTTTCATATCAGGGGACGCCCCCGCAAGGATGAGAAAGTACTGCACTTTAGATATTCATAATGTACAGTATATAATGTATTGCAATGACTGCATTGACAGATGGGAAAGAAGGCCAATAACTAACTTTATTTATTAGTTGTTATCCTTTCAGGAGGAATGGTAAAAGACAAAAATGAACAGGCCACGTTCCAAAAACACCGTTCCTGTTCCATCTCTGGAATCCTTTAACTTCCCCACCGTTGCTCCGGTTCCATTTGATCCCGGTCCAGCCCGCCTAAAGGTGCAGCAGAACAATCCCCGCTAACCAGCCAGGGCAGCGCAACGACTGATCAGTGGCCAGGAGTTAAAGACATCCATATGTCATACTGGACAGACTTAAACTGGGCAACGGCTGATCTGGGATCTGGGGGAGCAGAACTTGAGCAGATACATCTGCCTTATTATTGGGCCTGGGTTATGACAGGCAATTTAGGAACCAAAAGGTTTTTGATTGATAGGGTTCCATCTCCCCTTTGGCACATTATCAATCTTCTATCAAACCGAGATGACCTCTTCTCAATCTCCATTGAACCATGTGCATGTAGCCCCATGTATCCCCCAACTCACCACATGTTGGCTATTATATTGATCTGGGCGGGCATCAGCCAGCCTGCTGAGGAGGGCGGGGAGGGGAGAGACAGTTAGTTCTGTATACGTGGACACAAAGAGAGCCCTATGTTGGTGGGAGAGGAGAGGTAATGGAATACACAGCATGCAGCCCTCAGATGCACTGAAGAGTCAGACTGAGGACCTTTAATGATCCACTTCTCCAGACGGGTACGATGAACTCTGTACGGGCCTGAGGACTGTCTCGTTCAGTGTCCGGACACTTCTTCATAATACATAATGACATAATGAATAATTGATGCATTGATGTGATATTTCTTGTCCGGTCCCAGGTATACTTCAGCAATTTATAGTGAAGATTTAACAACTGTGAGATCGGGACACTAAGACTGTGAAGGTGTTTAGGGGGTTTATTTCTTAATTATTTTATTTATTTTTTTTTTTAATTTTTTATCCTCTTTTTCTCCGCCTGATTTTCTATGCTTTTCTCCCCATCACAATTTAGTCGTTATGCCAATTCCCCCCCCCCTCCCCTACCTGGTTGTTGTGCGCATGTTCCCCCTACTGGTCGGTACAAGGGAACCCTGAAGTCTACCACATGCTTCCTCCGACACATGCAGAGACAGCCAGCGGCTCTCTTTTCACCTGGCAGCGAGGACTCTCATTGGTGAAGTGTAACACGTGGGAGGTCACGCTGCCTTCACCACTTCCTGCCTTTCGCTGAGCAGGCGCCAAGACCTGACCTGTAGGCGTCGCTGTCCACAACGCCAGATTACCACCCACGACTTCCCTCCCGCTAACTCAGCCAATCGAGTTAGTATGACGATCGGCCCACGCCGCAGGCAATGCTGACTCCGGGAGTCGAGACCGCAGCCTCTTGCATTGGTGACGAGCGCAATCTCCGCTACGCCACCCGACCGCCCCCTGTTATTTCTTAATTCTGCTTTCACACAATGAAGTTGACACAATGGTTTGACTGAATTGACTTGTTCCTGATCGATTCCTATATTTCTGACTCGTGAAGGTTGAGAAAAAGAGCGCCGATCTGCTCATCCGACAGTGATTTTGGAGGGAAAACGTTCAACGCTCAAATGACATATTATTTGAGACACATGCAGCACCCATTACTTTAGCTCCATCAGTGGCTAAAATGGAAAATGACTGTAGTCTCTAAAACAGACTTTAAAACCACCTATAAAACTAATCACACCTCCCATGGCACCAAGTCAGGCCATATGCTCCAGATTATTCAGTTTAAGGACTTCTGGGGGACAGAGTGTAGCTACCATGAACCTACTAACAAATGGCCACACACATTGGGCCTCATGTATCAATATTTCCCTACCTATAAAGGGTAAAAAATTGCGCACAATTTACTCAAAGGCGCACTAGGATTTTGATTATCTGAAGTGAGGGCTGTGTTGACTCTTTTTTCCACAACTTTACATATCTATTTGAGTCAAGCACCCGTGACTATACTTTGGATGTGCGTGAGTCTTTTCTACTGTGTTGACTCAACCACACACACAATTTTGTGGAATGATAAGTAATTTAGTGGTTGAATCATCTGCACGGTCCTCGTTCTACACGGTCGGGCTATGAGGACCTTGTAGACTCAACCATTCAATTACTTAAATGCTTATTAAATGCTTATTAATTGCTTATTGTGGTTGAGTCTACATGGCCCTCATCAAAATCTTAGTGCACAAAATATGCACACCAACTGTTTCCAAAGACTCATTATAGGCCTATCATTTTAAGTGTAAATTAGTTTGATAGTGTGTTATTCAAAAAGCTCTCTCAATGGTTTGCCTATTTTCCTTAATGGCCTATCATTTGCAAACCATCAGCTAAATCAAACAGACATCCATTTGTCTAAACATCCATTTGTCTATTTGAAAAACATAATAATATCTCTCTTCAGACAACATGTTTGAACACTGAAATTCATTATCAAATAAAATAAATGTCAGCTGTACATTTAGTAATATATTCCAATAATTTCTAAATGACTTGTAATGTCACGTCGCCATTATCTAACCACGTATGATCATTATCTATACCATTGTTCATTTGACATTTACAAATGGGAATCACAGGCATATTTAGACATGCAGGAAACGATCCGGTGCATTGCCACAATGCAATTAGATTAATTAGTTGTTATTGTTATTATTATGCTATACATTGTCTCACAGGTGCGGTGAGTGTTACCGTCTGTGCAGTCTCAGCTTTCTGGCTAATTGGACGTCCATGGGGAAGAAGATTGAGCACATTGCAGTCATGTTATGTTGAGTTTGTTTTGTATAACTGTCTCTCAGAGTCGCTATTACAATACAAAATGCCCTCTCTCTCTCTCTCTCTCTCTCTCTCTCTCTCTCTCTCTCTCTCTCTCTCTCTCTCTCGCACACGCACGGACCCACGGCACACACATTTTTTATCAGTTTAGCGAGGACTACCAATTACCACAATGGGTTTTGTGTGGCATATGCTGAAGGATTTGACTGTTGCCTAAGTGGCTGTATTTTCACATTCACCGGAGTCTGGAGGAAAAACGTCAAACGTCTCCCCTTTTGACTCGTCCTTGACACTGATTGCTGTCAAAAGCTGACAATCGTTTTTTCTTATTCCTATGTTTTATTCAAACTCTGCAGTCCTATAGTGTTTACTTTTCCTTCAGTTTCAAAAATCCCCCAACTCTTTGTTTTACTTTTGATGTTCTGATTCAGAACAAGGAGGGTCTTTCCCGCACGGCAGGGCTGTCAGGATCTTTTGGGCTGTTGTCCAAGCCGCCTTTCATTCACGGTAGAATGACAACCTTCTTTTCTGTTTAAACCAAAATGTCATTACAGAGCCGCAGGACAATCTCAGGTAATTTATTACGTGTGAAGCGTCGATACATCTACGTCGTTACACAACGCCGCGGTGTACGAGACACCTGCTGACGGAAAACCTTTCCCATTTCCGCTGACGTCTGATGAGATGGAAAAGTAGCATTTAAGACAGGGAAATGACCCAAGCAGTGTTTTACAAGTCCCCCCCCCCCCCCCCCCGCCCCCCTTCCTTGAGAAATCATTTAAGTTTGATCCCACGGTGCCAGGGAGATGGAAAGGAACAGAGAATGTCCGGCGTGCCCTCATTTACCACGGCCCAACGCCGGTCTAGGAACCGCAAACTCTGCCCTGAGGGCCCCTGACAAGCGATGACAGCCAATCAGGCCCCGGCTCCTTATGGGTCGCCTACGAAGGAAATGGGAGGCGGATGACCTCATGAGCGGAACCCTGTTGTCCCCGTCCAGCAACACCTTGTGAGCCCGGTCCCACATCCTGATGGTCTTGGCTGGTTCCTACGGCCGTCTATACTGGGTCTCTGTGCCTTCCCTCCCCAGAAACCGCTTCCCCAGCGGCTTTTTTTGATCCGCCGCCGCGTCTGCGCCGTTTCCTCCAGCCGTCTCCAGCGCATTACGCGATGGACTCGTGTCAGGGAGCTGCTGTGGAGCCTCTATTCATAAAGGCAGGGCTGGCCCGTCCTACAGGCCGTACAGGCGGCGGTCGGCGGGAGAAGCCGGGCAGCTCAGTGAGGGTAACATTCTTTGACTTTTCCAGGGCCTTGCTTCAACCCTTTCACTGCCACACGACAGAAGGTTAACCCTTTACTATCACACAACCGTTTGTCTGCAGCAAACTGTTCTACCAGTCTGTGGTGGCTAGTGCCCTCTTTTTCGCTGTGGTATGCTGGGGGGGGGGGGGGGGGGGGGGGGACACACCAACACAGACAAAATAAATAAACTGGTCAAGAAAGCAAGCTCTGTGGTAGGAGCGGACCTGGACAGTCTGGAGGTGGTGGCAGAGGGGAGGACGAGGAGATAGCTGTTTGCTATCCCTGCCACCCCCTCCATGATGAGCTGACCGCAATGCGTCCATGTTTAGCCACATACTTATCCCCCACCCCCCCCCCCCCCCCCCGACATACCACAAAGCACTTCGGGCAATCCTTTGTGCCGGTGGCAATCAGGCTCCACAACCAGGGCAGGGCCAGGACGGGCTAACTGCCGTGGACTGGAGGAGCTGGGTTGTGGACTGTAACGAATTAATTAATTAACATCACGATTTGACTTGTTTCTTTTCTTCCATTCACCACTTTTAGCTCTATTTTAGCCCTATTTTAGCTCTTCTTTTTTAGCCCTATGTATTTGTCCATCTTTGTTTTTAACACATACTAAATAAGTGTATGTTATGTATTAACTGTTTCTATTAACTGTTTTTAAATAGCTGTTATGCCGTGATGGACATCTGCATCTCCCCTCGGGGATACATAAAGGTTTTCAATTCAATTCAATTCAATTCAAAAGGGGGGCACTCATAGTAAAAAGAAAATATTATAATTTGTTTATATATAATATACTATGAGTGCCCCCCCCCACCCCCCCATTTGCTCAACATCCAAGAGAAACACTGACTGGTGAAATGAGGTGTCTGCAAAGATGATTGAATGTAGTCTGGTGAATCATTTTGACCAGTTACTGTGTTTCTCTCGGACGCATTTTCAGGATCCACAGATCCACAGGCCGGCCCTGCGCACGGGGGTGTATTACAGAGTCAAGAGAACGAGGGTCGGAAATGACTCAAGTCTCTCGTTGCTCTACTGTACATAAAAGCTTCGGGGAAACCGAAGAGGCAATTACCTACTTGAACTTCAGGATACAGTTGGACTTAAACAGACAACCCACACGCGTGTCATCGTGGCTATGACACGTTGATTGAGTGCGGCGGTGACATGTCTCTGAGCGGTTTGAGGGAATAATGTAATGTTTGCGAAGGAAAAACATGTGAGTTTTTTTTTTATTAAAGAAATGCAAATGTTCCCCTTTTCTTATTAGATTGAAACACTTCCTATAGGCGTAGCCTGTGTGAGGGGACAGGATGTGAGTTCCTCTCGTTCTGAGGGCCACCAGTGAATTGGAAACAGCAGTGTGGCGATTTCATATGTAATTCATCATCATGTCAAACACACTGCATGCCTTTCAGTACAGAAATGAATGTTTGCCTATTGTTCATATTCTGGGTGTGTGTGTGTGTGTGTGTGTGTGTGTGTGTGTGTGTGTGTGTGTGTGTGTGTGTGTGAACACATGTCTGGTGTCGTCCTCGGGCTTTGACAGTCTAATGAAAATAAAACAGCGTTGTCAAACATACAGCCGGGGCCCAGCAGCCGGGTCCCTGGACCTGAGAGTCAATGCGCTCATAAATCACCAGGGAGGAGAAGAAGAACAAACGTGTTATATCTCTCTCTCTCTCTCTCTCTCTCTCTCTCTCTCTCTCTCTCTCTCTCTCTCTCTCTCTCTCTCTCTCTCTCTCTCTCTCTCTCTCTCTCTCTCTCTCTCTCTCTGTTTGCCCTGCACCCTGCCACGGATGTTACCTTATAATTCCATTCTGCATGGCCACAGTGAATTCATTCCACCATGTTGCAGCAGTGTGTGCTCGTGTGTGCAAATGTGTGTGTGTGTGTGTACAGTATGTGCGCGCGCACATGCTTCAAGGACCAGGCTTATCTGCACTATACTGCCTATAGTTCCTCTCAGACCAGAGATATAAAGCTCGGGGGCCTTCAGGCTCAAAGCCGAGGCTCGCTGGCTTGTTGTCATTCACACACAGCAACTTCAGGAATAGATGAGGGAAGGGAAGATTGATAATAAGAAATGGATGGTATAGCTACTGTATGTGAGATGTGTGTGTGTGTGTGTGTGTGTGTGTGTGTGTGTGTGTGTGTGTGTGTGTGTGTGTGTGTGTGTGTGTGTGCACGCCCGTGTGCAGGTGCCTGTGTGTGTATGTTTGAGAGTGTGCAGTTTCTTGTGTGTGTGTGTGTGCATGCACATGGGGTACCTGTGTGTATGTGCGTGTGTTTAGGTGTGTGTGCGTGTGCTTGAATGGTAAGACCTTATTGTTGTCTCAGGAATGGAGTGAGAGATTAGAAGAGAAAGAGTAGAAGGGTAGCAGGCATTCTGAGGATTTGCACATGGCCTTATGCCCAGCTATACTCTTTCATTCCTCAATATC
This sequence comes from Notolepis coatsorum, assembly GCF_963971535.1. Classification (NCBI taxonomy): domain Eukaryota; kingdom Metazoa; phylum Chordata; class Actinopteri; order Aulopiformes; family Paralepididae; genus Notolepis; species Notolepis coatsorum. The sequence goes on along the minus strand of NC_140175.1, from coordinate 25,303,027 downwards.
TTCCGCCTGGTGGGGATTGTGCGATTCATTCATTCGTTACATTTATATAGCACTTTTCTAGACACTCAAAGCACTCCCCACAATGTAGGGTGGGTGGAAATGTCCTCTTTCACCACCACTGGTAGCAGTGCACCCAACCTTGGGCTACGCAGGCTCAATGGCTGCCATACACTGGCACCAGGCACACATCACACTACACAATGGCTGAATGGCTCAGGAGACAGGGATTGATATCAATGTTACTGACTAGTCCAGAGGACAGAGTGCCCCCTGCTGGACAACAACACCACTTTCCGACAACGGCCTTGACCGGGGCTCGAACCGGTGATCTTCCGATCATGAGTCCGGAGCTCTACTCATTGATTAGTTGTGGGAGTCTGTCTGTCTGTCTGTCTGTCTGTCTGTCTGTCTGTCTGTCTGTCTGTCTGTCTGTCTGTCTGTCTGTCTGTCTGTCTGTCTGTCTGTCTGTCTGTCTGTCTGTCTGTCTGTCTGTCTGTCTGTTTGTTTGTCTGTCTGTCTGTCTGTCTGTCTGTCTCTCCGTCTGCAGGTAATCTTGAAAACTACAGGGCCCATGTGGATGAGCCATTGCTCATAGGCTGACAGCAGACAAGGACCTGGATTCTGGATATTTTTTCTGATCAATCAATGACAAGTATTTTATTTGAATTAATTTCCATCATTGTCCATTGAAGTACATATTCAGTATGAAGTTACACCTTTTGAACACAAGATGGTCGCTGGTAATCAGCTCTCTGACACCTGTTTACAACATGCCATAGTGAACCTACTGTCGTTGCTATACCTATGCATTACAACATTTATTAACTAGAAAGCTGTGCTCAGTAGAGCACAATTCTCTACCAGGTGGCGCTCCTTCACCAGACACTGGCTGTTTTCATCCTCATCTCTCTGCAAAACCAAGGCAGTGCAGGTTGTCTCAAGATTGGATGGACCAGAATGGCAATGACCATTATCATATCATATCATATCATATCTCTCTCTCTCTCTCTCTCTCTCTCTCTCTCTCTCTCTCTCTCTCTCTCTCTCTCTCTCTCTCTCTCTCTCTCTCTCTCTCTCTCTCTCTCTCTCTCTCTCCACCTTATGTTATCAGAAATTGAAGCCTCTATTATAATGTGGGTTTGCATTATATTCTGGTATATTCTTATATTTGGTTTTCTAATGCTGAACATAAATACTTGATAGAAAGGTAAGGTCTATGTTTGAACTGTTGAATACTTGATAGAAAGGTACAGTAAGGTCTATGTTTGAACTGTTGAATACTTGATAGAAAGGTACAGTAAGGTCTATGTTTGAACTGTTGAATACTTGATAGAAAGGTACAGTAAGGTCTATGTTTGAACTGTTGAATGCTTGATAGAAAGGTACAGTAAGGTCTATGTTTGAACTGTTGAATGCTTGATAGAAAGGTACAGTAAGGTCTATGTTTGTACTGTTGAATGCTTGATAGAAAGGTATGGTCTATGTTTGAACTGTTGAATGCTTGATAGAAAGTGCGCCAGAAACTGATGACCATTCCCCCATCTGTCAAGAGCCGCATTGACTACTGGAGAAGCCCCCCTTGTCAAAAAAGCTAGATCACTTAGACACTCTGGTCTTGCAAACAGACCCAGATATTTTAATGTTAGGTGAGTCGTGGCTCAAGAAAAGTGTTAATGACTCTGAGGTGGCGCTGATATGGTACAATCTGTTTAGAATGGACAGAGTAGGGAAGAGAGTAGGGGTAGCGATTTCTGTTTTAAATCAAGTATGTCTGTGACTGTGTTAGCCAAAATATTTTGAGCTACTGTCCCTTAGGATACAATTGGGCCCCACACCAGTGGGCTCTTATAGACCCCCATCAGCTGGACCTGGAGTCTGTTGACAGCTGGTGCAGCTTATTTCACGTCATAATGATTCAGAGATAATTGTTTTAGGAGATTAAAATTTTAACTGGTTGAACAATGCCTCTGACCACATAAAAAAGGGGCGTGGTAATCTGAATCTTGTTCAGCTGATAACTGATTCCACTCTATCTATTTTAAAGAATCTGTCAAGATTGAAAATGAAAACCTATGCCCCCCTTTTAGTGATGACAATGAATATGTATTTGATATGAACCATGTTTCTCAGTTGATTTCTATCCTTTGTCTCATGGGGATGTTCTTGAGGCGTTGTCATCCATTGACTCCAGGTGCTCCACCGAAAGGATGATCACCAGTGGCGGCTGGTCCATAGAGGGTGCTAGGGCGTCGCCCTCCCTGGTGGAAAGTGGTTTTGGATTTTTCTATCATAGTAGATTTCGACTGCAAACAATATAATATTTAAAAAAATAAATAATAATAATTACTCATTTTAAGTATGTTTGTGTTTAACCCTTGTGCCTCTTTAGCAACTATTTCCTGTATTTCGCCTTTTTTTGTTCGTGTGTGTACAACGGTGGCTGTGTTGATGATTATGTCATGAAATTGGGTCTGTTTGCTTATTTTCCATATATTTACAGAATTTGAGAAGATTATATTTTGAAAACCTCTAAAAAAAAGTTACCAATATTAGAAAACAAAACGACCCCAGTGGTTTATTTCATGCCATTAGGGGTTAGGGTTAGGGTTACAGAAAAACATTTTTACAGTAGTGCCGCGTTGTCATCTTTTGTCCAGCGGTCCCCGTTTGACGGAGTCTATTCGGAAATCTTTGGAATCTTTGATAGATATGTTGAGTTAGGTTCATAGTGGTATTCATAAAATAATAATTGGAATGAAATATTACAAATTATGTTTTTTATGACCTTGAATGTGATGCAATCTTTTCATGCACTAATGTGCCAACTCTGTCAGTTACCTAACAAGGCAGAAGGGTTAAAATGTACAATAACATGTAATATATAAAATATAAATCATTGTTTGTGCTTCCCGTTAATCCCCTCTCTCTTCCGGGGCGCTAGAAACATCGCCCCACTGACTGGACGTCAGTGCACAACTCAGCCAATTGAAAAATGCACATGGCAACATATATGCACCTAGCAACAAAATGTTGCCAATTAGCGTCTTCAAATATGATGTCTAAAGGGCGATTCATTTAGCGTCCCAAGCAGAGTCATTGGTGTGTTAGGGGGTGCGACGTCAACCAGGAAATAACGCTAATAGTTGTTGTCATTGTCGGAAATTGATAATAATCACAAGATACATTCAGATAGTGTTCGATCTAACTAAATGGATTTATGGACACATTTATGGAAAGTTCAAGCTCGGACCACAAAGCTTCTCGAAGGGTTAGCGCGACACACAACGGCTCTTCCAATTCGTATGCGATGTTCTACCAGCAGCAAAAAAAGTTTGTCTCAGCCTCTGCGTTATGATATTATGATATGAAAATGTAATTGTAGTGCTGTCAGACCTGGATACGGGTTGTCTTTTCCATTTATTTTCTTCTCTGAGTGCTTCGTTTACATCGATTTTCTTCTGGGGGACAATACCCACACACCCCTACAGGGGTTTGGTTTACAAACATGTCAGTTTGCAGGTCTGGTTATATACTGTAGTTACTGAAACTGATTGAATATGGCACTGCCCCACCTAGAATAATTTTCACCAGCCGCCACTTATGATCACCCGTTAATGCAGAGCTGTTAACACATGCATTTAATCTTTCTATTTCAACGGGAGATATTCCCTTATGTTTGAAAATTCGGTTTGGAAGTCTTTCCTCTCAACTCACTCAATTTTGAGCATGCACCAATCTGGTTTTAGAACAAATCACAGCACTATTTCAGTTACATTAATCAAAATCTGGAAATGCAGAATTAGAGTTTTTGCAGATTACAAAGGGTGTCCCACAGGGTTCAATCCTGCCCAATCCAGTACTCTTCACCATATACTGTATATATAAATTATATGATCTCCTTATTGAATGATTGTCAGGCCAGTTTATATGCCGATGACACAAATACACAGTAAATCTCGCAGTGTCAAATTAACACTATTCCCGAGTGTATTTGGTCCCACTCAGAATTGGTGTTAAATTGACTCTTGCTCTTGTGTAAGAGTTAAATTAACTCTAAATACAGCCAGCGTTAAGTTTTTACTCTATTTAGAGTTAATTGCAAGATTTACTGTGTACAAATACAGTTTCCCCTTGTTCTGTAGAAACAGGATGTTGAATCAACTTCCCTGGCAATTCTGGACTATGGGGATGCAATCTACAGGCTGCAGCCTCCACACTCAGGTCCACACACAGACTTACTGTACCACTCTGCCCTGAGGTTTATTACCAGTGAGAGCTACAACACTCACCACTGTATTCTTTAAGCTGAGGTCAGTTGGTCCTCATTAACCCACAGGTGTGATAACCATTGGTATATTTATAAAGGCCTACTCGATAAATTACCACCTTACTGTATATCTCAGCTATGTTGCAATGGAATATACTGGTCCACGCTCCAGTGACTGGTGTCTGGTGGACTGAACTTGGAAAGACAGCTCTTTGTGTTGATGCAGTTGTAAATGGTAAATGGTAAATGGCTGCTTTTTTATATAGCGCTTTATCCAAATCGCTTTACAATTTGTTACTCACATTTTTACCCAATCACTCACACATTCACACACCGACGGCGGAGGCAACCATGCAAGGTGCCAACCTGCTCATCAGGAGCAATTAGGGGTTAAGTGTCTTGCTCAAGGACACATTGACACGCTGCCCGGGAGGAGCGGGAATCGAACCGGGTACCTCCGGATTGCCAGACGACTGCTCTACCTCCCTCACTGTCGGCCCATGTTGCGTCTCAGAATAAGATACCACTCACCCTTAGCTGCCAAATGTACCCCTCCTGTGTCATGGAATCTCTTGCAAACTGACCTAAAATGTAGTACTTTTGTCTCACTAGGGCGCTTTAGAAGATAAATTAACACCCGAACGTTGTCAATTTCTAACTGTTTTCCTTGACCTGCTACTGTACCATTGTCTTATTTATTTGTACTACATAGTTATGCTTTTGAATGTATGACAATTAAAAACTCTTGTACAAATACAAATAACTAGATTAATTAATTTAATGGAACAGTCCCAGCTTGTACTCAGATCCATTCATTTAGTGGAACAGTCCCAGCTTGTAATTGTACTAGATCCATTAATTTAGTGGAACAGTCCCAGCTTGTAATTGTACTAGATCCATTAATTTAGTGGAACAGTCCCAGCTTGTAATTGTACTAGATCCATTCTCTTTTCATGAAGGAAACCAGGGGGCATCGCTCGGGACTCTGAGCACCAATCTCCCCTGATGTTTTGATTCAATCAATATAAAATAAAGAGAGAGAGAGAGAGAGAGAGAGAGAGAGAGAGAGAGAGAGCGAGAGAGAGATAGAGGGAGCGAGAGAGGGAGAGAGAGAGAGCGAGAGAGAGAGAGGGAGAGAGAGAGCGAGATAAAAATGACACTTTCTCTCTAGGAGACAAAACAGCAGGTGCTCAAACACCCTTTGAGCTCTATGTATGTGCAAGCCTGATCTGGATTCCTCTGGGTCTGCTCTCCCCAGGGATGAGTCTGGTGGCCTCACTCTGCAGAATTAAATGACAGAAATAATTAAAATGAGTGAGTACTAAATAAAGTGTTTCAAATTAAACAATGGTGGCATTTTATGCACAGGAAAATATCCATACTGTAAAATAAATACAATCTGTTCTTCAATGGCCACAATCCCAGTGGCATTACTATCGTAGATTCTCTCACGGCAGGCATTATCCATGCAAGGAAGGGTCTTGAACCACGGAGCAAGTGCTGTGCATTTGTGGAGGTCCTCGAGAGCAGGGTCAGAGTATCTGTTCATTGGGCGTTCTCTGATAGCAGACTTGACTTCTCTCACAGTTGGACTGTCTTCCTCCTTTGGTTCAATGGATTTGAGAATTATGGTTTTGAGAGGCAGGAGGAGGATCATTGAAACTGTGGTTTCAGCACGCATCGGTGTTGTGACAGTTTTCAGGGGTTTTAATAAGGACCTCAATCACCTCCTCGCCACTCTCACACCACGGTCAGACAACGTGCCTACGTCTCCGTTATTCTCAAGGGCTTATTTTCTATCTGTGCCGAGTACACAGCAGCTTGCTGCTCAAGATATTACTCCACCATATCATAACTGGAGCTCCACCGGGTGGGGACATCATGAATCAGTGTTTTGGTAGATGAAGCGTCTCCTGCTTGCTCTCCAATATACAGTACGTAAGATAAGACAAGATAAGGTATTCCTTCATTAATCCCCTTGGGGGGGGAATTCAGGCATCGTAGCAGCATGGGGGAGGGGGGAGGGGAGGTACAGGTATAGTAGAAGACATGGTACAGGTCATAGAATTAACAGTACGGCTGCTGTGCTTCGCAGTGGACACAACTCTTCTGATCGTACCGCGCCGCCTGGACACCTGGTGGATTCCTGTGTCGCTTTCCGTGATGCTAAATTAATTGTGTGTGTGTGCAAAACATCCAATTTGGGGGGCCCAGTCCGGCTTCACTGATTGCATTCAGCATACAATTCTAGCATCGTCTATTGTGACAGGAATTACACCCCCCCCCCCCCGGGCCACTCTACGGCTTCCATTCTGAACGCCGCCTCGCTCAGCTCCAGATGTGCGCTTGCGTGCTGTTCATAAACGGGACGGGTTTGCAGAACGTGACCTTTCGTGTTCCATTCGGTGGTGATGAAGTGGGCGGTCACCGCTCATAGCTCTCTGTAGCCCTTCATGTTCACCCTTCGGTGGTGGTGAGAGCAACATCTGATGCCATGGATGAGTCACAGGCGACTCCAGCTTGTGTTTGTTTATACGGTACGCCGGGGCGGCACACATCCGTGTACTTTGGCTTTTTTTCACGGCTGCGCCTACTTACTTGGGAAAACACAGACACTGTTCCCGTCGACCGCCATTGTGTTTGGGCCTGTGTAGAAACTGTCAGCAGAACGCTTACATTGTTTCGAAGCTTTTGTTTAGTTAGTGCATCGTGTTAAGTCGAGCAATTACTTTCCAACACTGGCCACAGGCTGAGCGTTCACACACCATTGTGGGACATTTCCTCATTTCCCTATACCTACACGTTTAATATTAACTTGTGAATCTCCAAGTGAGCTAAAACTAAGAGGTAATGACTATTTCTGGGCAATGGTGGTCTTCGGTTCGATTTATATCTGTGTTTTGTCCTAAAGTGGTATGTTTAAGAACAAACTATGGCTGTCAGTTTATCGCGTTAATTAGATTAATTAATTACACAGCAAATTATCGCGTTATAAAAATTAACTCAAAATTATATATATATATATATATATTTTTAATTTTTTTTATTATCTCATTCATTCCATAAGAACGTATGATTACACATTTACAGATTTTTTATTTTAATATTGACCATTTGCATGTTCTTGGTATCTGATTCTAGGAACATCTATGGAGCTCAGGGAATGTATTCCCAGTGTCAGAAATACTGTGTCTGTTACTTAACTTGAGTAAATTCTAATGAACCAAATGAGAATATCAAAAAAACAAAATTTTATCTTTGACTGTGACTAACACCATGCTAAAATTTACCAGACCTGAAAAATCTAAGCAAATGAATAAATGGAAGATGATTGAACAGAAGGTTTTGTAGATACAGTACTGAATTCTGCCATCCGGACACATGCCATTTGAAATATGATTATAGAATATAGAATATCAGGCCTAAAATGGTTATGCGATTAAAATGCGATTAATTTGATTAATTAATTACAAATCCTGTAATTAATTAGATACATTTTTTTAATCGCCTGACAGCACTAGAACAAACACATCTACTCCATGTTGTTTTACCCCAAAAGGGTAAATGACGTGTTGCCTGTCTGCTGTATAAAGGGCTAGTATGCTGGCTAAAATGCAGACTAGAGGATTCTTGGTAGCTGGGCTCAATCACGTTCAACATTCAATGTTTAAAACCGGCATTCTCTACAACGGAGTAGATCCATTGCAATAAAAACATAATTTTCATTGCCCGGTCTGAATTACTGAAGCAGGGAGAGGCTGCAGCCACAGGGAGCTGGGTTTGCACTGCACTGGTTTTTTTCCCAGTGATATTCATTCATATTTGGATGATACCGTTTCAAATGAGTCATCCTGTCTGACGTACTGCCAGCGAAATATTCATAATTTAAATTAAACAAAGGCAGCATGCTGTCTCTTCATCCTGTTCAATTGCCTTTGCCCGCTGTTACTGTACATAGGCGGCCTTAGCTATGTTTCACCCGTTTCAACTGAAACGGGCCCCACTTGCTAGCAGGGCCCCGGAACAATGACAACGCAAACACACCCTGCATTGATAAAGCAAATGCGCGCACTGTGCCAATGTGGATAACTGATGCGCGGTGGAAACGCTTGAAAAGGCACATCACCAACCCAGAAAGATCTTTACTTTACAAAGTCTTTCACCTTGTAGAAGAAACCTTGCCCCTGACATAAACCAAGTAATGTAAATCTCCAGGGTCTAGTTGAGCTGCGTCTGGTGAGTTTGGGACAATGGCTACAGGATGCGTTTAATACACTGCAACACTCCTTGCTAAGGCTAAGACTGGTCCTTAATGCAAAAAAGACCAAGTACATGACCTTCTCTCGCTCTCGAGCTAATACAGCTGTCCCTCCGATTCTGACACTGGAAGGGACATGCCTTGACAAAGTAACATCCTACAAATATCTGGGCATATGGATTGATGACAAGATGGCCTTTGATGTTCATATTGGGAACCTACTGAGAAAACTTAGACCTAAACTGGGCTTTTTCTTCCATCTAAAGAAATGTTTCCCGTCTGAAGCCAGGAAGAGAATTGTGCAGAGTTCCTTTCTGTCTGTATTAGACTATGGCGATGTGATCTATATGCATGCTCCTTCCTCCCTGCTTAAAAAGCTAGATTCTGCGTACCATACTGCCATACGTTTTGTAACAGGTGCAGGTTCTCGCACCCACCACTGCACTCTGTATCAGTCCTTAGGATGGTCCTCTCTCTCTGTACCAAAGAAGACAATCACACATGTTGATTTTTATCCTTAAGTCATTGCTAGGTAAGCTGCCCTTATATATCTCCAGACTTCTGTCCTTTTATACTTGCTTTTTTAATACCAGACGAGCAGCAAATGGGATGCTTTTAAATGTTCCTTTGATGCAGTCAGAGCTTGGTAAAGCTGCATTCTCCCACTATGCTCCCTTTTTATGGAATACGCTGCAAGTAAAACTTTGTCTAGAGGCACTTCCTACTGTAAATGCTTTTAAAGGTATGCTACGATTAGCCCTTCACGAAACATGTAACTGTTTTACCTGATGCTATTGTTGATGTGATTATGCTCCTTGCCACTGCACAAATTACCTTCTGTATTTATATTTGAATTATATGTTTTTTGTTTAATGCCCTGTTTTATGTTGAAACTTGTTGTGTGCCGTGTTGGTCAGGACTCCCTGGAAGAAGAGATCTTGTATCTCAATGGGACATTCCTGGATAAATAAAGGATACTTTTTTTTTTATAATAATAATTGCTTCCCGCCTTATGTGAGAATTTGCCTAAAACATTATATTTCCATTGGCATTGTGATTCTGGGTGAGGTAGAATATAATGGATCATAATTATATTCAGAAACCTCAGAATTGGCTATTTCGTTCAGTATATGACATGTCACTGTAGCATTATGCTGTAAGATGAGCAGAAAATGTCTCTTGTGTGCGCAAAGGCTCTCCCCATTTGCTTGCACCCCACAGTTTGAGAATCACTGGTTTAGCTGGTGTGTGTGTGTGTGTGTGTTTGAGAGAGAGAGAGAGAGAGAGAGCGAGAGAGAGAGAGAGAGAGAGAGAGAGAGAGAGAGAGAGAGAGAGAGAGAGAGAGAGAGAGAGAGAGAGAGAGAGAGAGAGAGAGAGAGAGTTAATATAAAATAGGGGCCCCATATTTGTTCTTGAACCGGGCCCTCTGAACCTTAAGGCCGTCTCTGCTGCTGTAATCCACTGGGGCATGGTAACATTCTGAAACCGCAGACCTGAAGGACATTGAGAGGCTCCTGAAGCTCTGGCTCGTCGTTCTCTCTACTGACGAGGCCGGTCTGTGTTCAACTCAGCTGCTAGGTTCTGACAACATCCAGCTCTTTACACAAGTTATGTCACCAGGGGGGATCTCTTAAAGCTGGACTATTGATTCGGTTCATACACTGAACAAAGTCCTGTACTGAACGGTTTGGTACGAATATGTGTATTGTTACACCCCTAGTGTTTATGTGTGTGTGTGTATGTGTGTGTGCACACTCACTTCTGTGCATGCTTGTGTGTGTATATGTATGTATCTGCTTGTGTGTGTATGCTTGTGTACAGTATGTGTATGCTTGTGTGTGTGTGTGTGAGTGCAGGCTTCTGTGTGTGTGTGTGTGTGTGTGTGTGTGTGTGTGTGTGTGTGTGTGTGTGTGAGAGAGTGTGCACGCACACTTCTGTGCAGGCTTGTGTGTATATCTTTGTGTGTATGTGTTTGCATGTGTGTGTATGTGTGTGTATACTTGTGTGTATGTGTAAGCTTGTGTGTGTATGTGTATGCATGTGTGTGTGTGTGTGTATGCTTGTGTGTGTATGAGTATGCAGCATGTGTGTGTATGCTTGTGTGTGTGTGTGTGTATGCTTGTGTGTATGTGTATGCATGTGTGTGTATTCTTGTGTATGTGTGTATGCTTGTGTGTGTATGTGTGTGTAGTATGCATGTGTGTGTGTGTATGCTTGTGTGTGTATGCTTGTGTGTGTATGTGTGTGTAGTATGCATGTGTGTGTGTATGCTTGTGTGTGTATGCTTGTGTGTAGTATGCATGTGTGTGTGTGTGTAGTATGCATGTGTGTGTGTATGCTTGTGTGTGTATGCTTGTGTGTAGTATGCATGTGTGTGTGTGTGTGCACGTGTGACATCTGACATTAGTAACAGCCTCTCCGCCCCTCCCGGTGGAGCTCCAGAGCCCCGGGTCAGGTTATAATAAGGCGACGCCGGTGCCTCTTACCCTTGTTTAATTCTCTCTGATGTCGCCCGGCGCTTCCACCTAATCGCTAACGCTCCTCCATCTCGCCCCCCAAGGCGCACCGGGGCTCAGGCCTCTGTTTGGGGAATGTCAACGAAGGACCCATCTGTTGCTGCACCTGCAGGGGAGCTCCGTGGCGGAATGATGATGAGGAGAAACAGAGGAGCGAGAGAGGAGGAGAGAGAGAGCTCTTTTTCTGATGACAACGCCACTCACAGTCAGTCACCGTCGGAGCACAGGACAGGAGACGTGGCCCTGCATTCCTGGCCGCCCCCCCCCCCCCCCCCCCCCGTGAAAAGGCCCGCGGTACAGAATCCAAAAATGAACACTTCAGGAATTTGGATGGTTCCAGGTAGAGCAGATGGAATTCGAAAGTAGGTGTCCTGCGGGAATAGTGCAGTGTCCTGGATTTTGTTTTCACAAAAAGTGACAAATATATGGAATTACATTTGGACCTACCACGGCGAAGTCAGCTCTTATTCGAATAGCTCACCATGCTTTTTTAATGCAACGTTTGGACATTGGCCTTTGTTTGTTTTCATGAATTCCACGTGGACAACCTTGCCTCCATGCCGCGATCGGAAATTGGCTTCCTGCACAGAAACAGAACCAGCTTTTCGAAGCAGTTTTCTTATCAGTCTTGGACTGGAGAACGTTGGTTGGCCCTCTCTGGTGGAGAGGCGCAACAAACACTGGTATTTGTTCATTTTGAATACCTTTACTGGTAAGCTACTTCCTCATTATTGGAATATAATATTGGAACCTATGGAACGCGTTCTAGTTATTGGCTGGTTCTTGGGGTCCCCCAAGTTTGCTCAGAACAGGGTACATTTGCGTTTTTGCTATGATGCCCCTAGCACATGAACAATGAACTCCAACAGTCCCTAAAGATTGAGATTCTTCCCTCTGTTGCAGAGGTCTTGTTTCAGTATTGTTTCTTCACTGAGCCAGTAGGAAGACTGAAAGGGAAACAGAGTAGGGGATACACAGGAGAGAAGGATCTTTATTGAGACAGCAGGAAGGCTGAGAGGGAGACCGAGTAGAGGAGTCACAGGAGAGAAGGTTCTTTATTGAGACAGCAGGAAGGCTGAGAGGGAGACAGAGTAGAGGAGACACAGGAGAAAAGGTTCTTTATTGAGACAGGAGGAAAGCTGAGAGGGAAACAGAGTAGGGGAGACACAGGAGAGAATGTTCTTTATTGAGACAGCAGGAAGGCTGAGAGGGAGACAGAGTAGAGGAGACACAGGAGAAAAGGTTCTTTATTGAGACAGGAGGAAGGCTGAGAGGGAGCCAGAGTAGAGGAGACACAGGAGAAAAGGTTCTTTATTGAGACAGGAGGAAGGCTGAGAGGGACACAGAGTAGAGGAGACACAGGAGAGAAGGTTCTTTATTGCGACAGGAAGAAGGCTGAGAGGGACACAGAGTAGAGGAGACACAGGAGAGAAGGTTCTTTATTGAGACAGCAGGAAAGCTGAGAGGGAAACAGAATAGGGGAGACACAGGAGAGAAGGTTCTTTATTGAGACAGCAGGAAGGCTGAGAGGGAGACAGAGTAGAGGAGACACAGGAGAGAAGGTTCTTTATTGAGACAGCAGGAAGGCTGAGAGGGACACAGAGTAGAGGAGACACAGGAGAGAAGGTTCTTTATTGAGACAATAGGAAGGCTGAGAGGGAGCCAGAGTAGGGGAGACACAAGAGGAGAAAAGGTTCTTTATTGAGACAGCAGGAAGGCTGAGAAGGAGACAGAGTAGGAGAGACACAGGAGAGAAGGTTCTTTATTGAGACAATAGGAAGGCTGAGAGGGACACAGAGTAGAGGAGACACAGGAGAGAAGGTTCATTATTGAGACAGGAGGAAGACTGAAGAGGAGACAGAGTAGAGGAGACACAGGAGGAGAAAAGGTTCTTTATTGAGACAGGAGGAAGGCTGAGAGGGAGACAGAGTAGGGGAGACTCAGGAGAAAAGGTTTCTCTATAGAGACAGCAGGAAGGCTGAGAGGGAGACAGAGTAGAGGAGACACAGGAGAGAAGGTTCTTTATTGAGACAGCAGGAAGGCTGAGAGGGAAACAGAGTAGGAGAGACACAAGAGAGAAGGTTCTTTATTGAGACAATAGGAAGGCTGAGAGGGTGCCAGTGTAGGGGAGACACAGGAGGAGAAAAGGTTCTTTATTGAGACAGGAGGAAGGCTGAGAGGGAGACAGAGTAGAGGAGACACAGGAGAGAAGGTTCATTATTGCGACAGGAGGAAGGCTGAGAGGGAGACATAGTAGGGGAGACACAGGAGGAGAACATTTTCTTTATTGAGACAGCAGGAAGGCTGAGAGGGAGACATAGTAGGGGAGAGTCAGAAGAGAAGGTTCTTTATTGAGACAGCAGGAAGGCTGAGAGGGAGACAGAGTAGAGGAGACACAGGAGAGAAGGTTCTTTATTGAGACAACAGGAAAGCTGAGAGGGAAACAGAGTAGAGGAGACACAGGAGAGAAGGTTCTTTATTGAGACAGCAGGAAGGCTGATAGGGAGACAGAGTAGGGGAGACACAGGAGGAGAAAAGGTTCTTTATTGAGACAGTAAAAAGGCTAAGAGGGAGACAGAGGGGAAACGTGGGAGAGAAGGTTCTTTATTGAGACAGTAGGAAGGCTGAGAGGGAGACACGGGAGAGGAGACAGAGTAGAGGAGACAGAGTAGAGAAGACACAGGAAATGAGACAGAGTAGAGGAGACACAGGAGAGGAGACAGAGTAGAGGAGACACAGGAGAGGAGACAGAGTAGAGGAGACACAATAGAGGAGACAGAGTAGAGGAGACACAGGAGAGGAGACAGAGTAGAGACACAGGAGAGGAGACAGAGTAGAGGAGACACAGGAGAGGAGACAGAGTAGAGACACAGGAGAGGAGACAGAGTAGAGGAGACACAGGAGAGGAGACAGAGTAGAGGAGACAGAGTAGAGGAGACACAATAGAGGAGACAGAGTAGAGGAGACACAATAGAGGAGACAGAGTAGAGG
>NC_140175.1:25182753-25287753 GCF_963971535.1 Notolepis coatsorum | reverse complement strand
CCACATGATGGGATCTAGACACTATTTTAATGAATCCACCTCAAATGCCCTGGCTCCGTCTTTGATGATGTCACACATGGAGGGGGGGGGGGGGGGGGGTCACATCCATGATTATTCCTTTTGTTCCTTAGCCTTAATGAATACTAGTGTGCAGATCCCATAGGCCAGAAGATTGTTTTGATTGGTCGCTTTATAGCCAAGCTGCAAAGGCATAACATGTCATAATTTTTCCACATGATGGGATCTAGACATTATTTTTAATGAATCCATCTCAAATGTCCTGGATCCATCTTTGATGATGTCACACATGGCGGCGGGGGCGTTTACATCCATGATTATTCCTTTGGTTCCATTCATGAAGGTTCTATGGGTGTACAGAGAGCTGGTTTAAATTATTTATAATTTTTTTTTTTACATATGATGTGACCCTTTTCTTCCTCGCTGTCTGCCTTCCTCACCTCCGGAGCCCCTCCCTGGTGGGTGGGGCGGTCCCACTAGGACTAGGCTCTTTGTGATAGGATAGCTCACCTCATTTCCAAAATCTCTTTGAAGGCAGCCCGCCTCTGTAAAGACACAACAGTAAAAATCGATTTCCCATTGACCTCCGCCCCGCCCCCCCCCCCCCCCCCCCCCAGGCCAGGCGAGGAGAAGATCGTTTCAAAGCACCGCTACACTCTGTGTTTGGGTCCTCTTCTTCTCCTTCACTTTGGTGAGGAAGGGAGTATCGAGTATGATATGGTGTGTGATGCGCTCCAAATACCAGAAATGACCGGCTTCCGTTCAGCTGAGTAAGCCTCCTTTATGTCAGAATGGTCCATATAGGGCAGGGGCCTGTCTGCTGTTCTGTAGCGCGAGGAAACAATAGACCGTTTCAAACTTGACAACATGAAACATTCTAACTGGGCCCACGTATATATTTTCTGCTGCAGTGTTTGCTGATATCAATAGGAAATACACTTGGGCCTATGCGGTCCCAGCACAGAAGGGTCGATAGTTTCGATGGTGAAGGCGTGAGAGAGGAGGGACCAGACTGTCAGCATTCTTATGTTTCTTCTCCCGGCTAAGATCCATTTATTCATGTCCCTAGATACATTTATCCATGTCTTTCATTATCATGTTTTCATGTAAATCTCAGCCTGTGTACATCTCAGCCTTTCTGTAGCTACTGAAGTGGTCAAGATCTATTTGTGACCGGAAGGCCAGTGCACCTGTTGCTAAAAGTCACAGCCCCACAGACCAAGGACTGATGAGACGACAATTCTGGCTGACCAGAGGAACTAATGTCAGGATCTTCAATATGTATAATATCTATGAATCAATCCATTTATCCATGTATCCATTCTAAGAATGTATAGACAAATATCTACAAATGTGTGTACCATTAAAATGTGTTATTATATTGTATTAAAACAAGCAAAGGCCTATGTGTCACCAAGACCCCTGCCTGTCCGCCTGAATACTTTAGACAACAAATGTTTGTTTCCGCGTCTCTGATTGGCCAGGTCATGTGACATGTGCGCCAATCGTGGGACCGCAAGTTTCTACACTGGTTAAGCTTAGGCGCTCTTTCGAAGTTGGTTAAGGTTAGAGTTTGTCTTAGAGCAGGGCGATAGAACACCAGCCCTGATTCCAAACCTTAACCAACTGCGAAAGAGTCGCCTAAGCTTAACCAGTGATAAACTAGGCGTTAGGTAGTTTGCAGGCTGTTAGACCCGGAAATAGGTGCCGAACTTGCCGTCCCACAATTGGCGCACATGTCACATGACCTGGCCAATCAGAGCGCAAAACTCGAATGCGGAAACAAACATTTGTTGTCAAAAGTATTCACACTGCCTGTCCATCTGAACCACCAGGAGACGGACTGTAATTCTAGATCCTTGCTATTTCAACTGTTACCTTGTTAAGTCGTCTGTTAAGCCCTGAACCACGCTGCTAATTTGGAAGAGAGCCACCTCATTCGCTTAGAAGACCAACCAGTAAAGTATAAATGTCAATGTGATGGAAGAAGCGGGACGCACTCCTGCTGAGCCCAGAGCTAAGTAGAACCTGTGTCCACTCTCAGCTGTTTGTGTAAATACTCTGTAATATTGAATATTCACTCTCCTCATCCTTCAAGGTCAATCTAAAGAACGCGACAGTTGACCTACCCATTTTGCTGAAGCCTACGGTAGATACGACACAGTATACCATACAATTACAATACAATAAAACCAATATACCTTTATGTTTAAGTCTTACCTATGCTCTAGCTAGATCGTCCACACACACCGTCCGCCATCTTTTGTCCGTACATCCATGGCAAATTGGCAGACATAATTGACATGCAGAACATGATGAGGCATGTCAGGTTGACCTTTGCGAGCTACAGTTAGATTTTTCCTGTGTTGGCGTATCGTATCCAGTAAAGTAACCATAACAACTGTACACTCTAAAAATTTATGGTTTTTTCTAACTTAGCACCTTTAAGGGTTTCTCCCTTATTGGAATACTTGCTGCTATTGGTCAACTGCTTGCCCATGTTTTTCCTGTTTTGTTTCTCTGCCCCTCTCCCTAGTCTCTCCCTCTCCTTGTGTTTCCCCAGGTCCAGCAGATGTTGCCAATGTTTCCCCACGTAAGGCCTGTGTCTCACCCTAACCCAGCTCTGTCTCAGACATCACCCACAGCTGTTTTCTGTACTCTCCAGCAAAAAATGCCCCATTTTGTAATGTTTGCTTCATCATCTGCCTCTGCCTCCTGCCTGTGTCCTGCACTTGGGTCCTCTACACACCAAACTCTTACAGGATGACCCGACCATACCCGGATCCGGCGGACATCACCCAGCCACCTCATGGCCGGCCTTCTCCCCGGGAGCCCCGCTTAACAGTACCTCCACCTAAGTCGTAACGTGGGCGATCCAGTCCCGTGTTACGCCGCCTCCCATGTTGTGTCTTCGATGCCAGCCCTAGGGGAGGCATGTGGATGCCACATCACCAGCTTCGGTATCACTCCTCGAAGCACCGACCAGACAGCTGTTGGAGGAGATATGTCTTCAACTCCGGTATCTCTACTCGAAGGACCGACCAGACAGCTGTTGGAGGAGATATGTCTTCTGTATCTCTCCTGTATCTCTGTAACTCTCCTCAAAGCGCTGGCTGTCCAGTGCCCCTTCAGCTCCAGCCTCTACTCTTCCACCCATCATGCCACATCCAGCTGTTGCCGCCGCAGTCCGCTAGGTTGACACTTCCTAAATGGAGCCAAGAGTTCCCGAGCTCTTGTGACGGAGCCTATGCAGTCAGGTAGGCGATCCACTTCATTGCGAAAATGGTGGAATTTCCCAGAGGGTCATCAGCGCCTTCCCTGCCTGTCTGCTTCACTAGTTTGTGTCTGTTTGTCTGCCCGTCTGCTGGACTGCCCCCCATCCTTCGCCACTGTGGCAGGGGTCCCCCTTACAGGTCGACCTTGTGGGATGTCAGGAGCTGTCCCTTGAGGGGGGGGTCTTGTCATGGTTGTGAGTGCTTGCCCGTCACCCCCCCCGTCCCCAATTCTCCCTCTCCTTGTGTGTCCCCAAGTCCAGCAGATGTTTCCCCACATGAAGTCTGTGTCTCAACCTTGTGGGATGTCAGGAGCTGTCCCTTGAGGGTCTCAACCTTGTGGGATGTCAGGAGCTGTCCCTTGAGGGGCGGGGGGGGGGGGGGGGGGGGGGGGGGGGGGCGGTCTTGTCATGGTTGTGACTGCTTGCCCCCCCCCCCCCCTGTCCCCATCTCTCCCTCTCCTTGTGTGTCCCCAGGTCCAGCAGATGTTTCCCCACATGAAGTCTGTGTCTCAACCTCACCCAGCTGTGTCTCGTCAGTCATCACCTGCAGCTGTTTTCTGTTGGTCATTACTCCCCTGTTTATTTAAGTTCCATTCCCTTAGTTAGACTTTGTCTGGTCATACTGTTCATGTTTCCCACTGTGGGGTTTTTGTATTCTACATGCCTGCCTGCAATAGTTACCCACTGTAACTCTGTCTGCCTGTAATAAATGCCCCATTTTGTGTTTTAGTACTCTGCCTCCTGCCCGTGTCCTGCACTTGGGTCCTCAACATCAAACCTTTACACTCTGTTCCCTTGTTGTAATTTATCCCGTTTAAACTCCCACATCCCACATAAATTTAACAGAGAACCAACAGGGTGTCTAAATGTTACTCAGCTGATAGAGTTGTGCCCTTCCTAATGACTTGCCGTACAGAACTTGTAAGTCGCTTTGGATAAAAGCGTCAGCTAAATGACTAAATGTAAATGTAAATGATCTTCAGCATAGAAATTGGCATTATACTTCTCAGGACTAATCATAAGAACCCAAGCGCAGAACACGAAGAGACGGCAGGACAGACAGAAGGTAAAACCCAATAATGGGTGTGTTTAATGTTGAGTCCAGGCGGAGGGGGGGTTTGGAAGGAGGTGGGCCAGGGGAAGGACTGGGCTGAGTAGAGGGGCTAGTAGAGAGGAGCTGGGCAGGTAGGGGTCAGTGCCGGGTCCAGGGTGAGAAGAGGTAGAGTAGGCTGGAGATAAGAGGGGAGCTGGGTACAGGGTGAGAAGGGGTAGTGCAGGCTGGGGCAGGGGTCCAGTGTAGAGGCAGGCAGGATCTTCTGTGACACAGAAAAAACAAGGACATCAAAAACAGAGCAGAAAGCTGACAGAATAGCTACTAGGAAAATAGACACAACACGAACTCTGTATAAAACGGGGACTACGATCCAGCAATGAGTGGATAGAAAACCAGAGTTGATATACTGTTGGGTTGATGGAATGATGGCAGGCAGGTGTGAAGACTGAGCAGGTGAATGAACCATGACGAGGAGAGAAACAGGAAGATGCCCATATATGGTTACAGGAAGTTGTTGAAATTAGAGAGAGAAGAAAAGAGCAAGAGCACAGAGAGAGAGAACTAGAGAGACAACGAGTGGGCGAGGGGACCGGGGGGCTAGATAGGAGTGAGAAGATGATGAGGGCTGGACAGGTAAATGGTGCATTTATATACAGTAGTGCTTTTATCCAAAGCGCTTTACAATTTGTTCCTCACATTTATACCCATTCACTCACACATTCACACACCGACAACGGAGGAAACCATGCAAGGTGATGAACATTGTGATGTTACTCAGCTGTAAAGAGTTGTACCTTCCTTCTGACTTGTCGTACAGAACTTTTAAGTCGCTTTGGATAAAATAAATGACAAAATGTAAATGTAAGGTGTCAACCTGCTCATCGGGAGCAGTTAGGGGTTAAGTGTCTTGCTCAAGGACACTTCGACACGCTGCCCGGGAGGAGCGGGAATCGAACCGGGTACCTACCAGACAACTGTTATACCTCCCGAGACAATACTACAGTATGATGTAAATATATAATATGATATAATATATGAACCCTGGAGCAGTTCGTTAACTCATTCTGCACCATCGCTTAAGTGCGTGAGAGGGCGCTAGAACGTCACCGCTTTAATCAATTGGGGGACTGCGAGATTTGCGAGTGCTTAAAATATATCTTAAATTATAGCTATGGGTCTAATACACCCATCGATTATCACTGAGTTGCTTCCAGTCAACATGTACAAAACTGATTGTTTTTTCATCTGTACATTTCCGTTTTATACCGTTTTGAATGAGTATAGTTTCTTAGTAATTCCAGAAAAAGACGCGATAGCCCTTTAGTGGAATACACTAAACTGTCAGAATGCAGGTAGGTGAATTCCAATGGTTGAAGGCAATCACAGAGACAGAGAGTGTTTACTCTTGAACAGGTTCGACTTTAATAGTAAGAACACAGAGTAAATTCTAAGAGAGAACAAGTGCTAAAAGCACAAGTGTAAGATAAGGTAAATGGGAGCTTATTGGAGGTCCACAGTAGAACCGTCCGCGTTATCCCCGAACGCAATTAGTGAAGACCTGACAATGGACAAGCAGAAGAGAGGTATGTTAAATAGAGACCAAATACCAACATACCACACACACCCCCGTGACAGCCAATCAGGAACCACCCCTAAGTGACAGCACTAATTGACAGGGAAATGACAGGTGACAAGCCCAGTGACAAATGCCAGGAAAGTGGGTGGTCACCGACCGAGGTCGGTGTCCAGAACGTAACAGTACCCTCCCCCGACGAACGGCACCAGACGTTCACCTAGGAGCCTCGGGATTCAGCCGCCGGACATCAACGATCAGGCTGGGATCTAAAATATCCCTTTGAGGCACCCAAGAACGCTCTTCTATCCCGTACCCCTCCCAATCCACCAAGAACTGAAACCCCCTACCCCTCCGCCTACAACCCAGTATCCTCCGCACCGTGTAAATGGGTTGACCGCCAATAAACCGGGGCGGAGGAACCACAGGCAGTGGCGGGGCCAAGGGCGATGAGAGGAATGGCTTCAACAGGGACACATGAAACGTCGGATGAACCCTCATAGAGCTCGGAAGTCGTAACTTGTAAGCCACTGGATTAACCCGATGAATCACTTTAAATGGTCCTATAAAGCGAGGAGCCAGCTTCTTGGATTCCACCCGGAGAGGGAGATCCCGGGTGGAAAGCCAAACCCGCTGCCCTGGACGGTAAACTGGAGCCGGACGACGCTTACGGTTAGCCTGCCGTTGGGTACTAACCGAAACCTTCTGTAGCGCCTTCCGAACCTGTTTCCACGTCCTGCGACAGCGAGCCACATGTGCCTGGGCCGAGGGCACCTCCGCCTCCTGCTCCTGCTCGGGAAACAGAGGAGGTTGAAAACCATACTGGCACTGAAAGGGAGACATACCGGTAGAAGAGGAGAGAAGGGTATTATGCGCGTACTCAGCCCAAGCCAACCTCCTACTCCACGTTGCCGGACTACCGGCAACGTAACACCTCAAGACCCCCTCCAAATCCTGGTTGACCCTCTCCGTCTGTCCGTTCGACTGTGGATGGAACCCAGACGACAGACTGACAGAGGCGCCGAGGCCGGCGGCAAACGCCTTCCAGAACCTGGAGGCGAACTGAGGACCCCGGTCCGACACGATATCTACTGGCAGCCCGTGGACCCGAAAGACATGCTGTATAATTAAATCAGCAGTCTCCCGGGCCGAAGGAAGCTTGGGGAGAGGGACAAAGTGAGCCGCCTTAGAGAACCGATCCACCACCACCAAAATGGTGGTGAACCCGTCCGAAAGGGGAAGACCAGAAATAAAGTCCAGAGATATGTGTGACCAGGGTCGTTTAGGAATAGGAAGTGGTCGGAGGAGACCCGCCGGTGCCCATCGAGAGGTCTTACTACGTGCGCACACCGGACAGGCCGCCACAAAGGAACGCGTATCCCCCTCCACTGTCGGCCACCAGAACCTCCTACGGATAAATTCCAGGGTCCTGGTTGCCCCTGGGTGGCTGGTGAGGGATGACGCATGTGCCCACTGTAGCAAGCGTGAGCGCGCCACCTTGGGAACATACGACCGTCCCGGAGGACCCCCACCAGGATCGGGCTCCCGCGTTAGCGCCGACCTTACCACCTTCTCTATGCCCCAAGACACGGGTGCCAAAATCAAGGCCGGTGGAATAATGGGATGGGGCTGCTCCTCCCGCCCAGGAAGATCAAACTGGCGCGACAACGCGTCAGGTTTGATATTCTTGGAGCCGGGTCTATAGGAGATGGTATATCGAAATCGTGTGAAGAACAACGTCCACCTGGCCTGGCGAGCGTTAAGGCGTTTAGCCCCTTGGATGTAAGCCAAGTTCTTATGGTCAGTCCAAATAATGAAAGGATGTGCCGCCCCCTCCAACCAATGTCTCCACTCCTCCAGTGCCAATTTGATCGCCAATAACTCCCGATTACCCACGTCGTAATTACGCTCGGCTGGTGACAGACGGCGAGAAAAAAAAGCACACGGGTGCACTTTCCCATCCTTTAAGCATCTCTGAGAGAGCACCCCCCCCCACCGCGACGTCAGAGGCATCCACCTCCACAATGAACGGAACCTCCGCGTCATGGCGGATCAATACAGGAGCGGATGTAAAACGACGTTTAAGATCGCAGAAGGCCGACTCAGCCCTAGGCGACCATTCAAAGCCAGGGAGAGAGGCCTTAGTGAGAGCTGTTAAGGGATTGGCTAAGGCGCTAAAATTGCGAATAAAGCGCCTGTAAAAATTTGCAAAGCCCAAAAACCGTTGTAACCCCTTGAGCGACGAAGGCCGTGGCCAGTCCAAAACTGCACTCACCTTGGCTGGATCCATGCGCAGATCGCCCTTCGTCAACACAAAGCCCAGGAAGGACACGGTGTCCGTGTGAAACACACACTTCTCAGCCTTAACGAATAGTTGATGCTTGAGGAGACGGTCTAGCACCTCCCGAACGTGCATTTGGTGTTGCACCATATCGCGAGAAAAAATCAGGATATCATCTAAGTAGACAAACACCGACACCCCAATCAAGTCTCGCAGCACGTCGTTAACCAGGGCTTGGAAGACTGCCGGAGCATTAGCCAAACCAAAGGGCATGACCAAATACTCATAGTGCCCATTGGGTGTGTTAAATGCAGTCTTCCACTCGTCTCCCTCTCTAATCCTGACCAGGTTGTATGCATTACGTAAGTCAAGTTTAGAAAAGACCTGTGCCCCCTGTAAGCACTCAAAGGCCGTGTCCATGAGGGGTAAAGGATATCGGTTCTTGATGGAAACGTCATTCAATCCCCTATAATCAATGCATGGGCGCTGATCCCCATCCTTTTTATCAACAAAAAAGAAGCCAGCGCCGGCAGGGGAAGTGGAAGGGCGTATGTGCCCCGCAAGCAATGCCTCCTCTATGTAGGTGTTCATGGCCAAGGTTTCGGGGCGTGAGAGAGAGAACATTCGCCCGCGAGGCGGGGAGGTACCGGGTAGAAGATTAATGGGACAGTCGTATGATCTATGAGGCGGAAGTGCTTTAGCACGCGTTTTGCTAAAAACGTCCGCCAGGTCCCAATAGATCTCAGGCACCCCTATTAAATCGGGATTAGAGGGTAGATCAGAATCTGCCACGCTCCCCACCATCCTGGAGAAAGAGGGAGGAGACAAAAGAGAAGAGGGGGGGGGAGACAAGGGTTTGGGCAAACTCCCGCTGACGATCGACTTGACGTCGGCCGCCGTTGAGAGTTCGCCCGTGCTCCAAATAATGACACGAACACATGACGACAACCAGGGATGACCCAACACCATGACAGAATAGGGGGAAAAGATGACAAAAAAAGTAACCCATTCCCACTCCCCACCCTCCACCCGGATGTGTAAGGGAACTGTGCGCTGGGTGACGCTCCCACTGCCCAGGGGCCGACCGTCCAGGGCATAGACTGGTAAGGGAACCCCTAAGTCCTCCACCGGGGTTCCCCACTCCTTCACCAATCCCACGTGAATAAAATTGCCCGCCGCCCCTGAGTCAATGAGAGCCTTAGTTCCCCTAATGTCACCCCCACCGTTGATCGCCACCTCAAAAAATTTGCGAGAATCCGTGGTTTTGGCAGGAATGAGCCCACCTGCTGGCGCCCTCTCGAGGCCCGACGGCGCACCTTCCATCCCCGATTGGCGCCGAGCCGATACAGCCTGGACCCGACAGCTGCCGAAGCGGTGACCGGTGCGGCCGCACCGGAAGCAGTGTCGCTCTTTGATGAAGCGCTGCCTCTCGTCGTCCGAGAGCGACAGCGCTCCAAGCTGCATGGATTCATCACCCAGTGGCCCACTCGTGTAATGCATGGAATTATCAACACCAGGAGAAGAAGGAAAACATACCTGGGACTGGGTGTTGTTGACATGCTCCTTCTCCCTCTCCCGGTGCCGATTATCCATCTTGATGGTGGTGTTGATCAGCACTTCCAGCTGCTCGGGGATCTCACGCGCGGAGAGAGCATCTCGCATCCGCGCTGAGAGTCCCCTGACGAACAGAACCACGCAGACGTTCTCCGCCCAAGCTGTCTCCCGAGCCAAGATCCTAAATTTGATAGCATAAGCTGCGACAGTGCGGAGGCCCTGCCGGCAGTCGAGAAGACGACCACCAGCCTCGAAGATCGAGAGTACCCGGGAAGTATCGAATACTCTTCTCAATTCCCGGGTAAAGGCGTCCAGACTGTCGCAGATTATCGCCCCTGCCTCTAATTCCGCCGTAGCCCAGGAGAGAGCTTCGCCGGTGAGCAGTGTGATAATATACGCTACCTGCGCTGTCTCCGATGGAAATGATCGTGGCTGCAGCCAGAAAACGAGTAGACACTGGGTGATGAATTCCCGACAACCATCCGGTGATCCGTCATAGCGAGCGGGCGCCTGCAGATGTGGTTCGCGGGACCGCTCCTGGACCCCGAACCCCCCCCGACTTTCCTCTGCGTGGAGCGCTGCTTACCCCGCCGCCGACTGCACACCAGCCACTCCTTCTTGGGCTTGTCGAGCTGTGGCCAACGCCGACTGCGCCACCGCTTGGGATGATCCGACGACCCCATTGAGTCGGATTAACTCGGCGCTGACCAGCTGCTGATGTTCCTCCATCCGTGTCTGGGCTGCTCCCTGCGTCCGGAGCATCTCCATGATGGCCTCCATGGAATTCTGATGGTCAGGTCTTCTGTCAGAATGCAGGTAGGTGAATTCCAATGGTTGAAGGCAATCACAGAGACAGAGAGTGTTTACTCTTGAACAGGTTCGACTTTAATAGTAAGAACACAGAGTAAATTCTAAGAGAGAACAAGTGCTAAAAGCACAAGTGTAAGATAAGGTAAATGGGAGCTTATTGGAGGTCCACAGTAGAACCGTCCGCGTTATCCCCGAACGCAATTAGTGAAGACCTGACAATGGACAAGCAGAAGAGAGGTATGTTAAATAGAGACCAAATACCAACATACCACACACACCCCCGTGACAGCCAATCAGGAACCACCCCTAAGTGACAGCACTAATTGACAGGGAAATGACAGGTGACAAGCCCAGTGACAAATGCCAGGAAAGTGGGTGGTCACCGACCAAGGTCGGTGTCCAGAACGTAACACTAAACATGTTGTAATTTTTCGCCTGATTATGAAATCTTCCTGAAATCAACGCTAGATCATCATTATTATCCTTCCTCGTGCAAGAATGAAAAGAGCCCTGGACCGCGGCACGCCCCCCCCCCTCCTGCACCCAACGGCACACAGCCACACACACAGAGATCGGGGTAGAAATAAATATCAGATTTATATATAGTGTTCTTACCTTGTATCTGATGTAATGCAAAAGAAATAATCCAATTATCTGATCGCCATTAGAAGTACTGCTTGTGGAGGTCCGTACCACATTACCAACCATTACATAATACATCTTCTCTATGGGCGGGCGGGCGGGGTTACTGTTCCATGCCATCGTTGTATAGACCTACCTCGCCTGAGTATTTAAACCCCGCCCGCACGGCTCGGATCGTCCCAGAAAAGAAACTACACCATTCCCAATGGAGTGCAATACCAGCTGGAAGGCGTAGGCGGCGGTATTTGCCCTTTTGCGGGCTAAGACCCATTCCCAACTATAACATCAGGCTGGATGGATGAAAATGAATGGATATCGCTAATAAAAGAAATAACGATTAAAACCCGACTATACTCGTGATTGGCGCTGAACGGTCGGCGAGTTAACCCGACTATCATCAGGTCTGGCATTGAATGAGTTAAGAGTTGAATGCAAACCGAACGAAAAGCAGGAGAAGACCAGAGAAATCTCACATGTAATAAAGTTGATTGGCCAGTTTTTGTTGACATTTCCCGTAGATTTCTGAATGTGGGATTTTTCATCATCATAACGTTATTATTTTCACAGCTGGTATTGTTCAAAATAGCCAAATAATGTTGTGATACTAAACAAATACCTTGTATGCATATTTCAGGTGACAGTAACATAGACACATACTGACACATTGTCCACATACTGTATAAGTTGTGTAGTGACATGAATAAAATCAGGCTTTGGGGATATGTGTTGCCAGATTGGATTGGGAAAAATCATATCCTCTTCATACACTACGTCTATTTATTCCTGCACAACCTGGCAACCCAGAGTGAACATACACTACAGCTCTTCAGTGCCTGTGCATAGTCAGCCTCCAACGAAAGGAATGAGGACAAAACGAAAATTAAATCAAAATGAATGAAATATTCCTGCAAGTTTGAAGCCCCTTTTTCACAGCATAATGTTGGCAGGTATGGGATTCCAAATGATGTCCAACAAAAGAGTGACCTGCATGATCACATGGCTTTGTTAAAAAAAATTGGCGCGTTTGTCAATTGGCAGTGTGAACCATAACCGAGCCAATAAAAACTGCAACAAAATTAACAGTGATGAATGAGCAGAAATTAGCTAGCAAATATTTCAGTAATGGTAAAAGATTATGAAAAAGTAGATTGTTGTATCAAGGCAAGAATGACTTGGAACCCACATGTCAAAAAGACTAGTATGGTCCTTTAAGCAAAATTGTCCTTTTATAACGGTGGCATATTTAACAGTGCTGCCCTTATTTCCACTATGGATGTGTGTAACTGAGGGGTACAATTCCCTGACTGTATTACTAGATATGATACTTACTACCACTACCTTTGTACTTAATATTCGGCCACCCAGTACACGGCATAAATATATTATGATGAACACTGTCACGTAGATGAAACGGATCCAACACAAATGTACGAATTAGAAATAGGTCTTTATTTCTACACAGCGATGGTGTGTAGAGCAAGCACTTAATCAAATCAATCACATTTATGAATGGGAATTAGTATGCACTTTTATGGCAAGAGTATTCGTCGGTATATCAATAGAGAATGTCCAATCTCTGAAGGCGCAGGTGGTACATATACGACCTGGAATAGTTAAGGAATAACAGCAATGATACTTTAATGATTATAGGCTGGATACACTAGAGGGGTAATCCGGTCGCTTGTAAGCCGACAGGAGTAGGAGGGGGGGGGGGGGGTAGAATCCGGCTGCCTCATCCGGCCAAGGGTATCCCAGGTGAACCCACTGTAGTGCCGTTCAATGCGCCGGCGATCCTTGGACCACAGATGAAAGCAGATGGACTCTTTGTGGGCCGGCTCTCTCCGGTCCACGGGGGAGAGACGTGAAGCGACCTCGTCTTGCAGAGCGTCTCCTCACCTTGCGTCCTCTCCAGGGGGGGGGTTCCAACACACGGCAGTGTCGGGGGTCTTTATCCATGGAATAATCAACGTACACAAAGCATAATCCGTGCCTGGGAAGGCGGGCTGTCGTCGGTAGAATAATCCGGTATACAGGTCCACTCGCTCGTCGGCTCTGGGGCTCCTCGGGTGCAGCTTCACGTGGGGTCAACCACCCTGGATAAGCAGCCAGTTCTCTGCCCGAACGATGGGGTACTGACTACGGTAGTATTCTCACCGCACGAAGCACTATATATTAACAGACTATTATTAGCTTAATAGACTACGTCCAACTCGACGATATAGTGCCAAATATGACTATTCAAATATTAATATACACGATGTCTCAATACCGATGGTAGGCGAACTTGGCCTTACTCCCACACGTGGCGTCGCGGGGAGGCTTTACGTCTGTGACTCTATTGGAGGGTAAGAAACTGGACTGAAAAGGAAGTCCTACTTTAGTAGCGCAGTATATATACGCACTATGAACAAATAGTCCCATTAGTGGTGCGGTAGTCAGATTCCTACGCGGAACTAGGACTTGTTCGTACATGTGGAGCGGTACGCTTGAACTGGGTCTGAGGGGTATGGCAGCCTGGCACCAAGGTCTCGACCAATAGTAGAATGGAGACTATTATGGGATGTTCAGTAGGCTAGAATGGATATTCAATGCATATTGTACAAGGAATATACAAGGGATATCAGGGAATATTAGAGAATATACAAATACAATTAAATATATATATATAAATAAATATATATATTCGGTTTAATCTGGCCCTTCACAACAATGTGCCTGTATAATCATTAGGTCAATTAACTTGTTAGATTGTCTGGAGGTGCGTGTGTATGAGTCGCAAGTGGAGAGGGGGCCCAGAGACACAACAAGTACTCAGGGCCCAGAATTCCTTGCTACGCCCCTGCTCAAGGACTGACATTATGCGGCTGCTAAATGTGAGTTTCTAATTCAATTTGAAGCAGTAAAATATTTATGCATCTTTTGGGGCGTTAAAACATAAAACGAGGTCAAACGAGCACATTATCAGCTTTTACTTGTTTAATAATCTTCCAGACTATAAATCTTGTGGGAGAAAGTAATTTTTTACACTCAATGAACCCAAACAGAAACAGAATCCTTTCAAACGGGTTCTTCAGACACCATTCCATTTGAACCGTTATGTTTCAGTGTGCGGTGGATGGCTGCTGCCGTCTCGTTGTCAGGACAGAATGGCTCACGGGAGCGCCTGATAATGGCCCATACCCGTGCATAATTAGATTGACATTTCTCGCTAATAGCCTAAGCCTCCGTAATTGCTCGTTGTGGTTAATTCTAATATTCGGGGTGATAATTTAAATGGCCGCGCTGCCGGGCCTGCATATGGCGCCGTATTTGTCCGCCCGAGAACATTATGTCCTGATGTCTATTTAATGGGTTATTGACTGCGCCTACCGCTGATTTATTTTCATGTTCTCCCCCCAATCGAATTAGAGTGTCCGGGATAAGTGGGAAAACGCGGCGAAGATTCCGAGGTAGTTACTCATAGCTATTTAGAGACATTAGCTGCAAGCAAGCAGCATCCACGTCATCATCGTTGACAGCATGTTGTTCTGTATCTGTCAAAGGAACATGGAACCATCAGAAACAGGCCTCATCTCCTCTCCTCTAATGAGATTTGGGGGGATGCTTTTCAGTGTCACTGCCCCCCCCCCCCCCCCCCCCCCCCCCACCTTCCTTTCTCTGGCTTTCTCTCCTTTCAGCCTGGTTTCTATGTCCCCCCCCCCCTCATTTCCACTACATCACACCCCCGTGCTCCTCTCACCTCCTCACCTACCCTTCCATCCATCGCAAATCGTCCTCTTCTGATTGAACTAATAAGGCCTGGGGGGAGGTAGATGATACAGGGAGAGAGGGGGGGAGAGAGAGAGAGAGAGAGAGAGAGAGAGAGAGAGAGAGAGAGAGAGAGAGAGAGAGGGGTCAGGAGACAGGAGGAGCGGGATGGATAAAGAAAAACAGGAGGCTCCTCTTATTCATATAGGAGGTGCACTCCTGGGCCCTCATTCATCAACGTGTTCTACGCACAGATCTGTGCTTACCCTGTGCGTACGATCATTTCTAAGCAAAGAGTGGGATTCATCAATTTCGATTTGAACTTGACTCCGTGCTTACATCTACGCACAGGTCAGACCAGGCGTACCTGGCGCCCAGTGGTAGAATATATTATTACAACAAGGAAATTAGCTTCTGTGCATAATAACACTGGCATGTTCTGTACGAACCGTAGTTCATTATAGTTCATTGTAAAATAGCAACAGTAGTGTAATTATGGTCAAAACCCTATAAATAGCATTTGGAATAATAGATCTTTCTCTCAGAATGAATGCAGCATGGTTTATATAGCGTTATCGGAATATACGGGGTGTAGGCTACTGACTGACTGCGCTCTGCGTAGCTTGATTGATTGATTGATTGAAAAGTGTATTAACAGATTGCAGAATGGGTACAGTACAGTACAGCTCAGTACATACAATTGTTAATTGGGGATGCAGACCAACTTTCGTCTTGTTTACATCAGGGTCCCCCATTTTCAATTCATCATAAAGCTCAACTCGTTATTATTTTGCGCAGACCGCAGAAACACGGGAACGTTTTGATTATATTTAAAAGGCTTTACGTTAAACGAATCAAGTGGAATTTCGAAGCTGTAAGCAGAATACAAGTCATATGAATATAGTGTTCTTCCCCCTTTTTACTGTATAAGAAAGAATAGAAAACGCATTGCAATGCCACCAGATAGTGGACAGACTATGTATGATGGGATTCAAGTTCGCGTTTTTGTTGATCATAGGCATGCTGTCAGAGTATGATATCTTCAAACATTCTAGAACATTTGTCGTCACAGATCATGTCCTAATAGAACATAGGCTATGGCATGGATCGTGATATTGTGTGGACTGTAATTATTACTGTACCGGTACCACCCATTGTGACAACAGCCTTGTGAGTCCCGCACACAAACATGATGGAATTCAAGTTAATGTATTGAAAGGCAGGCTACATCATACATGCAGTGAGATTCATTGTTCTTGTATATGCTCTCTATTATTGTTTATATAGGCTACCCAATACTGACATCAAAATAGATTGTAGTATGCCTCTAGAAATCATATGCAGCAGGTAGAAAATTGACGGGAGATCCATCGCGATTTGGAATAAAATTGAGGAGAACTTTAATCCCTGGGTATTAATCAAACAACACGGGAAAAGGCAGTCATATTCCAGCGCGGTCTTTATTAGCCGACAACAAAATAGATGCCTCTAAAAATCATATAGCCAATCGAACACAACTAATAAAGGCATTCATATTACAGCACGGTTATAATGACACACAACCAACGCCAAACAGTGGTCAACGAACGGTCTTTATTAGTATTTTGAGCTGTCCAGGCAGAATTGCAGCAATGGTCTTAGGGAGCCGTTGATATCTGACATCACCGTTTACAAGTCCGCCTTTTATTTATCCCATAATACGCGATAGTGTCTTCTTGGTTCGACAGCAGTGAACAATCTTCGTGGAGTTTCTCAGAGTTCCGCTCGGGTCCGTCCATTATTTCACATCCCATGGGGGGTGTTTCCTCATTTTCATGACCATATATGGATAATCATGCACGAGCATTGACGGTAGAACAAAGTGGTATTCATCAACACGGAGGAGCATAGAGCCTGCGTACGCACCGTGTGATGAATCCCGACTTCCCTGTGCGTACACTAGTTCTACATTCCGTGCTTACGTGTGGAAATAGGTCATGTTCTACGCACACATTGATGAATGAGGGCCCTGGTGTCTTATTCATATAGGAGGTGCACTCCTGGTGTCAACGGGACACTCCTCTTATTCATATAGGAGGTGCACTCCTGGTGTCAACGGGACACTCCTCTTATTCATATAGGAGGTGCACTCCTGGTGTCAACGGGACACTCCTCTTATTCATATAGGAGGTGCACTCCTGGTGTCAACGGGACACTCCTCTTATTCATATAGGAGGTGCACTCCTGGTCTCAACGGGACACTCCTCTTATTCATATAGGAGGTGCACTCCTGGTGTCAACGGGACACTCCTCTTATTCATATAGGAGGTGCACTCAGGGCCCTCATTCATCAACGTGTTCTACGCACAGATCTGTGCTTACCCTGTGCGTACGATCATTTCTAAGCAAAGAGTGGGATTCATCAATTTCAACTTGAACTTGACTCCGTGCTTACGTCTACGCACAGGTCAGACCATGCGTACCTGGCGCCCAGTGGTAGAATATATTATTACAACAAGGAAATGAGCTTCTGTGCATAATAACACTGGCATGTTCTGTACAAACCGTAGTTCATTATAGTTCATTGTAAAATAGCAACAGTAGTGTAATTATGGTCAAAACCCTATAAATAGCATTTGGAATAATATATCTTTCTCTCAGAATGAATGCAGCATGGTTTATATAGCGTTATCGGAATATACGGGGTGTAGGCTACTGACTGACTGCGCTCCGCGTAGCTTGATTGATTGATTGATTGAAAAGTTTATTAACAGATTGCAGAATGGGTACAGTACAGTACAGCTCAGTACATACAATTGTTAATTGGGGATGCAGACCAGAGAAAGACTTTCGTCTTGTTTACATCAGGGTCCCCCATTTTCAATTCATCATAAATCATAAAGCTCAACTCGTTATTATTTTGCGCAGACCGCAGAAACACGGGAACGTTTTGATTATATTTAAAAGGCTTTACGTTAAACGAAACAAGTGGAATTTCGAAGCTGTAAGCAGAATACAAGTCATATGAATATAGTGTTCTTCCCCCTTTTTACTGTATAAGAAAGAATAGAAAATGCATTGCAATGACACCAGATAGTGGACAGACTATGTATATGATGGGATTCAAGTTCGCGTTTTTGTTGATCATAGGCATGCTGTGAGAGTATGATATCTTAATCAAACATTCTAGAACATTTGTCGTCACAGATCATGTCCTAATAGAACATAGGCTATGGCATGGATCGTGATATTGTGTGGACTGTTATTATTACTGTACCGGGCGGTACCACCCATTGTGACAACAGCCTTGTGAGTCCTGCACACAAACATGATGGAATTCAAGTTCATGTATTGAAAGGCAGGCTACATCATACATGCTCTCGTATTATTGTTTATATACTATATAGGCTACCCAATACTGACATCAAAATAGATTGTAGTATGCCTCTAGAAATCATATGCAGCAGGTAGAAAATTGACGGGAGATCCATCGCGATTTGGAATAAAATTGAGGAGAACTTTAATCCCTGGGTATTAATCAAACAACACGGGAAAAGGCAGTCATATTCCAGTCATATTCTTTATTAGTGTTTGCGCTGCCCAGGCAGCAATGGTTAATAGATATCATATCCGACATCACCGTAAGTGTACACGTCTGTCAGCCTGTCTCATGACACGCTTCCCTCGGCTTAGTCCATTTTTCCACATTTCATGGGTGTATTCCATTACCGTATATGGTTAATCGGGGCGTTTCTGGTATGCAAATACGTGAAAGTGTGCACGAGCCTCGGCGCCGAGCCAAGGTGGGATTCATGATGACAGGTGTGCGTAGAGCCTGCGTACGCACGTGTGATGAATCCCGACTTCCCTGTGCGTACACTAGTTCTACATTCCGTGCTTACGTGTGGAAATAGAACATGTTCTACGCACACATTGATGAATGAGGGCCCTGGTGTCAACGGAACACTCCTCTTATTCATATAGGAGGTGCACTCCTGGTGTCAACGGGACACTCCTCTTATTCATATAGGAGGTGCACTCCTGGTGTCAACGGGACACTCCTCTTATTCATATAGGAGGTGCACTCAGGGCCCTCATTCATCAAGTTTTCTTAGAAACTGTTCTATTTCCACACGTAAGCACAGAATTTAGAATGTGTGCACGCACAAAAAAAAACTGGATTTATCACACGTGCGTACACAGGTCCTACGCACACCTGTCATGATAAATATCACCTTGCTTCTACGCTGAGGCTCGTGCACACTTTCACGTATTTGCATACCAAAACCGCCCCGATTAACCATATACGGTAATGGAACACCCCCATGAAATGTGGAAAAATGGACTAAACCGAGGGAAGCGTGTTATGAGACAGGCTGACAGACGTGTACACGTACGGTGATGTCGGATATGATATCTATTAACCATTGCTGCCTGGGCAGCGCAAACACTAATAAAGACCGTGCTGGAATATGACTGCCTTTTTCCGTTTTGTTTGATTAATACCCAGGGATTAAAGTTCTCCTCAATTTTATTCCAAATCGCGACAGATTTTCCGTCAATTTTCTACCTGCTGCATGATTTCTAGAGGCATACAATCTATTTTGATGTCAGTATTGGGTAGCCTATATAAACAATAATACGAGAGCATATACAAGAACAATGAATCTCACTGCATGTATGATGTAGCCTGCCTTTCAATACATGAACTTGAATTCCATCATGTTTGTGTGCGGGAGCTCACAAGGCTGTTGTCACAATGGGTGGTACAGTAATAACAGTCTACACAATATCACGATGGACCATGCCATGTAGCCTATGTTCTATTATGACATGATCTGTGACGACAAATGTTCTAGAATGTTTGATTATGACATCATACTCTGACAGCATGCCTATGATCAATAAAAACGCGAACTTGAATCCCATCATCATATTTACATAGTCTGTCCACTATCTTTATTACTTTGTTATCCCCCCCCCCCATCTATGTAAAGCGACCTCTCTTGAAAGGCGCTATGTAAAATGAAGCTATTATTATTATTGTTGTTGTTATTATTATTATCATGTCTGTGTGCTGAGCTCAGTGACGTTTCAACGGAGCGAGGTAATCTATTCTAATCAACAAATTGAAGTAGAAAGCATTCCGTTGTGGCCAATCTTATTTGGACACAAAATAATAGTATGTCGCTTTTTATTTGAAACAATATTTAATGGCGTTTGGAGGTGGGTGTTCTGCTTCTGCCCCCCGTGCCAAACAAGCAAGCCAACCTCTTGTTCCCGCATGAGCCCGTTATAATTACACTACTGTCGCTATTTTACAATGAACTATAATGAATTACGGGTCATACAGAAGTTGAACACGCCAGTGTTGGAAGTAATGCACGGAAGCTTATTTCCACGTTGAAACTAATGCATGAACTGAGGAGCGCTTATGCCGTAGTAACGATATTCTACCACTGGGCGTCAGCTAAGCATGCTCAGAGCTGTGCGTAGACATAAGTACAAAGTCAAGCACAAGTTAAAATTGATAATTCCCACACTTTGCTTAGAAATGGTCGTACGCACGGCTTAAGCACATATCTGTGCGTACGTCACGTTGATACATGAGGGCTGTCAACGGGAGACTCCTCTTATTCATATACATTACATTTAGTAATTTTGCTGACACTTTTATCCAAAGCGACTTACAAGTTCTGTACGACAAGTCATCAGGAAGGATAGAGAGAGAGAGAGAGAGAGAGAGAGAGAGAGAGAGAGAGAGAGAGAGAGAGAGAGAGAGAGAGAGAGAGGAGAGGAGATAGGCTAGGGGTCAGGAGACAGGAGGAGCGGGATGTATAAAGAAAAACAGGAGGTGCACTCCTGGTGTCAGCAGGAGGCTCCTCTTGTTCATATGCATGCGCCCACGCTGCTCGCCCTGGTGTGAAATAACGGGTCATTCCCACACCGCACGCAGTCAAGAGGCAGAGACTCGCACCATCCGCCTGACTGGGCCCAATGAACGGAGAGAGAGGAGTGAGAGGAGATAGAGGAGTGAGGGGAGAAGAGGAGTGGAGGGAGGGAGAGAGCAGCGAGGAGGGACAGTCGAGATGGACGCTGAGATAGCAATAATAAAAGAGGTTAAAGGAGCACAGGTGGGCGAGCTAGAGGTGAGAGTGGAGCTATGGTCGCAATAGAGAGGAACACAGCAGGAACAGAGAGATCGAACGGACGCAGGGGAAGGCGAGGAAAGAGAGAGAGAGAGAGAGAGTGTGTGTTCATGCTGTTCGTGTTCATCAAGTGTTCACGCTGTGAGCGACCGCATGCAATCTCTCTCTATCCCTAGGCACAATTTAGCAGTGCACTACACAAACCGGTCACATGTCGCACAGCAGGGGAGGTGTAACCCACACCTCTCTGGGGCATACACTTCTTTATGAGTCACACACACACACACTCACACACTCATACACCACCCTACGGCAGTCGCTGACATTCGCTGACGCACAACACATCACACATGCTGCACTCTAGTCTAGATGGATACAAACATTCAGCACTGTAAATTAAAGTGGTACACCGATGATTGTTTCATGGTAGTTATACCGGTGTGTACCTGCAGCATTTAAGCACTGTATTCTAAAAGGAAGCAATTACCCTTGTTATTTCATGGTAGTTAGCAGTTTACCTGCAGCATCCGAGCACTGTATTCTAAAGCAAGCAATTCCGCTTGTTATTTCATGGTCGAGCAGTGTTTCCCTCTGGGCCCTGTCCAGAAAACACTGAAGGATCCATGTTATTGTAGTCTATTGCAGAATAATTTACCATGTATTCCATAGCAATTGTCTGATTCCAAGCGCCGCCTACCTGGGCAACAACTTGACAGCTGCACCTTTAGCTTGTCCAAAAACGAATTTACTCAAATGTCAGCATTGGATATATATATATATGTGGAAGATGGATCTAGTACGGGAAGACCTCAACATCAGATGAAAACAAACACAGGATCTAGTTTAGTTTAGTTTATTTACTGTAGCAGTTGCTATATTTATATTGTCTCTGGTCAGACTATAATGGCAGGGTTCGACAATAACAAACATATTAGCGTTAGTTGGCTACTTAGGCTAATGACTGCTAAAACTACTATGTTAAGCCAAATCAAATTCTGATCCTTTGTTGTTAAAAAACTCATTAAAATCATTAAAGGAAATCTGTGATGCAGGCTTGGAATTTGCCTATATTCTCCATTTAGTTAGTGAGAGGGGAGGTCACGCTATGCACACACACAGAGTCAAAAGGGAGGGACAGAGAGCGGAGAATCACTGAATCAGCTGTGTTTGTGTGTGTGCGTATAAGTTATGTCTGTGTGTGTGTGTGTGTTCATTCTTGCCTGTTTTACGAGGGGATCGTCAGCCAGTAATCCATGTGTTTTCTATGAGCCAAAATGTCGACGTGATCTTATGATCAACGTGAGAAATGTTTAAAAGCTTGAAAAGTTACAACGGATCCAGGTAGGCTGTGCCTCGAAGTACAGCGGTCCCCGTTAACGCAAAGTCGGTACAAATAGGCGAACGGTGCGAGAGACACAACTTCACTCTAGGCTGCGCAATGTATTTGTGACAATTGAGCTACTTCCACCAGACTGTGGGGTGTGATTGAGCTTGTTTCCCAGAGATCTGGTGCCAGGTGTCAATTAGCCATTCACAGGTGTTTCCAGTGAAGCTGTGATTGCGGGGGCCTGCTGTTTGGCCAAGGGGAGTCGTGCGCCTGGGATTTAATGGAGACAGTGTACAGACACAGACTGAAGAAAGACGATCGGAGACACAGATAAAACGATGGGAACAAGCGGTTCTGATGCAGGGTTTTGCCTTCCAGACTGACACTCTGGCTGAGTAAAAGTTGCTACCCAGGAGAGTGCAACAGACAAAACTAATTTGTTGCCTTTAAACTGTGTGAATATACTATTGTGTGGTTGCTTGAATCTATGTTGATATTTGATCTGTCACAGTTTCTCGTGACTATAGTGGCGTGGGTGCAAATGTGGGGCTAAGGCCACATAGAGGGAGACAGTGGCTTAAGAGGTTGAGCCATAAGGTTCCCGGTTAGATTCCAGCTCCTGCCAGTAGTGTGTCGAACGTGTCCTTGAGCAAGACACTTAACTAGGGATGTCCGATATTATCGGCCTACCGATATTATCGGCCGATATTGACATTAAAATGAATGAATAAAAACGTCTTTTAACCTTTTTATCTGGGCATTTATTAAAGTCATTGTACCTCCACGCCCAGTTCTAACTGGCTGTTTTCTCTTTCACGTCATTTGTTTTATAAATGGAATCATCCTTACTTTTTCCACTGTTCAAGTCCATTTCTTGTTGGGTTACTGAGATCTTAAAGAACCTAATGGCTCATGAATGAAAACTACAGTACCTCATTAGCTAATTCTGGCACATTTACATTGATGTGGAAACGGAAGATGTTGATTCATGTGCACTGTCCCTGGGTAAAAAATAAGAAATCGCCTGACGATAGCATTAGGGGGTTAAAGGTTAATTCCGGTATTTTTAAACCTGGACCCTATTCTTTTCCCATCATTTGGGGTCTAAATGACTAATGGGGACAATGTTTTGGAATCGGTCCATTACTGAGGGAGATCACTTCAGCCGGCAGGTGCGAAACACGCTGCAATGTAGCCTAATGATTTCGGCATTTGTGCATGTCAAAGTGTGTCCACTAAAGGTGCTTGTTTTTGCCTCTGACAGGCTCAGACTGTTATGGTAGGTGTCTGAAGAGTCTTCTATTTCTTACACAAAACAGAAGTTTTGCTCAAACAGGTCTGAAATCGGTCTGAAATCCAGCGAGGTGTGAGTTGTTTCGTGGGAAGACTGGCAGAAATGTGAGAGTTTGGGGAAGAGGAGGACAGAAAGAGTTGTGTTGGAGGAGGACAGAAAGAGTTGTGTTGGAGGACAGAAAGAGTTGTGTTGGAGGACAGAAAGAGTTGTGTT
This sequence comes from Notolepis coatsorum, assembly GCF_963971535.1. NCBI lineage: Eukaryota > Metazoa > Chordata > Actinopteri > Aulopiformes > Paralepididae > Notolepis > Notolepis coatsorum. The sequence continues at coordinate 25,263,838 of NC_140175.1, read as the reverse complement.
GGAGGACAAGAAAGAGTTGTGTTGGAGGACAGAAAGAGTTGTGTTGGAGGACAGAAAGCATAGCGCTATCTAAAAGAGATGAGACAATGGTTTGTGTTTATGCATATCCCAATTGTACCAACAGAATCTGTCGTGCCACACTTCGTGCAGTTTTCATAGACTTACCTTTTTCATAGACTACCTAGGATAGGAACACGTTGAGGATGAATCCTGTTCCAAGAGTGTGGAGACCTTATGGTGTTGGCTAATGTTAGTGTTGGAACTGAGGGTCTTATTCATTGACATCCATACACATTCCTTGAGCGAAATCCATGACAATAGTCTAAAGCTTGCTATATCAGGGTCTACCTGTATCGGCAAGTACACTTTTAAGATATTTTTTATTCCACTGTTTAATTAAATTGAGGAAAATTTTGCAATAAAAATAAATATCATATATCAAATGCATATATCACTATTGGGAGAGTTGGGGATTTGTTGTGCATGATTGTGTGTTAGCTGCCCTGTTTTCGGGCTTAAGAGCCCTGTTAAGCCTTCGGGCTTAAGAGGTTAAGGATCGGGGCTAGTTTATTAAAAAATAAATTACGATTGCATACCCAAAGTAATTTGCGATTTATTATACTTTATACTTACAGCACATGGGGGTGGCTACGTGGTGCAGTGGGCAAGGCGCTCATCACGAATACTGGAGACGCTGGGTTCGCCTGTTCGAGCCCAGCGCTCCACATTGCTTTCAGTTTAGCTGGTCGTCCGTACTAATACACATTGGCAGTATTAGGGGGTGGGAAACTGATGGGTGGGGATCGGGCGTTGTGGACAGCGACTCCTACAGGTCGGTTGGTGCGCCTGCGCAGTAGAATCAGGAAGCGATGGGGGCGGCGCCCCTCCAAAGCGCAGACCCCTGACACTGAAAGATCGCGCCGCGCAGGTGAAAAGATACGACTGCTGTTACCTCGAGTATCGGAGGGGACTCGTGCTATGTATGACTTAGTCCACATTGCAGCCGGCTTGTGGGAGGCAAGAAACAGCGTTCGAGACAGGGGAGGGTTGAATTGGATGATACGAAAATTGGGATGGGAGAAAAATAGAAAATGGGAGAAAAAGTGGATAAAAAATAAATACTTACAGCACATGCATGAGTCTGGTCTCCTTGAGTGCTAATGAAATAGTGCTAAAAATCACTGAGTGCTAATGAAATAGAGTAACAGAGGTTTGAACACACTGAAATAAAAGGCAGTATTAGATTTTGTGGCTTGCAGTGCTTTTGGTATTATCTGATTTGTGTTGGGCATGACACCTAGGTATAGTATTGCACAGTGTGCGAGTGGCACACGTAACCATATGCCAGCATTAACTGTGTGACTAAACCTGCCCTTTTGGCATTGAAGTGTATGTAACCATACACCTATAATTGTAGTGTGTGTGATATACTGTAGCCTCCACTATTTTGGTGCTAGTAGATGGCTGTAGAGGTAAGTTGATACCTTTTCCCCAGCTAGTTGTCACTTGACACAGAAGATTGTACAAACAGATCGACAGATAAAATTGTACAAATAAAGATTGTCCTTGTTCACTCTTCAATCCTCTATCTGTGTTACTGTTTGAGAACCTGCTACCCCAAGGTCATTCTTGCGTCCGGGTCAATTAAGGTGGACCTGTGACAGTAGCAGCAGGTGTTTCAGGAGATTTGAGATTGCATTGTTTGCATTTGTCTTTTCCCCCTCTTACTTTTGTAGAGAAATGCATGTACATTTCTATCATTTCTTTATCTTGCCATTGCAACTTGCAAAGAAAATGAATGAATAGCCACAAAGATAATTTAACAAATGGTTATAGGCTAGATATTGAATCAATTTGGCCTACTAGTGGAGTCATTTATTTAATCAATCTCCCCTTCCCCCTTGTGGTGATTATCATTTCACCACAAGAACACATATGGCCAATGCCCACTCCTGACCAGTTTCCATTATCTGTGGGATCCTTGCCAAGAACCATTATTGTAGCAATAAAAAGCTAAATGTGCCGGCATCTGCATGTGAGATGAGTTGCCATGAGGCAAAATGATAGCAGTCTGTATCCACGGTTAAACGCAGATGTGAGAAAGCCCTACACATTGTGACATAATGCCATTGGCGACAGTGTAAACTAGAAAGTGTGCTCGGTAGAGCACAAATGCGGCATGCCCTATAGCAGGGGTGTCAAACTTGATTACCAAGGGGGCCGGAATGGGAAATGCAGATGATTTTGCCGACTGGTCACATAATACCTACTTTTCCTGAGATCATTAGCTTAATTGGTCATTTTGTTTTTCTATTAAATTTGCGCATACAAATGAATACAACGGTGAGTAAACAGGCATAATTTATGGATAATTGGCTTATTATAGATTCTTTTCTTTTCTTTTACAGACTTAAATTACATTATTAGGATTAAATTATTCACCCACAAGAGTTTGTAAGATTGACAATTGTAGGCTAAACTGGTCCTGGACTATTGGAGAACGAAGTAGAAAACACAAAACATCTCATCAAAAAAAAGCCCTCAGCTCGGAACTAGGCAAAATCTGCATATGGCTCGCCGACAACAAACTATCATTACACATGGGCAAAACAGAGTCCATTCTCTTCGGTTCAAATAACAAACTCAGCAAGACCGACGGCTTCTCGGTTACAGTGGGTGACAATATTATCACAAGGAAAGATGAAATTACCTACCTGGGTTCCATCCTAGAGGCTAATCTTTCCTGTGACAAAATGGCATCCAATGTAATAAAAAAAGTCAACCAACTAATGCGATTCTTGTACCGGATCTCCTCTCTGGTAAACAAGAATACCCTGAAGACTCTAGCAGGAGCACTCATTCAAGGGTACTACGACCTCATGGTACCAAAGCACCTCAAAGGCACTAAAAAACAAATTACAAACATCTCAAAACAAGCTAGTCAGACTACTACTTGACCTGACTCCCAGAACCCACCTCACCCCTGCCCACTTTGACAACCTAGGATGGCTTAGAGTAGACGACAGAGTACAGCAACTTGCAATGGGCCTGGTCTACAAGATACACTACGCGACCAAGGTACCCATGTACATGTCAAAATACTTCCCAAAGGTCAGTGAATACCACGATCACAACACCAGAGGGAGCTCCACAAATCATGTAAAACCCAGATTCGGCTCAAACAAGGGACTAAACACGTTTCGCAATTATGCCACATCAATGTGGAACGCCCTACCTAAAGCTGTAAAGGAATGTGAATCACTACCCACTTTCAAAAACACTCTCAAAAAACACCTACGTGAGACTGCAATTCGAAACTGGCCCCTACAAATGTCCTAACCTAGTTGTACAGTAAATGACCAAGTAAGGCTTTGTCAGTATTCCAATGTACAGTGTAAAATGTGTGTGTGTCCCCTACCCAACCCCCCCCCCCCCCCACCTCCAATGTACAGCCCTCACCCAACCCACCCAACCCCACCCCACCCATCCAACCTCCTCCAATGTACAGTTTCTACGCCAAATGTATATACACTCCTTTTCTGGACACTTTTGTATCACAAACAGTACTGTATTTGCAAATCTGATATGTCATAAATGTATAGATGTAGCAGTACTGTCTATCTGTATGTCATGTATGTCATATATGTTATGATGAATTGAAAATGGGGGACCCTGATGTAAACAAGACGAAAGTCTTTCTCTGGTCTGCATCCCCTTAACAATTGTATGTATTGAGCTGTACTGTACTGTACCCATTCTGCAATCTGTTAATAAACTTTTCAATCAATCAATCAATCAATCACTGGTCTAGCGCAAAACCATTATTTCCACAGAGTAGGTATGAGGTAGGTATGAGTAGGTAAAATGATGGTGAATTTGCAAGCTAATAATACCTATTGGGTTTCAATTAATTATTCACCCACAATAGTTTGTAAGATTAGCAATTATAGGTTATACTAGACTTGGAGATGTCGAGTTACATTCCATTTAACCTCTTAAGGATCGGGGCTAGTTCATTAAAAAATAAATTACGATTGCATACCCAAAGTAATTTGCGATTTATTATACTTTATACTTACAGCACATGCATGGGTCTGGTCTCTTTGAGTGCTAATGAAATAGAGTAACAGAGTATACTCACATTTCCTTTTACTGGTTGCCAGATTCCTGTTTTTAAGTTCCAGCTGAGAGGTAGGAGCTGGAAAACATAATGGTCCCATAGCCTGAAGTCTTATGTAGTACAGGTCCAAAGTTGATAAAAATCCCACGGGAAATTAATGTTTTACAAAGGTTTTTGTAATGTGTGTACCGGTAAAGATTCGGCATGATTATCCAAAATGGCCATCCGCTCCCTTCATTCAGAGGCTCTCGTCAAAACAATGGACTGCTTCATCTTCTTGTGTCACCTTCCCCCACTCTGAGCGCCCGTCTGAGATCGCTTTCGGAGCAGACGCTCCTTGGCTACAACGGTGGTCAATAATATTCGCCATCAGCGGTGACTGGTCAATTTCAGAACCATTCACAACCGGAACGTGGTCATTCGTCAGATCGGCTTGTCAAATGATGCTCGCCTGATGTTTCGTCTTGTAACTCGAGAATGGAATCACGCAATAGGTTGAGTGAGGTGACGATCGAAAGGTGGCAAATTCAACTTTCCAACAATGTATTGGTTGATCGGTGAAAACGCAGCCCGGAGCCGACAGACGAGGGCAAATTGCTGCGACGTGCGTGCGAGTGTGTGGCGGCCCGCATTCGGGCCATTGATCCTTAAGTGGTTAAATAAATATTTAAAATTATGATATTCCATACACAGGCGGAGGAGCTAGGCTTTCTGTGTCATGCCCTGGCTCTACCTAGGTGCCTAAACCAAGTGGCTTTCCATATGTCCGAACACGTCTGCCGCAGATAATTTCATGCTGTGTGCTACATGTCCGAAAAAGCAACTCGAGGTAATGCACGCACACGATTCTCCACGCATTGTCCCGAGTGCATATCCAAAAAGGGTTTAAGTGGAACACACACAGTGAGACGGCGACAGTTACTGTACTTCTGTTCAGCTTCGTGGAGTGAGAAAGCAAAGAGGCCGCTCATAAATGCCTGATGCCTGCATTTCCCCAAGGGGATCGATAAAGGAATATCTTATCTTATCTTAAAGAGTTTGTGTGAGAAGAAAAGTGCCACACTGCCTCCTACTGGCAATACTGAAATGCTCAAAGTGTGTTGTAAAGAAGCCTTGTTGCTTTACCAAGAGGAAATAACTAAACATTATGGCTCATATTAGAGTATTCCTCTCACAATGACAGACTACAAAGGAACCCCCCTCAAACTGAACAGTGACATCTCCTTAGCAAATGATCTCAACTCCTTCTATGCGAGGTTTGAGGCTGTGAATAACAACACCAGCCTACAAACCACGGCAATGGGGGGGGGGGGGGTCTGCTGATGGAGACTCAGTGTTCAGGGTAACAGAGCATGAGGTGAGACGGATCTTTAAAAAAGTGGATATCAGGAAGGCAGCAGGACCGGACGGCATCCCCGGCCGCGTCCTAAAAGTCTGTGCCGACCAACTGGCCCCGGTATTCACTGACATCTTCAACCTGTCCTTGGAACAGGCCGTCATCCCCACCTGTCTGAAGAAGTCCACCATCATCCCTGTACCCAAAAAATCTACGCCCGCTTGCCTCAACGACTACCGCCCTGTAGCCCTCACCTCCATAGCCATGAAGTGCTTTGAGAAGCTAGTGAAGGGCTACATCTGTTCCTCCCTCCCCATCAACCTGGACCCTCTGCAATTTGCATATCGCCCCAACAGGTCCACGGAGGACGCCATAGCCCATGTGCTGCACACAGCAGCATCACATCTGGACAAGAGGAAGGGGAACTATGTGAGAATGCTGTTCATCGACTACAGCTCAGCATTCAATACCATAGTCCCCTCCAAACTCATAGCCAAGCTCAGGGACCTGGGCTTGAACTATGACCTGTGCCAGTGGGTCCTGGACTTCCTGACGGGCAGACCCCAGGTGGTAAGAGCCGGCAACTGCACCTCCTCATCCATCACGCTCAACATAGGGGCCCCCCAGGGCTGTGTTCTGAGCCCCCTCCTCTACTCCCTGTACACACATGACTGCGTAGCACAGCGGAACAACAACACCATCATCAAATTTGCTGATGACACAGTAGTGGTGGGCCTGATCTCTGCCAACGACGAAAGGGCCTACCTGGAAGAGGTAGAGAACCTGTCACAGTGGTGTCAGGAGAACTGCCTCTCCCTGAACGTCAGCAAAACAAAAGAGATGATTGTGGACTTCAGGAGGTCGGGGGTCAAGGACTACAGCCCCCTCAGCATCGACGGGGCACCAGTTGAGAGAGTGAACAGTTTCAAGTACCTCGGAGCCCACATATCCGAGGACTTGACATGGACCACACACATTGACAGTGTTGTGAAGAAGGCACGACAACGCCTCTACTTCCTCAGGCGCCTAAGGAAGTTCCAAGTCAGTCAGAAGATCCTTAGGAACTTCTACTCATGTACAATAGAGAGCATCCTGACCGGCAACATCACCTCCTGGTTTGGGAATAGCACTGCACAAGACCGTAGCAGACTACAAAGAGTGACACGTTCAGCCGAACGCACAATTAGAGGGGGGCTTCCCACCCTCCAGAACATTTACAACAAGCGGTGCAAGGGGAAGGCTAAGAGAATTATTAAGGACTCGAGCCACCCGAACAACTGCCTCTTTGAACTGCTGCCGTCAGGCAAGCGATACCGGAGTCTTATGGCGAGCACAGAAAGACTCAGAAGGAGCTTCTATCCCCAGGCCATCAGGCTGCTAAACGAACAATAATCGCTAAACGAACAATAATCACTATGCAACAACCATCAAATGCACACAGCACACACACCCACAAGCACACACTCACTCAAACAAACAACACACTGCAGCACCCACTCTCCACACTTTAGATCACACAAACACACTTACACTTTATATTTATTGATAAAGGATTTGCACTACAACTCGTACACCCACTGTGAATTGTACCTAAACTGCACCTCGTCCATTTATGCCTTGCACTATATAGTATTGTATATTAGTACACTGCACAGTATTGTATATTGTATGGTAACTACGTCTACGAACATTGTACATATGTCCAAACTGAACACTGTGACCTCTTTTTTTACTTCTAATTTTTACTATGTTTTTATTTCATACTTATCTTGTCATGCACAGTCTCTGGAGCGCAACAGTAAGAAGCATTTTGTACAAAAGTATTCTGTACTTCTGTATGACAACTATTAAAGAAACTTGAAACTTGAAACTTGAAACAGAAATAACAAACATCACACACAGGCTGATCAGCCCGTAGTATGCGAGATATAGTGAGCATACACACACACACACACAACCGCACATGACCGAAAATATCACCATGGGGTACATTTCCACTGCTATGCAGACGACACACAGGTCTACATCTCCTCCAAACCCACCACTGCCCTTCCCCCCACCTCCCTCACCACCTGCCTTGAGGACATTAGGAGCTGGATGAGCAGAAACTTCTTGAAGTTAAATGGCAGCAAAACTGAGGCCCTGCTCATCGGCTCCAAATCCACCCTCACCAAATCACAAAACACCCCAGTTCCGAACATCACCAATCGACGGCTTCCCTGTACCCTTCTCGCCCCAAGTTAAAAGCCTCTGTGTCCTTCTGGACGGCTCCCTCTCCTTTGCACCACAAATCAAAAACATCACCCGGTCTGCCTTCTTTCACCTCCATAATATCTCCAGACTCCGCCCATCTCTGTCCCAATCAAACACTGAGACCCTGGTCCACTCATTCGTCACATCCCGGATCGATTACTGCAACGCTCTCCTCACCGGCCTTCCCACCAAACCCCTCAACAGACATTTTATTTAGGATTTATTTTGGCGACCCCACACTTAATGTATCGCGTAATTTCAACGTGGAATTAAGGAATATCAAAATAAAAGCACACGTTGAACTTGATCATGCATATTTATTAGAACATTTTATTACAGCACTATGTTATCAATACACATTTATAAAACGGGGCATATTTAGCCTAAATATGTTGCCAGAACATAAAAAATTAATTATTATTATTATTTAAAACATTATTATTATATATAATTTGTTTTACTTGCCAATGCGCTGTCACCTACCCACTACCCCACTTTGGGTCGCGACCCATAGTTTGAGAACCGCTGCTCTACTGGACTCCTATCCATCCCCAGCTCACGCCTCAGTACCATGGGTGCTCGAGCTTTCAGCTGCTCGACTCACAGACTCTGGAACTCCCTGCCCCCACATGTCTGACTCCTTATCATCATTTAAATCACAACTGAAAACCCATCTGTTTAAACTTGCATATTCACTATAACCTGTGTGCTTCCTCAACGCTTTACTCCCATACCAGTTAAGACATTTAATGTCATGTTGCTGTCCGACCCCAGTAACATTAGGCTATGGAAGCTGCCAGGACATTGCATCTTTATTTCCCACGATTAGACCCTTATTAATCTCTCTTGGAGGCTATTTTTGACACATGACATAACTGTACCGCAAACTAAAGTGAAATCACATATCTGCTACTGTATATATCATATTTTGTTTAATGACTCGGGTTAAAGCATACTGATGATCATGAAGGGCCTTGTTGATTACATATGACAAAATCAATGACAATAGTCTAATGCTTATATAATATATATATATAATATATAATATATGTATATATATTATATATGCATTAGACTATTGTCATATATATAGTAAACCCACACACACACATATGTTGTAGCTATCATATTCTAATGGAAATTCATCACAGAAGAGTACATGAACAGAACACTTAATCTTAAATTAAGACAATTACAAGACTGGTCTTACACTTTATCTTTTGCTGTTACTGTTAACTTACGTCATCTTGTTAGTTAACCTACATGTAGCTTTCTTCATAATACAGTGCGTAAATGCTGCAGGTAAAGGTAAACTACCATGAAACAAACCATCATCTGGGAGGTAGGATAAGCTGTATAGTTCCAACCAGTTACTAGTTATTGTCCATATTTCTCCTCGCTACCAGGTAAATACTGATAACAATGTGATATCTGGGTAATTACTGGATAGGTCTCCATCACAGTAGGTAAGTTACATGGTAAATATTGGATAATTCCCCATCTCAATAGGTAAGTTACTGGTCCCCAAGCACTGTGTACCTACATTATAGCTATACGGTACCATCTGCAGGGTGTAGCTGTAGATCTGACTATCCTCTGTGGTTATTTTCTGGACATTTCCCCATCTCTGTAGACCTGGGTAAGTACAGGGGGATTATTATCCCCAAGGACCTTGTAGGTATGAGTAGCTATATAGTAACCTACATTCTGGGAAGCATTGCAGTAACAGATGTGTAGTTCTGATTACCTCTGCGGCGATATTCCCTGAACTCCAATAGGAAGTGTGTAGATACTAGATAGATACCACTGTTTATAATTAAAATAAGAATGTACCCCTAGGGAGATGATGAAGAAACATCTCCAGGCAGACGACACACGCCAGATAACGCCTCTGCCAATTCCATTGCCGTTATTAGCATTACTCCGTCTAAATGGCCTGCGTTTATACAGCGCTTTTATCCAAAGCACTTTAGAACTCGTGCCTCACATTCACTCGTTCACTCAGTCACTCACACACCGCCGGCGGAGGAAACCATGCACGGTGCCAACCTGCTCGTCGGGAGCAGTTTGGGGTTAAGTGTCTTTCTCAAGGACGCGCTGCTGGGAAGAGCCAGAATCAAACTGGGAACCTTCTGATTACCAGACGACCGCTCTACCTCCTGGAGCCACTGTCGCCCCGCCACGCTGTCATTGCATTAGCAATGCCCTGTGATTATTACTTGGCATTACAACCTCCTTTCAGCGATGTACGTTACAGTGGTACCACTCTTAAAGATGGTCTTATACACAAACATACACACACGCACACACACACACACCTCCCTCCCAGGACACTCACATTTCACCTCCCTGTCACACACAGCCCCGCCATCCTGCACGCTCTGTGCCCTGCTGTGGCTGCTGTCAGCCGTGACTGACAGTGTGACAGGGCTTGGAGGGGACTTGGTTGTGAGTCATGCCTGGGCTGGTGGCCTCACAGCTGGGTACCTCCAGCACCACACCTGGGTACCCCCGGCTGCCAGCCACGGCACCGGAGCCAAGCTCGGAGGAGGAGGAGGGAGAAGGGCATCAGTCTTAGAGAGCGATTTGGTTGAGATTCAAAAACAAGAGGAGACGAGATTATTTGCAATGGAGTGAGGCTGTTAAATATGGATGTGTGACATGCGGCCAGATTTAAGTGGTTTGTCAGGCGAGGTCGGTGTGATTCAACTTATAAGCCCTGCCCACTTCTGGCATTGTCTGTTTATTTCTGGTACTGTAGCTGAACTTGCAACTATTTACTGTAACTAGTTCATTATCCCTATAACGAAGACATGTGTATTGGAATGGAACAAAGGGCTTGGCGTTTTCATTACAAGTTGATTTCAAAGGCGAATTAATCCAGTGTCACAAGCTCATAGGCAGTTGAAAGACAAAATCAGCAGCTTCTATGTTGCTTAGTTACCGTATTAACTATAATACTATTACTTTTACTAACACTTTAGAAACGTACAGTAAGGTGAATAGGGAGTTATTTGTAGGCGGTGTATGTGCAGCACCCTTTCAAAACTAGATCTTGATCTTCTAATAACTTCTAATAAATGCAGAAAAGTACAATGTTTGAATGGGTGGGTTTTGGTAGGAGACTGTAGTTGCAGTCTCATTGTGTGTTTTGATGTAGTTGCAGTCTCATTGTTGTGTGTTTTGATGTAGTTGCAGTCTCATTGTGTGTTTTAATGTAGTTGCAGTCTCATTGTGTGTTTTAATGTAGTTGCAGTCTCATTGTTGTGTGTTTTGATGTAGTTGCAGTCTCATTGTGTGTTTTGATGTACAGTAGTTGCAGTCTCATTGTGTGTTTTAATGTAGTTGCAGTCTCATTGTTGTGTGTTTTGATGTAGTTGCAGTCTCATTCTGTGTTTTGATGTAGTTGCAGTGTTGTGTGTTTTAATGTAGTTGCAGTCTCATTGTGTGTTTTAATGTAGTTGCAGTCTCATTGTTGTGTGTTTTAATGTAGTTGCAGTCTCATTGTTGTGTTTTGATGTAGTTGCAGTCTCATTGTTGTGTGTTTTAATGTAGTTGCAGTCTCATTGTTGTGTGTTTTGATGTAGTTGCATGTTGTGTGTTTTAATGTAGTTGCAGTCTCATTGTTGTGTGTATTGATGTAGTTGCAGTCTCGTTGTTGTGTGTATTAATGTAGTTGCAGTCTCATTGTTGTGTGTTTTTTTCTTTTTATATCTTTTTTTCCCTCCTTTTCCCTCCGATTTTCTCCCATCCCAATGTTAGTCGTTATGCCAATTCCCAATCCCAAAGAGTGGAGGCTATCACGTGCTTCCTCCGACACACGTCTAGCCAATCAACCGCTTCTTTTTCACCTGGCAGCGCGGACTCTCACTGAGCAGGCGCCCCGACCGAACTGTAGGAGTCGCTGTTTACAACGACCCGCACCCACCCCGCCAGCTTTCCCACCCTCTAATACAGCCAATTGTATTAGTGTGAACGGCCAGCCAAGCTGGTGACAACGCCGGAGCTGTGAGCTGGATTCGAACAGGCGAATCCAGCGTCTCCGGTGTTGGTGACGAACGCAATCTCCGCTACGCCACCTGACCGCCCCATTGTTGTGTGTTTTAATGTAGTTGCAGTCTCATTGTTGTGTGTTTTAATGTAGTTGCAGTCTCATTGTTGTGTGTTTTTTGGGATTAGAGGAGAGTTTGGTAAATGGTGTCTGTAATGAGAACCAGGCCGGTGTGGCTGGTGAACACAGCCTGCTCTGGTACTGCTGCAGCTCTGCAGTAAATTTGAAATTGAAATTTATTTGAAGGATAAACAAAAGAGAAACGGTGGGCATGGTTTCTCATGCTGTGTGTATGGGCTCTATGCTGTTGGGCGGCATTGACTCAGTTGTTGAATGAACCGTCATGTGGCCATTGGTGAAAAGCTGGACTATGAAACACACAAATGCAGTATATTGACAGACACACAGTCATACACACATACAAAAACCACACGCATGCGCGCACACACAAACATGTACACAAACTCAAAGACACACAGTGCCCTGGGATCCCACTGTCTGAGAAACAAGCCCCAAGCTGGAAACGGACTCGGGTCCAGCCTGCCAGGTCATAGCCAGACATACAGGCCTCAGTTGCTGCTAATCGAATCACCTCATCCACATGGCACCTCACTATGGCACACGCACGCAAACACACACACACACACACACATACATACACATGTACACACACATTCACACGCACACACATGCACACACACGCATGCACACAGACACACACAACTGTGTGGTGCCCCAGCTGGGAGGGGATCCACCCAGACACGGATCACTGGAGCAGAGGGACCAGACCAGCACCTGGTGCATAGCATGGAGGACCACCTCTGTCCATAACCCTAAACATGACACACATAAACACTTAAAAAAGATACATGCACATTGCACACACACACACACACACACGCACGCACGCACGCACGCACGCACGCACGCACGCACGCACACACACACACACACAAATCCACTGTGCATTGTTTGGCATCGAAGATGTCATGATGTAGAGTGAGAATAGTTATCCTTAGGTGCTAGATTGGGAAAATAGTAGAACAGTCCTTTTGTTGATCAGTAGTCATGGATTTCTTTTTTTCTTTCCAATGATCGATTAGTCGATTTAATTGACAAATCTGTAGTGTTTCCTTCCTCCTTTATTAAGCCAGAGGTTGTCACGCGCCCCTCCTATACAAAGGATAGATTTGATCAATTACATTTTTTTTTATATATATACCAACATTCCACACGAGGGTGGGAGAGAGGCACTCCAGTGTTTTCTAAGTCGACGCCCGGCCATGTGCTAACCTAGCACTGGGTGCATGTAGGATTTGGCTATCATTGTCTTGACGAATAATTTTTTTTTTTTTTTTAATTACTTCTATGCACAATGGAAATGCACTGGAATGGGAAGCAAAACACTATATACGGGTTATGTTGAAAACTATTTTGGTGTGAACCCTTTCTTTTCAAAGATTTTATTGTATAGACTTCAATCAGTATTCAAATTCCTGTATTGACCATTTGGCGTTTCACTTTGGAATATGATATGGAGCGCTTCAGTGGCAAGAGTTCAAATGGATCTCTTTTGTAAGCCCACAGACCGAAATACCATGCTAAGAGGAGACAGTTTTCACCCACGACCACTCATAAAAAGTCTGCCTATCGGTCAGTTTCATTGGGTTCGAAGGATTTGCAGTGACGACAGATTATTCAACATTATTCCACAGACATGTCTAATAGATTCCTCAGCAGAGGAGAAAAAAGCGAGTGGGTGGATACAGCTAAGGAGCGATTTGACCATATGACACAAGATGAATGTCTCCATTCAAATAAGACCAAAAAAAGCTTGAGGTAGTTTTCCTATGTTGTGTTGCTTTATACTCTCCACTTGGTTCAGTTTCGAACCACTGGTGTATAATGGACACTGTTAGCTGTTAGCTATAGGGGAGAGTGGGGTAAGAAGTGCCAATTTTTACTTAAAGTGCCTTTAAAGCAAGGGGATTACAGTAATGCCCCCAACTAAAATATGTACATATAGTTTAGGATGTTGTGCATCCCTGGGGACAATCATTTTGGATCTTAAATAAACTGTTTCAGAAATATAGCTTTAGAAAAAAAAAGTGGTTTTGTGGCACACCTTGCCCCCGGTGCGGGGTAAGTTGTGACATTAGAGAGAATACACTGGGGTAAATTGTGCCATTGATCATTTTAAGTAAAACAGATCATTTTAATCTCAAAAGTGGTAAAAGCATCCTGCAGATCTTCATCTCCTTTCCAACCTGACGTATAGTCTTCCCATGGTGCACCTTTTTCACTGCTCTTTCCAACTTCACAAGAGGAGTTGAAACCCTGTCTGTCTTCCGTTTGTATCTGCGTGGCATGATGGATTTTGTTCTAAAATTAAGAATATTACATAGTTTTAGTGATCAATTGTAAGAATACAATGTACAATAACAATAAAATACAACAAAGTAATATATATAGTTAATAATTATAAGTTGGCACAACTTAACCCAGGCGCTTTGGCACAAATCACCCCAAGCCTAGCATTTTGAAAAAAATGCATCCCCCAGCTGTTTTGAGCTAGCATCATGCTAACTGTATAGACTCATGGTGTAGCTTACTAAAGCACTAAAACATGTGTGAACTGTTTTCAAAGTTGTCTATAATTGTTCAAACACAGCAATAAAAAAACCTTGATCATACAAATTTTACTTTGGAGAGCAAAACAATGTTTTTTTTTTTTTACTTAAATGTGCTTAAATGTGTCTCCCTTCTTTGCACGTTGAGTGAAATGGATGCCTCTTCAAAAATATGTTGTCACATGACCAACTTCTTCTATGGTTTTCTAGATAACAGAGGTGGCACTCCTTGCCCCTTGGCAAAAATTACCCCACTCTCCCCTACCCTTGTAACCGTTTTCGATACAAGTTTGCAACAGGAAAAAAGCAACAAAAATCCCAAATAAGACTAGTAGTACAAGTTATACTCTGTTCCACCTAGGCTCACCCCGGTTACTCGGGTGTTACTTTGTGTTCAGGCATCAAGGTAAATTACTTGCCCACTGTATGATTATTATTATTTTTTTAATATAATTCCCATATCAGTGTCCACGTTCACATTTTTTCTTTTTTAAATACTAAGCATGTTATCAATACTTAACAGAGCAGTGCTATTTTATAGGTCTGTGCAGCAGCAGTCGCAGTACAGATTAGCTTAAGTTTCACTTCTTGTAATGATGAATATCTTTTCAATAGTCAAAAGATTGTTAGTTAGTTATATAGAAACTAGGCCTATTGCTTAAAACGCCTGACGGATTGCATACCCAAAGTAATTTGCTATTTATTACTTGAACCATTTATAGCACATGCATGAGTCTGGTCTCTTTTGAAAGGAAACATTCTGAACTTTCTTCCACATACAGGAGAAGAATCTGAGTGCTAATGTAATAGAGTTAGAGGTTTGAACACACTGAAATAAAAATAAACGTTTTGTTTACTTGTTGCCAGATGTCTTTTTTTTTGTTCCAGCTGAGAGGTAAGAGCTGGAAACCATAACGGTTCCATAGCCTGAAGTCTTATCTACAGTACAGGTCCAAAGTTTATAACAATCCCACAGAAAATGAGTGTTTTACAGATGTTTTTGTAATCCTTGTATCAGTAATAATTCATCCAAAATGGCTTGTGACTGCAACTTGTTCCTGTTTTCGGACGACTCAGCCCTGCTGGTCTCTGACAAGAACAAGTTACAGGTTGAAAAAACCCTCAGCTCGGAACTCGGCAAAATCTGCATATGGCTCGCTGATTACACATGGGCAAAACAGAGTCCATTCTCTTCGGTTCAAATAACAAACTCAGCAAGACCGACGGCTTCTCAGTTACAGTGGGTGACAATATTGTCACAAGGAAAGATGAAATTACCTACCTGGGTTCCATCCTAGAGGCTATGCTAATCTCTCCTGTGACAAAATGGCATCCAATGTAATAAAAAAAGTCAACCAACGAACTCGATTCTTGTACCGGATCTCCTCTCTGGTATACAAGAATACCCTGAAGACTCTGGCAGAAGCACTCATTCAAGGGTACTACGACTATGCTTGCACCTCATGGTACCAAAGCACCTCAAAGGCGCTAAAAACTAAATTACAAACATCTCAAAACAAATTGGTCAGACTACTGCTTGACCTTACTCCTAGAACCCACCTCACCCCTGCCCACTTTGACAACCTAGGATGGCTTAGAGTAGACGACAGAGTACAGCAACTTGCAATGGGCCTGGTCTACAAGATACACTACACGACCAAGGTACCCATGTACATGTCAAAATACTTCCCAAAGGTCAGTGAATACCACGATCACAACACCAGAGGGAGCTCCACAAATCATGTCAAACCCAGATTCGGCTCAAACAAGGGACTAAACACGTTTCGCAATTATGCCACATCAATGTGGAACGCCCTACCCAAAGCTGTAAAGGAATGTGAATCACTACCCACTTTCAAAACCACTCTCAAAGAACACCTACGGGAGACTGCAATTCGAAACTGGCCCCTGTAAATGTCCTAACCCAACCCCCTCCAATGTACAGTAATTTACCTAGTATGGTTTTGTCAATATTCCAATGTACAGTTTTGCTTGTTTGTACAGTGTTTCCCCCCTCCCCAACCCCCTCCAATGTACAGTAAATTACCTAGTATGGTTGTCAATATTCCAATGTACAGTTTTGCTTGTACAGTTGTACAGTGTTTCCCCCCCCCCAACCCCTCCTACCCAACCCCCCCCCCCCCCCCCCCCCCCCACCCAACCTCCTCCAATGTACAGTTTTTACGTCAAATGTATATACTCCCTTTTCTGGACTCTTTTTGTATCACAAACAGTACTGTATTTGCAAATCTGGTATGTCATAAATTTATAGATGTAGCAGTACTGTCCATCTGTATGTCATGTATGTCATATATGTTATGATGAATTGAAAATGGGGGACCCTGATGTAAACAAGACGAAAGTCTTTCTCTGGTCTGCATCCCCTTAACAATTGTGTGTATTGAGCTGTACTGTATTGTACCCATTCTGCAATCTGTTAATAAAGTTTTCAATCAATCAATCAATCAATAAAAACCGAGAAAGGCGGCAAATTCAACTTTCCAACAACATATTGGTTGATCTGCAAAAATACAGTGCTAGGCCGACAGACGAGGGCAAAGTGCTGCGAAGTGTGCGCCTGAACGTTAACAGGTTACAAATATAAATATTAATATCATTTAATTGCTGTCCAAAAGTAGAATGGTCAGGAGACCATTTCTAAAGTTCAATATGATTTTATTACAATGGATCCATACAATAGTCAAAAGATTGTTAGTTCTAGTTATATAGAAACTAGGCCTGCTTAAAGGGAGAATAAACAAGATGTGCGATAGTGAAGAAGTGAAAGACAAGTGAGAGTCAACCCCCAGCAGGGCTTTATATTCTTTTACAAAGAAAAGAGCGGGAACAAAGTCTTTACATTTAGGAATGCATGAGTCAACAAAATGTTTAACTTTCTTTGGGCACTTAAGATAAGAAAGCAGGATGTCAGATGGTTACCAAGATAGCGATCGCTGGTGTGAAAGGCTTTACTGGCTATATCCCCTCTCTCTGACCACGGCCTGACCCTCAAACTTAACAAACCTTTTGGAGAGAGACAGTTCACTCAAAGTAGGGGAGAGTGGGGTGAGTAGTGCCAAGGGGCATGTAGTTCCACCCCTGTTATCTAGAAAACCATAGAAGGAGTTGGTCATGTGACAACATATTTTTGAAGAGGCATCCATTTCACTCAACCTGCAGAGAAGGGAGACACCTGGCTTGAGAGGTAAGCACATTTAAGTTAAAAAAACAGTTTTTTGCCCTCCAAAGTAAAATTTGTATGATCAAGGTTTTTTTATTGCTGTGTTTGAACAATTATAGACAACTTTGAAAACAGTTCACACATGTTTTAGTGCTTTAGTGTGTGATGTGATATTCTTAATTTTAGACAAATCCATCATGCCACGCAGATATACAAATGGAAGACAGACAGGGTTTCAACTCCTCTTGAGAAGTTGGAAAGAGCAGTGAAAGAGGTGCAACAGGGGAAGACTATACGTCAGGTTGGAAAGGAGATGAAGATCTGCAGGATGCTTTTACCGCTTTTGAGATTAAAATGATCTGTTTTACATAAAATTATCAATGGCACAATTTACCCCAGTGTATTCTCTCTAATGTCACAACTTACCCCACACCGGGGGCAAGTTGTGCCACAAAACCACTTTTTTTTCTAAAGCTATATTTCTGAAACAGTTTATTTAAGATCCAAAGTGATTGTCCCCAGGGATACACAACATCCTAAACTATATGTACATATTTTAGTTGGGGGCATTACTGTAATCCCCTTGCTTTAAAGGCACTTTAAGTAAAAAGTGGAACTACTCACCCCACTCTCCCCTATGTGTAAAATAAAAAGGCATGACATACGATGTATAAATGTTTTTATATGATATAAAACATATAATTATGATATTGTCAGATACTACTACTACTAACAGTTCTAGAGTAGATTCAACTTCACATGAGGCAGAGAAAGAAGACTAGAGACAACAATGGCAGAGGATTTATCAATATTTTGGATTCAAATGCAAGTATGTTTGCGCATCTGTCTTTTTTTCTCTCTGATCAGCTGTGAGGGAAAGTTGCGTTGAGAAAGTGTGTGTGTTTCCAGCAGTTAACATTAATGGACAAACAAGATGGAACATTTTCAGCCTATTGTAATGACCCTGCTGTGTTACAAATGTATCAGTCATGGTTTTGTTTTAGGGATGTCTGTAATAAAGGGGAGGGGAGGAGATCAAAGTAAGCCTCTACAGATATTGAGCATAATTGTGTGCACCTATAGTGTCATAGTAGTCCCTGAGACATATATTCAAACCTAGTTCCACCTAGTGTCATATAGTCCCCCCTGAGACATATTCAACCCTAGTTCCTGGCGCGGGGGTTTCGGGAGAACAGCCTCTCCCTGAACGTCAGCAAAACGATGATTGTGGACTTTAGGAGGTCGGGGGCCAGGGACTACAGCCCCCTCAGAATCGACTGGGCACCGGTCGAGAGACTGACCAGTTTTAAGTACCTCGGAGTCCACATATCCGAGGACTTGACATGGACCACACACATTGACAGTGTAGTGAAGAAGGCACGGCAACGCCTCTACTTCCTTAGGCGCCTAAGGAAGTTCAAAGTGAGTCTTCTACTCATGCACAATAGAGAGCATCCTGACTGGTAACATCACCTCCTGGTTTGGAAATAGCACCGCACAAGACCGTAGCAGACTGCAGAGAGTGGCCCGAACGCACAATTGGAGGTGGGCTTCCCACTCTCCAGGACATTTATAACAAGCGTTGCAGGGCCAAGGCTAAGAGAATAATCAAAGACTCTAGTCACCCAAACAACTGCCTCTTTGAACTGCTGCGGTCAGGCAAGCGCTACCGGAGTCTCATGGCCAGTACAGAGAGACTCAGGCCCTGTTTAGACGGAAACGCTAGCAGGTGAATCCGCAAAAATATTTTTTCGGATGTGCCTTTCGTTTATACGGAAACAGCGTTTTTACGGGGTGAAACCGCAAAAAAGTAAGACTACCTTCCAGGGTGGAATTCCTAGAAACGATAAACCTTTGCGCTCTCATCTAAACTGTCAAACCGCATAAAACGATGACGAAAGGGTTGTCAAGGCTCTCGTCACGTGTACTGCTTACATCACAGGCATGCGCCAGTAGCCTAGAAGCGTAAACAAAGCATGTCTGATTCTATCCATGGCGATCACCTGAAGGCTACATTGGCAGTACTTTTAAATACACAAGAATCTGTCCCGCGGCTATCACAACTATCATGCCGCGTTCACGTTACGTGGGAAGAAGCGGAAGAACCAGCTTCCTACTGGGAAAAACCATTCACGTCAGCCTCCTAGTGGTAATTCCTACTAGGACATATGGGATTTTTTTATATACCCTGATATCTCCCACTTCGCGTCACAAATTGCGGAAGTATGGATGTGGGCGTTTCAGTGTTCTATATATATCTATGGTTTCATCGAGTCAATGCGTGAAGGCTTCCTAGTTGTAGCCATAGATATATATAGAACAGTGTTCTATAGATATCTATGGTTGTAGCAACGAGATGTCCTCTGGTTCTTCCGCTTCTTCCCACGTAAAGTGAACGCGGCATAATGACTGGACCCACTGTCTGTGAGTGACTCTGCTTTGGTCCAATCACATTCCCCACCCACAGTCTGCGAATCAGAGGCAGAGTAGGGCGGGTCTTCACAGCACGTCATGTGACATATGCGCCAATCGTGTGACAGCGGGGCTCCGTCTTTACAGCCTCGTCTGCACGGAGAATTCCATCCCAAAACGCTAGTCTAAACGCAAAATTAAACGTGAGACCGCAAGACTACTTTTGCGGTTTCTGTTCAGACTCTCTCCGTCTAAACGTAGCCTCAGAAGGAGCTTCTATCCCCAGGCCATCAGGATGCTCAATGACAATGACACTATGTAACAACAATCATCTACACACTCACTGCACACACATCCACAATTACACACCCACTTTAAACACTCACCTTACCACTCACTTTAAACACTTTAACACACTTTATATTTATCTATTATTAAAGCGATTTGCACTACATTCATACCTCATTGGCACCCTACCCTAAGTTTTGTACCTCATCTCATTTCTGCATTGTACCTCACTGTTACTCATTTGACTCTGTATTGTTTATTGTATATATGTATATTGACTGAACATTCCTTTACTTACTTTATTTTTTTTACTGTATAGCACACTCTCAGGGGCTCCTACAGAAACAAGCATTTCATCATAAAGTATTCTGTATTTTGTTGTGACAAATAATAAACAAACTTGAACTTGAAACTTCCACCTAGTGTCATAGTCCCTCCTGAGACGTATTCAACCCTAGTTCCACCTAGTGTTATAGTCCCCCCTGATACGTATTCAACCCTAGTTCCACCTAGTGTCATATAGTCCCCCCTGAGACGTATTAAACCCTAGTTCCACCTAGTGTTTGTGCATTGACCATTATCTTCTGAGAGAAAGGTCAAGTCAGGCGAGTGAAGCTCAGCGGCAGGATTTAACCCACAGTCCACCGAGCATCAGTACCCCGGCTGAAAGTAATTCAAGCACATCAGAGAACTTGGAACCAAGTCACTTGCAACCTTCTTTGGAGCTGCAAAATGACCATCGAGGGGTAAAAGCAGAGGGGGGCACACCTGGGACGCCAGGTGTTGCCGTTGAGCCCTTCGGAGGTGTCGTGGGCCTGTCAACGAAACACCAATGAAGGAGGGTGCCCACCTGAAGACCCCAGTGAAGCTTTTACCACTACCCCATTCAAAAAAGTGCTGATTATCTAAGGGATTGTAATATCTAGTCCTATAAACTCAACTAGTGTCTATAGTCCCCCCTGAGACATATTCAACCCTAGTTCCACCTAGTATCATATAGTCACCCATGAAATGTATTTGTTGTATGGCTACAGTGGTGGAAGAAGTACACCGTTCCTTTACTTAAGTAAAAGTAGAAATACCCAGATAAATGAGTACTCTGGTAAAAGTATAGAAGTATTTGCTATTGAATGTATATATAAGATTTTTTCTTCTTCCTGTTCCTTTCGGCCATGGTATTTTTTGTGAATTATGTGAATATGTACTGTTGGACTGTGGTGATTCCATGTACGGATAAATAAAATGATGATGATGATGATGATGAGTATCTAAAGTAAAAGTGTGCATTCTACATGACGTTTGTGTATTCCAGTGCTCAAGCCTAGATCCATTGACCTCTATGGTCCTCTTGAAGTTGACAGGCTGCAAATGTGAAAGTATATAATCGTCATACATGTTTTCTATGCAAAATATTTTCCTTCAAAGTAACTAGTAACTGATGAGTTCAGATAAATGTAGCAGAATAAAAAGTATAATATTTCCTTTGAAATGTAGTGGAATAAAAATATAAAGTTCCCTCAAATGAAAATACTCAAAATTGTACTTAAGTACAGTGCTTGAGTAAAAATACTTACTTACTTTCTACCACTGTATGGCTACATATTAGCAAAACTGTGACGTCAGTACCGCAAAGTCGCGGGACAAATACACGTACCGTTACACCCATAGTGTCTTCCTTACCATTTTTCAACAGAATACAGTACATTATATTTGTCTCATACAAGGAATTTGTGAACCTGTTTTCCATTGAGTCATTAATCATTCTGAGCTAAATTGGGGTAAGGACCATGTGAAATGTTTTGTAAAACCTGAAACCGCCTGGGCGTGGTGCTTTTCCAGAGGACCTCCAGAGAGTCTTCCATGTGAGCTGTCTCAAGTCGTTTTGGCAAGTTGAGAGAATCACAGGTACTCTAAGGCCCTTGTTACACATAGTGTTTTTGTGCTCGTTTTTATACGTTTTTTAATACGTTTGCTGTCCCTATTACATAGAAATGCCGTTTTTGCCGGAAACGTTGTGGCCCTACTGAAAACGCTAAATTGTGTTTCCGTTTTGGAATAGCGCCAAAAACTCGCCGACAACATGTCGTGTAATCTGCGCGGAGCCGTTGTTGCTCAACGCCCATGCGCAGTAGATACCATCTGCGTGCCCTTCCGGTGACAACAGACCTGTCCCAAATAGCTGCAGCTACCATGTGTTGTCAAGTTATTGTTATAAGGACCCCAGTCCAAGCTACAACAGTCTGCATTCCCTTAACAATTGTTTGTATTGAGCCGTATTGTATTGTACCCATTATGCAATATGTTAAATAAAGTTTACATCCATTCATTCTGCTAGCATTACTGATTGCATGAGCACTGCCGCTGGCTAACGTGAGCTAGCGTTAGCTATCAGACCCTGTTAGCTCCTCTTTCAATCTTAACAAGCATTAAACAAAATGGCCCAGTCATCTATTCACCTTTGTTTAATACACACGGCGTTGTCTCTAATGTTATCTAGCTACTGATAGCTCCCGATATCATCAGTTTGGTGCTGGCTGGTTAACGTGAGCTAGCGTTAGCTTCTAGCCACAATGCTATACTGTTATACTGGCATATTCCATTCACGTTAGCATGTAGCTAACAATGTAGCTAACAACATTGCCGATCCTTTTTGAGACTAAACTATCCGCTCTTGGTGGTCACTTGTGTTGATGTTAGTTTTGTTTCATCAACAAATGAGAGGCAGAACACACAGTGAATGTATCCGTTTTGTTTATTGCACTTTTATTACACTTTGCTGAAAAATAAGTGCTGCATTGGGTAAATAGGCATTTAAAGATGGCGGCGCCTTGTTGACATTTTCTTTGCAGGAAGTGTATTGGCACATTCAAGTTCTGATTGGTTGAAAATTGCCTTCATGTTTGCCACCTACTGCCACATACTGCTTTGGCAGTGTACTACATCACTGTACTCAGGTTGCAAAACGTATGTCTCACTCGGCTACCGCTACGTTGCGACCTGGAAAAGCGAAACTCATCTGAAAACGAAACTAAGGTGTAACCGCAGCCTAATAGGCACCAGTGGCCTATTAATTAGATTCATAGAACAGAACTTGTTAAAGGTGATTGTTTATCTCTTTAGGATTTGTTAGGATTTGTCAGTATTGTAAGAGTTGAAAATATTTGTAATTAAGAGAGAATGTATTTTATATTTTCTATAGCACGTCTGTTTTATCGTATTACACAGATTCATGTAGTACAAAAGAAAAAGAAAACAACAGCTTAGAATCCAGAAGATTGACAATAGTCACCTCCCCCTTCCTCTTTTTGGTAATTTGCAAATATCATTCCTTTTTGGAGACATCACTAAAGTTACGAGAACAAACCCAGCAGTTTCCTTGGTGGTTATTTCTGCAGTAAAATTCACACCCACGACTTACAGTAATCTACCTCCCTTAGATTTAATTTAATGAATTGCACAACTAGCTTGTGCTTCAACCACCAACCGTCTGGCTAGTCGCCTTCCAGGCTTATCTCCCAGCTGAAAATGTTTCTTTGAGTAAAAGATTGATAACCCTTCCACGAGAATACAAAATCACAGATGTCCGCCTACATATTCATGTGATCCTCATCCATCTCAAGGCTGATACTCAAAGGCAAAATATGGGTGACTCACCATTAGATGAGTTCAAAGCAACTGTGTGGGGACAATATCCAGCTAGCAGGTATGTTCTGTGGTCTAAAAAAACGATCAAGCTGTGTCCATGGACCGAGTAGCGAATTGAGTCGGCAGGGGAAGCCGCAGTTATGGTTATGAGTGTGGTTACAACCATACATTGTAAAAATTACTTGGTACTTGTGGATGACCTGGTTTGGTTTGTCAATCACAAAATTGTTAGGCGCTCGTGAGCTGCCCTGCAGAGGCTTCTGAGTTACTAACTAACTAATGACGAATGAATGGTAACTAACTCCTGACTGCTGTTAGCCTGTGGCTGTGCTAGCTGGCATACGGTGACCAGACGTCCCGGTTTGTCCGACAAATATCTGTAAAACACCAATTATGTCCCCGGTTTTCAACATTTACTGTCCTGGTTTTAACCACTAGAAAACATGACCAACGCACCACGCTTCTGAATTCAACACTGATTTGTCAATGTCATCGTCAGGCTGTTGCTGTGACCAATGTTGCTGCAACCTATCTATTTGATGTGGTCATTAGTACCCATTGTACTTTTTCTGATGAGAGCGAGTTGTGATATTTCCTCACACAAAATCTCATATTGTGACATCGTGACATCCCAAGCCGCGCCGCCCACCACCACAAGTAAATTCTCTGCCTGTGGGATACACTGCAGATACTGTATAGACTAACAATCTCAAGCCGACAAAAGAAAGTCTTACACTTTTCTTTTTTTTATCTAAATATATTTCATGTGTCCCGGTTTGAAAATATGCACCCTATAAATGAGCTGCATGATAGCCCATGAATGTAGCCACAGGTTGACGGGAACAGAGATATCCTCCACCTCTATAAAGCCAGTTAGGCAGGGACTACAGATGAAAACTAGCTCATTAGCTAACTCTGGCACATTTACATTGATGTGGAAACTGAATATGTTGATTAATGTGCACTGTCCCTGGGTATTTTTTTTTTATAAATCACTTATTTAAATTAAACTTAAACTAAACTTAAACTCAGTTTCACTGTTTGCCTAGTTACAGCAGTTAGCTTCTGCAGGGAAGTATAGTAGACAAATGTGCAATAATCCAGTTTCAAATGTAAATTATTTGGGCATGCTACTTGTTTATTAAGCTAGGCTAATCCAGAATCACACACTAGTACTAGTTTTGATTGATTGATTGATTGATTGATTGAAAATTGTATTAACAGATTGCAGAATGGGTACAATACAGTTCAGCTCAATACACACAATTGTTAAGGGGATGCAGACCAGAGAAAGACTTTCGTCTTGTTTACATCAGGGTCCCCCATTTTCATCCTCTGGGTCCAAACTGTAAAAGACAGTGACCCGCCCCCTTCACCAACTTAATTTTTTTCCCCCGTGTGGCCCTGAAGCTTTTCAGTCTGACACATTTATAGCTTAAGCACTCATCTGGCAGGATGTCAGGACATTAGGCTATAAATCTGATGTGAATATTAGGCTATATATTATATTCTTTCTTCAACACAGGAAGGCTTAACAAATACTGTCTTTGCATTTTTATTGCTTTACAGAGTAAATAGTTAAATTATAATAATAAGTAAAAGGTAAAAGTGTTTGGCAGAGCCAATGGGCATTCAATCTCTGTCCCCCAAATGGTAGACAGAGTTTCTGTTATGGTTTGACACCGACCCCAAACGCAACGACACAAGAGAGTTGGATTCAGAGTTGCCAAATACAAGGGCTTGTTTATTTGGTGACTAGAATAAGTGAAACAGGGAAAGCAGGTCAACAAGAAACAGGTACAATGAACAAGGGGCAAAGTTCTGCTGCTCTGCAGCTTCTCCCGGAAGGGTAGTCTTGGGAAGCAGGAGCAGACCTCTGTACCGCTCTGCAGACTCTCACGGCGGACCTCTCAGATGTTGTGCAAGACCGAGAGAGGGAGAGAGGGAACGGGTCAGTGACAGAGCAGACTTGAAACGAGCTGGAGGACAGGGTGTTATATTCTTCGTGTTAAACAACACAGTGATGAGCAATATTCCAAAAACAGCCCAAGTGAATATCTTCATGTAAACACACAGTGAGCAAAAATCCAAACACCGTCCAATTGTGAAATACTATCTTCGTGTAAATACACAGTGAGCAAAAATCCAACACAGTCCAAATGTGAAACAATATCTTCGTGTAAATACACAGTGAGCAAAAATCCAAACACAGTCCAAATGTGAAATAATATCTTCGTGTCAATACACAGTGGGAGGTGGAAGATCCCCGAGATATTATTCCAAAAAGGGAAAGAGCAAAAACGATAAAGGCTGGGTGAGTGACTGTCTGACAAAAAGGTGGTAGACTTCAGTGTAAAGGTTTACACACGAAAATCGGAATTAGGTCAAGACAGTCAATCTAGAAAAACTCACCCAGACGAGCTGCGTAAAGGAACAGGAACAAGTGGAGGCGAGCGCGCGCCACGGAGCAGGTATCCAAGCGAAGGCTTCTAGGAATTCCTGGAGAATAGCACAGTGAAACAGAAGCAACGGGGAAAAACATCCAGCGACAAATCAAGACGAACCAACAACTTAGGGTGGGGAAAACGGGGTATAAATAATGAGGGATCGATTGATTGAAAGGCAGTGACAGCTGGGGAATGTGATTGAAAAGCGTGGGGAAGTGAGGGAACCAATCAGCGACGTCTCAGATGACGTCAGCGGGGAGAAACGTGTGAACGAGGGAATTGAAATACTAGACAGAAAAAATGAATGAAAACAAAGCGAGGGTGGTTAAAGGAACAGAACGAGTGAGAAGGCAAGGACAGAAACCTCACAGTACCCCCCCCTCAACGGGAGCCGCCCGGCGACCAGGCCGACCCGGCTCGTCAGGATGGGCCCGATGGAAGTCGGTGATCAAGCCGGGATCCACGATGAGCTGCCGGGAGACCCAGCTACGCTCCTCAGGGCCGTAACCCTCCCAGTCCACCAGGTATTGGAATCCCCGGCCCCGCCGACGAACGCCCATCAACCGGCGGACCTGCCACTGGGGGTGACCATCCACTAGTACAGGAGGCGGTGGATCAGGAGCCGGAGGCATAAGGGGACTGAGGGAGACGGGCTTAACCCGGGAGACATGGAACACGGGGTGGATGTGCATGGATGCAGGAAGCTTCAGGCGCAGGGCCGCCGGACTGAGTACCTTCAGGACCTCGAAAGGACCGACGAAGCGAGGGTTGAGCTTCTTGGCCGAGGACCGTAGCGGGAGGTCCTTCGCGGAGAGCCACACCCTCTGCCCAGGGCGGTAAGTCGGCGCGGGAACCCGGCGCCGGTCGGCACCACGACAGGCGCGCTCAGATGTCCGGAGCAGCGCGGTCCTGGTGATCTCCCAAACGCGACGGCAGCGGTCGAGGTGGACCTGCACGGAGGGAACTGCCACTTCCGTCTCCAGTGCGGGAAAAAGAGGGGGCTGGTAGCCTAGGGAGGCCTCAAAGGGGGAGAGGCCGGTGGCGGAACTGACCATTGAGTTGATCGAGTATTCAACCCAGGGAAGGAAACGACTCCAGGATGCCGGCCTCTCGGCTGCCACACACCGAAGAGCAGACTCCACGCTCTGGTTCATCCTCTCCGTCTGCCCGTTTGTCTGGGGATGGTAGCCGGAGGAGAGACTGACCGTTGCCCCCAATCCCTTGCAGAAAGCCCGCCAAACCTGGGAGGTGAACTGGGGCCCCCGGTCAGAGACGATGTCCTGGGGGAAACCGTGAAGGCGGAACACGTGGTGCGTCAGGAGGTCCGCCGTCTCGGCTGCTGAGGGAAGCTTGGAGAGGGCCACGAGGTGGACCCCCTTGCTGAATCGATCCACCACGGTCAGAAGGCAGGTGTTCCCCTGGGAGGAGGGTAGTCCAGTGACGAAGTCGAGCGCCACATGTGACCACGGACGGCTTGGAACGGGAAGTGGCTGCAAGAGCCCGGAGGGTGCCTGGTGAGAGGCCTTGCTGCGGGCACAGACCGCGCAGGCCAATACGAACTCCTTGACGTCGTTTCGCATGGTGGGCCACCAGAAACGACGAGCCAGGAAGGAGAACGTGCGATGGACGCCTGGGTGGCAGGCGAACCGGCTGGTATGGCCCCACAGCAGTACCTGGGACCGGACAGAGTCAGGGACGAAGAGACGGCTCCTAGGGACGTTGCTTGGAGCACGTTGGAAGCGTAGGGCACGCCTCACCACACCCTCGATGCCCAAGGTGATGGCTCCAACCACTCGGGCCTCCGGGATGATGGGAGATGGGTCCTCAGAGGGTGGAGCCCCCTTGGAGTGCATCCGGGACAGGGAGTCGGCCTTCGTGTTGCGGGAACCGGGGCGGAAGGTCAGCGAGAAGTCGAACCGACTGAGGAAACTGGCCCATCTCGCCTGCCGACCGTTGAGGCGCCTGGAAGCGCGGATGAACGTTAGGTTCTTGTGGTCCGTCCAGATGGTAAAAGGCTCCTCGGCACCCTCTAGCCAATGACGCCACTCCTCCAGAGCCGCCACGACCGCCAGTAGCTCCCGATTGCCGGTGTCGTAGTTCCTCTCGGCGGGGAGGAAGCGACGCGAGTAGAAGGCGCAAGGATGTACCTTCTGGTCGGAAGGAGAACGCTGGGATAGGACAGCGCCCAGGCCAGAATCCGAGGCGTCCACCTCCACGATGAACTGTCTCTTGGGGTCAGGGTGGAGCAGGATAGGAGCGGAAGTGAACCTTCTCTTGAGGGAGCGGAACGCAGCGCATGCCGCTGGGGACCAGTCGAACGGCAGAGCGGGGGAGGTCAGCTTGGTAAGAGGCTCCGCCACTTGGCTGTAGTTCCGGATGAACCTTCGGTAGAAGTTTGCGAACCCGAGGAAACTCTGTAGCTCCTTCCGAGTGGTGGGTTCCGGCCAATCCTCCACAGCCTGGATCTTGCGAGGATCCGCTCGGGTCAAGCCCTTCTCCACGATGAAGCCCAGGTAGTCGACGGAGTTGGAGTGGAAACGGCACTTCTCCGCCTTGACAAAGAGCCGATTGTGGAGGAGGCGCTCCAGCACCCGGCGGACATGCAGGATGTGTTCCTCGAGGGTCCTGGAAAAGATAAGAATGTCGTCCAGGTACACCACCACGAACACCTCCAGCATGTCACGGAGGACATCGTTCATGAGTGCCTGGAATACCGCCGGGGCGTTGGTGAGACCGAACGGCATCACAAGGTACTCATAGTGGCCCCTGGGGGTCTTGAAGGCGGTCTTCCATTCATCGCCCTCACGGATACGGACAAGATGATAGGCACTTCGGAGATCCAGCTTGGTGAAGAACGAGGCCTGGGTCAGTGGCTCGAAGGTGGAGCTCATGAGAGGTAGGGGGTATTTGTTCTTGATGGTGATCTCGTTGAGCTGACGATAGTCGATGCAGGGTCGCAGGTCCCCATCCTTCTTTCCAACAAAGAAGAACCCGGCCGCCACCGGGGAGGAGGAAGGCCGAATGAGTCCTGCTTCCAATGACTCAGAGATGTAGAGATCCATCGCCTTCTTCTCCGGGGCAGTCAGACTGTAGAGGCGGCTGCCGGGAAGGGGAGCCCCTTGGCGGAGGTTGATGGCGCAGTCATAGGGGCGGTGAGGTGGAAGGGACTGAGCCCTGGTCTTACTGAATACCTCCATGAGGTCGTGGTACTCGGGAGGAACGGACGAGGGATCCGGGGGCAACTCACCAGCCGGTCTCCGGGGCGGGGGACAAGACGCCGCCTGTAGACAGCGGGCGTGACAGGAGGAGCTCCAGCCCCTGATGGTACCGGAGGCCCAGGCGATGTGGGGCTCGTGCAGCGCGAGCCAGGGCCTACCCAGGACCACCGGGACAAGGGGGGATTGGGTAATGAGGAACTGGATCCTCTCTACGTGGTTCCCAGCAATGGTCAGCAAGACTGGGCCGGTCCGTTGAGAGATGTCGGCCAGGCGGTGTTGGTCCAACGAAAAGATCTCCAAGGGCCTCACAAGGGCCTCAAGAGGTATGTTGGCTTGGGTGGCAAACTCGAAGTCGAGGAAGTTCTCGTCTGCCCCAGAGTCGATGAGGGCCTCCACCGTGGCACGTTGGTCCCCCCAGGCCAGGGTGACGCTCAACAGATGGTCAGGTGGTGCGCGGCGCTGGGAATGGGAAAAACGGCTCACCAGGATCTCCCGGGGTCTTGGTGAGCCCGATCTTTTGGCCGGATAGGGCAGTCGGCGATACGGTGTCCCGCACCTCCGCAGTAGAGGCAGAGACCGGACCTGAGCCTTGCCTGACGCTCCGCCTGGCTCAGATGAGAGCGTCCCAGCTGCATGGGTTCCTCCTCGCGCACCGGACGGGGAAGCCTGTTACCATCAGTAGTGTTGGGGACGGGGCGTCCAGGAGTCCGGGGTGTTTCAGGAGGTGACAGTCGGGTCCTCTCGCGCCTTCTCTCCAGGAGGCGTCCGTCAATACGGATGACAAGGCTAAAAAGCTCCTCGAGGGAGTCGGGCACCTCCCTGGTAGCGAGCTGGTCCCGGACTGCGTCACTGAGCCCCCTTATGAAGGTTAGGCGAAGAGCAGGTTCGTTCCATCCACTCTCCACCGCCGCCAGTCGAAACTCCATGACATAGTCCGTCACCCTGCTGCTCCCTTGTCGGAAGGTCCCCAACCGGGCTCCAGGGTCCAGACCTCGGGCTGGATGGTGGAACACTCTGCGGAGCTCCGCCACGAAGTCTGGGTAGGAGAACAAAAAATCTGCTTCCATTGCCCAGGAGGAAGTGACCCACTGGGCAGCATGGCCTGAAAGTAGGTTGGTTATATAAGCCACTCGGGACCCCTGAGCAGAAAAACGGCTTGGTTGATGACGGAAAACCAACTCACATTGCATGATGAATGTGGCACATTCCTCGGGATTACCGTCGAACAGCCGTGGGACGGAGAGAAGGGGTTCCCGAGGTGCGAGATCTGCTGGGGCTGCGGGGAATGTTCCTGAAGGGTGTGAGAGATGAAAAGTATTAACGGCGTCGCCCAGCGAGTTAAGCTGGGCGAGAATCTCGGACTGTTGTCCCGCCATAGCGGCCATTGAACCCTGCATAGGCAGGACCTGGTCCCTGAGGTTCTGCACCGCAGCCGCAGCCCGCTCAAGTTGGAGACCGTGATCCCTGGTCAACTCGACTTGAATTGCAAGTGCGGTTCTGACCCCCTCTGTGTCGGCTGGGGTCGTCATGGTTGGTTCGTAATGTTATGGTTTGACACCGACCCCAAACGCAACGACACAAGAGAGTTGGATTCAGAGTTGCCAAATACAAGGGCTTGTTTATTTGGTGACTAGAATAAGTGAAACAGGGAAAGCAGGTCAACAAGAAACAGGTACAATGAACAAGGGGCAAAGTTCTGCTGCTCTGCAGCTTCTCCCGGAAGGGTAGTCTTGGGAAGCAGGAGCAGACCTCTGTACCGCTCTGCAGACTCTCACGGCGGACCTCTCAGATGTTGTGCAAGACCGAGAGAGGGAGAGAGGGAACGGGTCAGTGACAGAGCAGACTTGAAACGAGCTGGAGGACAGGGTGTTATATTCTTCGTGTTAAACAACACAGTGATGAGCAATATTCCAAAAACAGCCCAAGTGAATATCTTCATGTAAACACACAGTGAGCAAAAATCCAAACACCGTCCAATTGTGAAATACTATCTTTGTGTAAATACACAGTGAGCAAAAATCCAACACAGTCCAAATGTGAAACAATATCTTCGTGTAAATACACAGTGAGCAAAAATCCAAACACAGTCCAAATGTGAAATAATATCTTCGTGTCAATACACAGTGGGAGGTGGAAGATCCCCGAGATATTATTCCAAAAAGGGAAAGAGCAAAAACGATAAAGGCTGGGTGAGTGACTGTCTGACAAAAAGGTGGTAGACTTCAGTGTAAAGGTTTACACACGAAAATCGGAATTAGGTCAAGACAGTCAATCTAGAAAAACTCACCCAGACGAGCTGCGTAAAGGAACAGGAACAAGTGGAGGCGAGCGCGCGCCACGGAGCAGGTATCCAAGCGAAGGCTTCTAGGAATTCCTGGAGAATAGCACAGTGAAACAGAAGCAACGGGGAAAAACATCCAGCGACAAATCAAGACGAACCAACAACTTAGGGTGGGGAAAACGGGGTATAAATAATGAGGGATCGATTGATTGAAAGGCAGTGACAGCTGGGGAATGTGATTGAAAAGCGTGGGGAAGTGAGGGAACCAATCAGCGACGTCTCAGATGACGTCAGCGGGGAGAAACGTGTGAACGAGGGAATTGAAATACTAGACAGAAAAAATGAATGAAAACAAAGCGAGGGTGGTTAAAGGAACAGAACGAGTGAGAAGGCAAGGACAGAAACCTCACAGTTTCCAGCGCCCAACACGCTGACGGGCCCTATATAGAAGGGTTGTTTTTCTCTGAAGATGTCAGTGCTGAGGGCTCATTATTATTTCATTTGTAATGGAACTTTAACCTTGAGTAATGTCGTTGGTCTATTCATTCCATTTACCTTAGCTCACTTTCTTTGGTAATTAACCTTTGAAATCTTTCGCCACAGCTTTATTCGGCTTTTTAGAAAGGCTGTTTGTCTATATACTGTAAACTAGATTAGTTAGGCCTATGTGATGGAAGGTTGCTGTGCAAGGGACTGGTGGACTTTGTGGACTGCAATGTGGGCTTAAAAACACGCTTGTTGTTTACTGGGTCATTCTGCTGCTCCATTTGTGTGGATTGTTTTTATTCATGGCCACATTGGTGGTCATATTGTATTCCCACTCACTGAGAAAACACTGTATATAACAGGTGTGTGTGTGCTCTTCAATGCAAAGATAATGTTTGCAGTTTGCCTATAGGCTACTAGCATATAGCATATTGAGTGAAACTCTCCATTCTGTGTGTGTATACACGTCTGGTCTTGCACGCGCATGTATTACAATGAATCATGGAGCAGCACCCTCATTAAACCGATCTATTTGAAACTCTCTGGTGCCATCACTGGACGCAAATCAAAACACAGTTTTATTACATATGTATTTTTATGACTCGAAACGAATAACACGGTGATAAGCTGCGTCTCTCCAGCGCCCTCGAGCATCAGCCTTTTTCAACTGATGAGCCCAACCCTTCCGGAATGACGACAACGACCTCCAACCCACTCTAAAGTTTGAGGTTCTTCCAACATTTACAGAGTTTAAGGGGATGATTTGCAATCACTGTGTCGATTTGTGACTATTTTTTTACTGATTTAGTTTTTTATTTTCATTACGTTATATGACTATATTTGTTGATTTGTCTTTTCTTGGTTGTAAACTCGTCATTGCTATAAATGAGGGAAACCTCAGCCTCCTACCACTTGAAATCTCAACTTCGCTTCTCGGAAGGGAAGCAGCCGGCGTGATTGGAGGATCAAGAAAAGAGGGCGGGGCTTGATATTGGTAAATTGGCACAATCTGAGCCGATTAAGCTACTGTACGTATAAGAAAAGTGTGACTTCCATAATGTGTACCTCTTATGTGCCTGGTTTTCCAACATTATTCACGTGTTAACAAAGTTTTACTCATGCTGATCATAACCCTGCATTAGCTAAGACTAACCCCCTTCAAAACCTCACCGTATAGGCTACTTTTAGAGAATGCATGGTTATCAATCTTAGAAAAGGGTTGTTTCTTTAATTCCAGAAGTTGACTTTGTTGTGTTTGGTGATTAATTATGCTTCCCCCCGCAGCTTTAGTGTTGTGGCCTTCATGTTTTTTTTGATTGATGGTCCCAAATAGGCTGGGTGGTTGCTAATAGACAAGCCAATAAAGAATGATTTGAATGGCGGCTTGAAGCAGAGCCATGGAGCGTGGTGGTGCCGCAGCTGGTGTTCTCCGTGTGTTCACATTTAGCTCATTACTGGGCAGAAGATTTCCCCTCCGCTGTGATAGTCACAGTCTGTGGTCCAGAGAGGCCAATGGAGCTTTACTGAGGACAAACACACACACACAATCGGACATGCACACACACACATACACGCACACACACACACACACTCTCATTCATGTACACCTCTGCTGAGTGTCACGCACCAACACCTACTGAAAAACAAAGTCATGTTTGTAAATGAAGCTCCTTTTGAACCCCGTGTTTCTGTTTGGATGATTGGCATCCGTCACCTGCCACATGGGTTTAAGCTCCTCATTTAATTTGCTTCTGCTTCATTGTTTGTGAATTTCGACCCATACTGTAAACCGCGGCTGCCTTTTGTTATTTCACGTGCCTCTCTTTGTTACCGCTACTGTTTGCAGTCCAGTATCCGTCCATCCACGTACCGTGATGCGGTACGTGCCACGGTATATCGCCTCGTCGCAGCTCTCTCCGTTGCCACGGTGCTGGTCAGTGGTGTTCTTAACGCGGCAGGGCGAGCGTGCTGGTTGGCATGGCAGCGCCACAAGTCGCAGAGATGCTGCGGGTCATGACTGTCTGTTTACCGAAACCTCCTATACAAGAGGAGTCGTTACAATGTTAGAGCGATGTGGTCCAAGACACACCAACCTGAAGCCAACTGAAGCCCACAAGTGAAGTTAAACAACATAATGCTATGACATGTGCTCCTCACACAGAGAGGAGGATGAGGGGGGAAAAAAAATAAACCCCTCCCAGAGGCTCCCACCCCCTCTGAGGAAGGACCGGCCAGTCCTTCGTGCCAGCGGCCATCAGGCTCCACAACCGTGGGCATGGACTGCTGCCAGCAGCTGGAGAACTAACGGCTGCAGAACTCGAGAACTATTCAGAACGTCGGAACCATTCTGAACTAAGTGCGTCTGATTTTTAACCACCAAAACCTGCACGGACTACAACATATGACATATATCATGCCAGTTGGGGTACCTTGTGTATACTGTTTAAATGTAATCTTACTCCTAGTATACATTCAGATTCAAATTCTTTATTGCCTATATTTATTGTAACAGTCATCTGCACTTTTGTTTACACTATTACCCTGCCCATACCTCCCCTCCCCCTATACTGCTATGACACCGAGATTTCCCCAAGGGGATGAATGAAGAAATATCTTATCTTACAATACAGGTATCGATGCGGCTCTCCCCTCCCACTATGCGGCCATCTTGACCCTATCACCCGTTAGATTTCCCCCTTGGCAAGGTGGCTACGTGGCGTAGTGGGCAAGGCGCTCACCACTAAATCTGGAGACGCTGGGCTCGCCTGTTCGAGCCCAGTGCTCCACATTTGCTTTCAGTTTAGCTGGTCGTCCGTACTAATACACATTGGCCGTATTAGGGGGTGGGAAACTGATGGGTGGGGATCGGGCGTTGTGGACAGCAACTCCTACAGGTCGGTTGGTGCGCCTGCACAGTGGAATCAGGAAGTGTCGGGGGCAGCGTGAGCCTCCCACGCGTTACTCCTCACCACTGAGAGATCGAGCTGCGCAGGTGAAAAGATGCGACTGCTGTTACCTCAAGTACCGGAGGGGACTTGTGCTATGTATGACTTAGTCCACATTGCAGCCGGCTTGTGGGAGGCAAGAAACAGCGTTCGTGACAAGGGAGGGTTGAATTGGATGATACGAAATTGGGATGGGAGAAAAATATAGAAAATGGGAGAAAAAGTGGATAAAAAAAATTAAAAAAATTCCCCCTTGGCCACTCCCAACGTGCAACCATCTACGCGTCATTCACTCCCTATTTAGCGTGTGTCCTCCTTTTTAAAAGCAAATCCTGTTTCCTGTATAGCTTTCATTCTTCTTCTTCCCCATAGACTCGTCTGCTTCTACTCTTGAGAAACCTACATTTCACGCTCTAATAGGGTGCGCCCACGCCAAACCACCAGTCTGGCATGTCTTTTCTCTGCTCTCTCAATTTTTGTATAAATAAACATTGGAAAGTTATGTTGTGTCCTGTGTCCTCACTGGTGTAAGTCTGATCTAGAGAAATACCCACAACCATGTGAAGATGGTGAAGAGCAGCATCTGGTCTTAAAAACATCTTGAATACTCCCAGAAGTGAGGTCCGACTGATGCATATTACATAATGCTACTGAGAACCTCTAGATATAACAAAGTAATATTGATGTAATGTTGCACTCAGGGTGTGGCATGCTACCAAGCCAAATGGGGGGAAATATGCAAGCCAAATTTAGGTAGGGACAGTTTTGGGATATATGTGAGTAGCATTTGTTTTCTAATTGAAGTGCCCCATTATCTTTGAGACATGTAGGCCTGTCTATGCACCAGTCACTTTGTTCTGTTCAGTTCAACTTTATTATCCCAGATGGGATACTCCACTGCACATTCCTATTTTAAAATGAAAGGAAATAGGAACACTATGGGGTAAAATTATAATTAATGCAGCGTAAACTATGTTGTTGTCAAGTCTATGCTAGTGAATGACTAACCTTAAAAGGTATTAGCCTACAATCACCCAGATCTGATCTACAGAACAAGGGAATATTGATTAGATTAGATAAAAATGTATTGTCATTATACAGTACAACAAAAAGAAGTTTGGCATCCAACCAGAGTGCAAATGTTAATGATGAATAGTAGGGATGGGTACCTTTCACATTTGAACCGATACGGTACCGGTACCTGTGAATCGATACCGGTACCCAACGGTACCTTTTTTCTGTACTTTAGTCTCAAGAAATTTTATTTACCTACCTCAGTCGTAAAAAGAAAATTCAAACTTCAAATAACTACAATTTCGACAGTTTTCGGCTTGCCATTGCTCCGACTGCTTTGTTGTTGAATCAAGTCAAATCCTAGGTAGGCATATATTGTGCGTGTGAACGTTGACATGAAAATAAAAAAGGTTAAAAAAAATAAAATTAAAAAAAAGTATATATATAAAAAATATATTTCGGTATCTCACTTGAACCGATACTCGGTAGTACCGACGTGTTTCGGTTCGGTACCTCAAAAGTACCGAATTCGGTACCCATCCCTAATGAATAGTCTTCACACAATAACATCTGCAAATGGTTTATAGATCTTTTAAGAATGTTTTACAAATCAAATGGAGGTATTTTTCATATACATTTTCAAAGCATCTACAATGTGTTACTTACTACACATTAAACAACATTATTTAATGATGAACAAATCAAGTACAAACAATGTTGATAATGAGTTATAAATAATGTATAACTAATTTGTAAATGTTATACAAATATAGTTATAAATGATTTAATAATAAGTTACAAATGTATATTTGTTCATAATTAGTTCATTATCTACATAGAGAGAGAGAGAGAGAGAGAGAGAGAGAGAGAGAGAGAGAGAGAGAGAGAGAGAGAGAGGCGGTGAGAGAGATGAGGAAGGGGCAAGAGAGAAAGAGAGCTTGGAGAGTGTGTGTGTGAGAGAGAGAGGGGGGGGGCGGGGTGTGAGACCTTTATTCATTGTTTAAATTATTATTTTCTTTTAAGTTATTTTGTGCATCACTCTGTTTTGAATTTGATGCAAATTTGCAATGCATGAGGGTCATCCTTTTGTGTTAAATGCCTGCATAAAGCAAGCATTTGTTGACTCATGTTGATTAAAACTTGAAATATATCCGTTTAAGGTAGATTTAGAACAGATAAAAAATATGCGATTAATTTGCGATTAATCGCAGGTTAACTATGGACAATCATGCGATTAATCAGATTAAATATTTTAATCGATTGACAGCCTTAATATATATATATATATATATATATATATATATATATATAAAAATTTATAGTATTTACTGAGACACTGTAATGCCAAGCAATGAGACCCTTCTCATATAAATGTTGCTCGGTTAGCATTTTGAAGTGGTGATTTGCAGTGAAACGAAACTATGAAACGGGGAACCAGTCTGAGAACACTATTGGTGAAAAAAGTGGGCCTATTGGAAGTCTGTGACCACGGGTACACATATAGTCATAACAACGTTAGAGGAAGATAATAGTCTTAAATAAATCAAACGACCCAACGTGACCTTGGACATAGTCAGTGAGAACCTTGGACACCGTATAGTCAAAACAGTGAGAATTGAACCGTAGTCCTTAGACACACTAAACCAAACATGGGCGACAGTATGAGAATCAAACCATAGTCCTTAGACACAGTAAACCAAACATTAGCGACAGTATGAGGAGCAAAGCATAGTTTGAAATGGCTCCATTGATGAACTTACTATGTATATACTATAATGAACCGCCGCAGATTCTAAGGGTTAAGTCAAAACGTATCCAAACTAATTATCGCATTCGAATGTATCAACAGAAAGCTCAAAGAGTCTCGACAAAGGCTGGTGGTGAAAACACAAGCTGCTGCTGAAATACACTATAAAATTACCCTTTTCTCTCTGAAGTCTCCTTTCAAATCCTCCAGTCAAGATGGTAATTTCCGGTAATGGCACCTTCTTCTGTGGTTTTCTGGGAAAGCTGCTACAGCACCATGCGTTTGTCGACTGGAGCATTTGAAAGGAGACTTAATCAATAGAGCTACATTTGAAACACACAAATACCAAGAAATATGAGCTACTGTGTGGTCCACTAATGGTAATGACCGAGGGTTAAAGGAGTTGACCATCGAGACAACACTTAACAATACGAGCCAGGTCTATTACAGAAACACGGGAGTAACACTGTGCAGATGCACCTACACAGTACATTTCGCAGAGTAAATTTGACTCAACCTGAGTACATTTTACTCAAACTGAAATTCACTTTGCGAAATGTACTGTGTATGGGGAGGCAGGACTGCCTAGGCCCTAGAGGTAAAGGCTGGTTCGATCCCCGTCTCAGACAGGAGGGTGTATTCCAGCTGTGAGCTGGTGACTGAAGGGTGGCTGGTATATTACAACTACGGTGCCCACCATCCTGGCTAAGTGCCCTTGAGCAAGGCACTGAACCCAAAAAAAAAGTAAACGCTCCAGGGGTGCTGCACTGCCCTGCACTCTGATGAAAGGCACATGTGTGGGGGACTGTGTGTATGTGTACTGTCTGTAACTAGGAGGGATATGAGGACTGTGTGTAACTAGGAGGGATATGCGACAAGACACATTTAAATTGCCTTGTGTACATTGTCCATAGATGTCAAATGGACCACAATTCACGCTATGAATCAGTTAAGTGGAGCACTATAGGGTCTCGTGAAGACGGGTATATTAGGAGATATGGCTCTGAAAAGGCATTACTTGTAGTCAGACACAATGGCAAATAATCTGTGTCAATATTGAGCAACGGGACTAATGCCACATTAAAAGGCTACTGTCGATTGGTGAGCAGCCAGTCATTGGAACGGTCATGATCAATAATTCAAAAATGGCAAAACAAACTCTGCACATTGGATAATGTTCCCATGAACATTTATTGATATCACCACATTGTGAGCGTTGTGCTCTTCTACAGTTGACGCTCCAAACGTCACATGGTGGTGATTAGATTACACATAGCACAAGTACAGTACAACGAAAAGAGGTTTGGCATCAAACCAGAGTGCAAATGTAACAGTAAAGTGCAATAGTAATATACAATGTACAGGTGATTAAACTGGGTACAAAATATACAAGTTTCAAGTTTCTTTATTAGTTGTCATACAGAAATACAGAATACTTTTGCATGAAATGCTTCTTTCTGTTTTGCTCCTGAGAGTGTGCTAGATAAAATAAAAAGATAGTATAAAATAAGTATAATATAAGTATAAAATAGAAAGTTAAGTACGTAAACAAGTGTAAACTAAACTAAAATGTTCAATATACATATATACAGTATATGTACAGTATATACAATGCAGATACAGTACAGTGTAGAAATGGTGAGGTATAGCTTAGCTTGTAGTGCCACCTTGTGGTGGTGAGGTGCAATGAGGTACTATGAGGTATGAGATTGATGTGCAAATCTCCTTACCAATAAATATAAAGTGTGTTAGCTAACCCTTGTGCACCCCTGGGGTCTTTTTCTACTTTTTTGAAATATTTTGAGTGTGTGTGAGCACAGCGGTGTCTGTGTTTATTATTATTTCATGAAATTGGGTAAATATCTTAATTTTACATATATGTTCATTGTGTGAAAAGCTTATAACATGAAACACTCTAGAAAAATAGTTACAGATTTAGTGACTCGTTCACCCCTAGTTACTTTTTCTACTCCCATCCACTTCAACGTTAAAACGGCATTTTTAAGCATCTTTAAATCTGCTCTTATTCGTTCAATTCTCGATATATCTTGCCATCCTTTGCATATTCCACGAGATAAGGACCTTGTAATTGCCGGGATGTGCTGTTACCGATGTAAAACTCATGGTGGCGTCATCGCTCCACAGATAACTTTGCCAAAATTCAGGGGGAGGTGAGTTAGCTGTGGCGGGCTGCCGGTATTGAAACTCCGGACACAGGTTTTGTGGTGGTGGGGGGGGGGAGCGAGTGGATTTTCAAGACAGAACCAGAGGCGAACCGGACCACGCAGTCCACAGCGCGCCACACGCCGAAAAACAAGACCCCCATAGCCGGCGCGCGCCAACGAGGAAGGGTCCTGAACGGATCAGGTCTGGTTCTTGTCCCACCAGCGAGCCGAGCCCAATATTCCTGCCGCAGCAGCACATGGAAGCGCCCGCAGC
Source organism: Notolepis coatsorum (assembly GCF_963971535.1). NCBI lineage: Eukaryota > Metazoa > Chordata > Actinopteri > Aulopiformes > Paralepididae > Notolepis > Notolepis coatsorum. Next base: position 25,223,345 of record NC_140175.1, on the reverse strand, counting down.
ATATTCAGGTCAGTTGAGCACTTAGTAAAGTTTCACCTCAACGCCGTTTCTGGCCGAACTAGTCATCGAATCTTTAATATTTTTTTTGATTCGTATTCAGAGGTAATTCGTCGAGATATTTCTAATTGGTATTTATCAAAAATAAATATGAGAAATATGGTCAAAAACAACATTTATCCGTTTTTTCCGAACCGCTGAGCGCTTAGTAACGTTCGCCTCAACGCCGTTTCTGGCCGAACTAGTCATCGAATCTTTAATATTTTTTTTAATTCATATTCAGAGGTAATTCGTCGAGATATTTCCAATTGGTATTTATCAAAAATAAATATGAGAAATATGGTCAAAAACAACATTTATCCGTTTTTTTGTGTGAAAAAACACGTTCTATCAAACAAACACAGGTTTGAGTGGTTATAATTCATAAATATGAGTAATATGTTGAGAGATATATTGAGATTATACTATTACTGTTAATCATGGGTAGAAAAATGTTTTAAAAATAGTAAACAGGTAAAATGATATGGCTTTAAACATGATGTATCAAAACTGACACCAATCCCCAGCGGTTTCCCCCATTGTTAGGCAAGCACAAGGGCTTTAGTGTCTAAAGTGGGTAAAGTGGGTGCTACAGTGTGTTGTTTATTTAAAGTGAGTGTGTGCATGTGGATGTGTGTGCTGTGGGTGTATTTGATGGTTTGTTATTGTTCATTGATCATCCTGATGGCCTGGGGATAGAATCTCCTTCTGAGTCTCTCTGTGCTTGCCATGAGACTCCGGTATCGCTTGCCTGACCGCAGCAGTTCAAAGAGGCAGTTGTTTGGGTGGCTGGGGTCTTTGATTATTCTCTTAGCCTTACCCATGCAGTGCTTGTTGTAAATGTCTTGGAGAGTGGGAAGCCCCCCTCCAATTGTGCGTTCGGCTGAACGGGCCACTCTCTGTAGTCTGCTACGGTCCTGTGCAGTGCTATTCCCAAACCAGTCAGGATGCTCTCTATTGTGCATGAGTGGAAGTTCTTGAGGATCTTCTGACTCACTTGGAACTTCCTTAGGCGCCTAAGGAAGTAGAGGCGTTGTCCTGCCTTCTTCACTACACTGTGTCAATGTGTGTGGTCCATGTCAAGTCCTCGGATATGTGGACTCCGAGGTACTTAAAACTGTTCACTCTCTCAACCGGTGTGGATATATATATACGGTGAGAATATATATATATATATATATATATATATATATATATCTATGCTGTGGCATGCTGGGGAGGCTACATTAACTCAAGGGACACCAACAAGCTCAACAAGCTGGTGAGGAAGGCTAGCTCTGTGGTGGGAGTCGAGCTACCTAGACTTGAGGTGATGGTAGAGAGGGGGATGATAAGGAAGCTGGATGCCATCATGGAGAACCCCTACCACCCCCTCTACGACGAGCTAGTCAAGATGAGAAGCTCGTTCAGCCACAGACTCATCCCCCCCCGACACTCAACTAACCGCCTCGGACAGTCCTTCATACCAGCGGCCATCAGGCTCCACAACAGTGGGCAGCGACTAGCAGCCTCCAGGCCCCACAACAGGGGGCAGCGACAGCGACTGCTACCAGACATTGACCTGGGACTTATAGGAACCCAAGGGGGACAAAGTAGACTACCCTGGTACTTTGATTAATGTATACTCAGTAGATAGTAAATTATTATAACACTACCTCTTGCATACTGCACCTCATGTGACACTGTGAATAATGTGAATATTCCTCAGCTAGTCAGATAGTAAATTATATTGACCATATTGATCAAATTGTTTACACTGCCTGTGTTGTCTTTTACTACCTGTATACTGTGTTGTTTTACTACCTGTACCCCTCCCCCCCTCCCCCCCATGCTGCTATGATGCCTGAATTTCCCCAAGGGGATCAATAAAGGAATATCTTATCTTATCTTATCTTATCTTATAATGTATATATACGGCAGTGTTGTAGTACTCGAGTCCAGGACTCGTGACTCGACTTGGACTTGAGCACTGATGACTCGGACTTGGATTCTGACACGAGCATTGACTGCAGTTGGACTCGGAAGGTGCAGACTCTGACTTGTTAATTGATAAATACAGTTTTTTTTGGTAATGGGCCCACAGTTTCTTTTTTGGTAATGGGCCCAAATCATAAGATATTGATGGCTATATTAATACCGTAACATTATTTAATTTCGTGCAAGGGCAGAAACGTGTGTTCCACCTACATGCGGATTCACGTCGATACCCTCATGTTCAGTACCTAAGATGCCTAAAGAGACATCCCGAATCGTGCACTTTGTCATTTATGTTTAATGTAGACCTTTTTTTTTTACTTGTATTTAATGTAGAATTTTTTTTATTTGTATTTCAGCTCTTTGACTGCCAAAGTGGAGTGGACTTAACCTTGATGACTTGGACTCTGACTCAGACTCGGACTAGGGTAATGGGGACTCGACTCAGACTCGAATACCGGGTACTTGAGACTCGACTCTGACTCGAGATTTAGTGACTTGACTGATATACGGTATATACAGCATTATTGTACATGCTATCATACAGAGCTATATGGGTTATATGCAGGTGTATAAGAATATAGAGGGATTATATGCAGGTATATTCGAACAAATATGTGTGTATATATATACAAATGTAAATATGCGGTATATACAGCACTGCTGTACATGCTATCATACAGTATATGTGTAGACTATTGTATGAGGTGGGTAGTTAAGAGTATTATGATTACAGTGAGAGCAGTAGGTAGGTATAAATTGAGTATAGTTTGAGTATTGAACAAAGTTCAGAGTTATCCAGTGTGCAGACTTTATCTCTCTGTCCAGCACCTAGCATCTATCGAAGAGCGTGCTTTTGGAAACGCTTTGCACAGTCAATAATTCACAGCCGGAACAAGGACACGTTTTTCACAATGGTACCAGTGGCGCGTGGCACTTACCCAGACGGAACGAAATGTGAGCTCCTTTATGCCTCCTTACAAAACATCTGCATTTGTGACGCCGGCGCGGTGAAAGCAATGGAGTCTATTAATACCATGTATTCAATGGAGAGAGTGCACTTTTCAGTGAAAGACAGAATCATCTTCGTTAGGGAGGAAGCAGACCCTCCCCCCACACACACATGTCAAATTGCTGTGATTATGGATCAGGCAGCCACTCTAAACTGGGCCGTAGAGTAAGAGGGGGAAGGAGAGAGAAAAGAGGAACTGTGTGTGTGTGTGTGTGTGGGAGGGGGGTGGGGTAAAGGGTTAATAAAAGAGGAGATAAAATGATAGATGGAGCTTTAGGGGGCGAATCCACCCTAAACTCAAATTCACTGTTATTTCTAGAAATCTGTACAACTCTCTTTTGATTTGACGTCTCTCCTTAAGCTGAACACCAGACTCCAGTGATAATGTCATCAAGAGATTAATCCCGGGGCTGCTCTGAAGACCGTGAATAATGGAACAGCTCTGAGGACGCAATGACAGTTCGTAATTTTACTGGGATATGGGTACATTTTCTGATTCAGAGCTGTATGCCCTCTAGGCCTATACAGTATTTACATAAAACTCACTTGGATGTAATAGCTCAAATAAACATTCTATGAACCCTACAAAGTCGGCCGCTAATTAATTGTCAATGGACCAACTGCGAGAAGTGCCACTTGATGACGTCCCAGATTCATGTTTTGATGATCTGGTTTCCAGCTTTGGGAGACAGTTGTTGTTGTTAATGGATATTTGTTACAGCCACAGCCAGGGATTTTCTCTCCCCTGTCTGTCAGCAGGTTCCCATGCCCATACATGGTCCCCTTCCTGTTCCCGTCTCACCATCGTCCTACCCACCTGTGCATGACTACACACCTGCCGGCTATCATCGCGGCATCACTGATCCGGGATAAGAAGCATTCACCCCTTCCACTCCTCGTCCCAGTGTTATTTACGCCTCCCGTGGTATAAGGACTCACCTCTAGACCTCTAGATATTATTAGACCTCCTAGTGTATTTTGTGTGCTCGGTTACTCTACGACGTCATACTAACCCTTGTTCTCCGATGTCCAGGACCTCACCCCTCCGGCCTACACCTCGACTACGGATTCCACCAGCCTGCACCCCCTGGACCTCACCTATACCCACGCCGTCTGTCTGTCTCTCCTACACTCCTTGTTCCCCATCATCACCAGCCCCCTTGGACCGCCCCCCTGCTTAATTAGACCTTCTAAACCGCTACATTCTCCTGTGCCTGTGTTCTGCTCTTATTCAATATTGACTAAACTCATCCATGATCATTGGAATTGCACAGATTCTGTTTTAGTGTGGATTTCCACTTGCACATGTGCACATGATTAAGAGAGAGTACGATGTTGAAAGGAGCAACCATAGAGCTATTATAAATAATAAATATAGATATATAAGAGATAGTGGTAGAGATATACAGGTAACAAACTGAGAAAAACAACATTTGAAAGAGAAAGGGGAAGGGGAGTGAGAGTAAGAGAACTCCATATGAGAGAGAGTGGTAAATGGTAAATGATGCATTTATATAGCGCTTTTATCCAAAGCACTTTACAATTAGTTCCTCACATTTTTACCCATTCACTCACACATTCCCAGACCGACGGCAGAGGCAACCATGCAAGGAGCCAACTTGCTCATCGAGAGCAGTTTGGGGTTATGTGTCTTGCTCAAGGACACTTCGACACGCTGCCCGGGAGGAGCGGGAATCGAACCGGGAACCTCCCGATTACCAGCTCTACCTCCCGATCCACTGTCGCCCCCGAGAGGAGGGGAGAAAGAGAGAGAACACACTAAACCAGTGTAACATATCATCTTGTGCACAAATACATGAACATTGTACTGTATATATGTATATTGTATATTCCTCTTTACTTGAAACGTGTGCACATCCACATGTAAGGGGTGTAGTAGTATTAGGACCCAAATGCGGGACACAGGCAGGCAGAGGGCAAAGTAAAACCCAACACGGGGCATTTCATACAGAACTGGCAGGCAGGCAGATTACAGGCAGGGACAGACACGTAACATTAACCCTTTCACTACCACACTACCAAAGGGTTAACCCTTTCACTGCGACAATACAGAAGGTTAACCCTGTCACTGCCACACGACAAAGACCCTTTCACAGCCACACTACAGAAGGTTAACCCTTTCACTACCACACTACAGACCATCTAGTCTGAAACTGAAATCTAGAAATTGAAACTGAAAACACGTGGGAAAATCGAGGCTAAGAGAAGACGGCTGGGGGACTACAAAACGAGACACAGCTGGGACAGACAAGACACAAACTGAACATAGAGCCGCAGGAGCTCTTTCCCTCGGAACTAGGGACTTGTTCAGGAACTCGTTGCATTTGCACCGCGGGGACCAGGGTCTAGACAGAAGTACTGGGAGATTATTTTACCCCCAAAAAGACCCTGCTCTGGGGGTAGGACTTTTCCAAAGTCCAGGAACTTTGAGGTGTGGTGCTTGCGGCGCTGAACATTCTGATTGATCGAGTACTTGCAGCATTTAATTTCAACCGACATTTCCCAAAATCGCCGGCACAAACCATTTTTCCTTTGTTAATTGGGCTATTCATAAACTATATTCTCCCCCAGCAAATCTTTTAGTTACATCAATACCGTGCTGTCAGAACAGTCCTAGGTTTGTAGCTTAAGTATTCAATGAGACATTTAACGTCCATTTCACCTGAATTCAACCAGGAAATGCAAACGTGGAATGCATATAGCTGATGTATCTAGTGATCTATGCACTTTTTCAGCCACTCTCCAATTGGATTGTATAAGTAGGTGAAATGTTTCTAGGTCAAGTATTTAAAGATTGTTATTGGCTATAATACTAGACAACACAGGCAATGACACTACAAGCCCTGCAGCATGGAATGCATATTATAAACGATATCTAGTGATCTATTCTCAAAAGCGATGATCTTTTCCAGCTAAACACAAGGAAAGGGACTAGAAACACTAGGGGATGGGGTAGAAACAGAGATTGACCGTAACAGCCCCCCCCTCCCCCAAGGATCATTTCCTAACGCCCCACAAGGTCGATCAGGAAGGGGAAGAGCGGGGGGCACTCCAGCAGACAGGCAGGCAAGAAGACAGGCAGACGAGCAGGGAAGGGGCCAATGAACCCCTGGGAAAATCTCTACTGTCGCTCAGGTAGAAGAATAGAGACTAAGGCCGGAGGAGAAGAACCGGAGCTGACGCCGAATCTTTGAGGAGAGATACCGAAGCCGGAGACGTTCTTCCTCCGACAGCTGCCAGTAGCATCCACTCGCCACCCCCTAAAAGGCTGGCATCGAAGGCTGTCTTACTTGGGAGACAGGAAACCAGGAACTGGATAGCCATGGTACCGTTCAGGTGGAGACAAGCGGGGCTCCCCGGAAAGAAGGCAGGCTGAGAAGCGTTTGGGGGATGTCCTCTGGGTCCAGGTATGGTCATTTTGTCATTCTGTAATGTGTGTAGTAGTATTTGCACCAAAATGCAGAACACACGAAGGCAGAGGCAGATGGCGAAGTAAAGCCTAGCATGGTGCATTTAAAATAGAATTGGCAGGCAGGCAGATTACAGGCAAGTAGGAACAGACAGACTTACAGCACATTGAGACAATGACAAATCACAAACCAAGGCTAACAGAAGACAGCAGGGGTGATTACAAAACGAGACACAGCTGCGGGACAGTCAAGACACAAACCTAACATAGAGCTGCTGATCGTAGACGTTGAAACGCAAGGAAAGGGAGAAAACACTGGGGAGCAGGGTAGAAACGGGGTGAGAGTCACAACCGTGACACCACATGCTGGAGGTAATAGGCGTGAAATGTTCTACATCACATGGCTGGACCTCTTACCTCTGGCTATAGGCAGATTAGATTAGGATCATATCCCATATAGGATAAAAAAATAATAGTCACTTTCATCCTGCACTGTTTTCTCATTTCATTGCAGAGGGACCGGGGAACCACCACAACCCGACTGTCTCCCTGTGTGTTTTCATGTCTGTCTGTCTGACTGACTGTCTGTCCACTCGTCTCTGTCTGTCTGTCCGTCCGTTCGTCTATTTCTGTCTTTCTGTGTGCTTTTCTGCTTTGTGCTTGTCTGTCTGTTTGTCCATCCATCCATAAATCCATAAATCCATCCTTCCACCAGTCTTTGTCTGTCTGTCTGTCTATTTCTGCCTTTATTTGATGGACTCTGTCCATCTGTTTTTTACGTCTGTTTTCTAATATACCTTTTTGTCTGTCTGATGTCTGTTGTTTTTCGGTCTGTCCGTCTGGTCTCTGAGAGACAAACATTGACAACCGCCACCCAGGGCCTGTGACTCACTTCATCTTGTCATTATCTGACAGATAAGCTCTCGGCTTGAATAACTGTTCTCTCATTCCGTCTCTTTCGCTTGGTTGCTCTCTCTCTCTCTCTCTCTCTCTCTCTCTCTCTCTCTCTCTCTCTCTCTCTCTCTCTTCCTTCCTTTGTCTTACATGAATACAAATACTCAAGAGTGCATAGACACACACACACACACACATACAGTACACATCCGTGCTCACACACAAAAACACACACACACACACACACACACATACAGTACACATGTGGCTCACACACACACATACAGTACACGTGCACGCTCACACACAAAAAACACACACACACACATACACAACAAGCACAGTGAATATTCAATACCTCATGTACCTACTTGAGAATTAAAAAAAACTCTCTCAGGGTTGGTTTGATCAAGGCTGCTTTTGACATTATATCCCTTGCCGGGGCCGTTACCTTCCTCGGCTCTGAACCACCTCCTCTCCAAACCGTGTGCTCCTTAAAGAATTAGCAACCTGCAATAACAGCGAGCCTGGCCACAGCCGTGGTCTGCTACACGCGGTGTCAGCTCAGGACCTCAGTTAAAACTGAGAGGTCTATAAATCTCCCAATAAACATCTGGGCTTTCTATAAAAGGCTGATCATGTGCAGGGTACCTGACACCAGATATTCCCTCTGACACTGGGCCTCGAGGACACCTAAGAGCAGCCCCCCCCTCGCCGTTCCATTGGTCCAGCCGTCCCACTAGTGTTAACCCCGCTGTGGGTTTAATGGGGAAATGTGCACCGTGTCTCCCCACACCTCTGCCCCCACCCCAGACGAATATCACCATGTATATATGAGCAAAACCGAAAATATATCAAGCCTGTGCTCTTGATCAATTACAGCATGTAATACAATATTTGTACGCTTCTGGGGATTCGCCGATATTCTGGCCTCACCCTGAACCGGGGGAGGGGTTTGTTGCTGAAACAATGAGACTTTTCTCAAGATCTGTCGAGAGCTAGTGCCTTGAGTGTTTTTCCTTCTGCTAAGTGCAGGATTAAAAACGCGGCGGCTGACATATTAGCTGGTGACAGGATCTATGTTGTGGTTGTATTTAATACATCCAGGGCTGCTGATCCCGGTGCCGGGCCTGAAGCTGGGTTTTTTACGGGACCCGGAGACCGGCTGAAGCCGTGACATGACATGCTAAATGGCTTTATGGGTTTTTAGATGGCACTCGCTGTACCGTTTCACTGCGCGAACGCTATCTGGAAGATCTGACGAGTCCAATCCTCAGAGGACGGATAAGAGTCAATTTGTGAATCCAGTGGGATTAACCACACCCCCGGACTCTGCATTCTGCCCCGAAGTTTGGAGATGATGGACAGATGTCTGTCAAGGTATCTGGCGAAAGCAGTTGACCCTGTTGAATCCAGCTGGGAATGGATCGCGATTAATGATTTATAATTCATGAATAAATCCTTCACTAACCTAACCTATAACTGCATTTCATCCCTGACTGGACAGGAGATCTTCATCTGAATCACAAAGGCGCAGAGCGCTTTTCTATCATTCTCGCACTGAAAAGTAACCATCCATTTCTCTCTCTTCTCGGGTTCTTCTCCCCCTCTTCCCTCCGTTTTTCGATTTACCAGCTCGATTTTGGATGTTGGCACCGCTGATCCCCCCCTCCTCTCTGCCAATCCGTTCAAATATTTACCTTTCTGTCTTGTCCAAGGACGTTTGCGGTCGGTGTAATGGTGTATAAGGGCTAGTATTGCCCCTCCACGCTCCTGATTTATGTGGTACGAGGGGTTTGGTGGATAAATATTAAAACACGGTCGCTCTCTCGGCTGCCAGCAATAACAGGCTGACTGGTTTCCTGTACTGGGTTAGATTGCCTCTCCTGCGGGGGCTTCTGAGAGAGAGAGAGAGGGGTAGTGGAGTCACGATACAGAGAGACCGCGGGAGGGGGGCTCATAACTGAAGAAGAGGCAGATGAGGTAAGGAAGACCGCAGAATAACCAGTGGAGAGTAGTTAGTAATTAAGTGAGTAGAGTAAACAAACATGCAGCGGTGGAAAGTAACTAAGTGTGTTTACTCAAGTACTGTACTTAAGTACAATTTCAAGCTACTTGTACCTTATGTGACTATTTTCATTTTAGGGAACTTTATACTCCACCACAACTTTTTACTACCTTTTACTCTGTGACATTTATCTGAACCCATCAGTTACTAATTACTTTGAAGAAAAAAGATTTAGCATAGACGACATGGCAAAAATGTATGAAGATTATATACTTTGACTTTGACATTTGAAGCCTGTCAACTTCAAGAGGACGTAATCAGAGCAGCATAACTGGACCACATACACGTACCACTTTAACATCACCTTTAATGAGAGCAGCATACCACTTTAACATAACCTATAAAGGTCAATGGATAGAGGTTTGAATGCTCCCAAGCACTGGAATAACAAACGTCATGTAGCAAGCGTACATTTACTTTAGATACTTAAGTACATTCAATAGCAAATACTTCTCTACTTTTACTTAAGTAGAATTTGAGGAACTTTTACTTTGACCAGAGTACTCATTTATCTGGGTATTTCTACTTTTACTTAAGTAAAGGAACTGTGTACTTCTTCCACCACTGCAAACATGTACATATGTACAAAGTACCTTTGTAAATATCTTGGTAAAAATTTTGTACCAACACATTTACAAAGATCCTCCTCCGGAAAACGTCACTCATTCTTAAAAACTCTTAACCTTCGATGGCCCTCATATGGGCCATCACGCACGTCGCGGCACTTTGCTCTCGTCTGTCGGCTCCGGGCTGTGTTTCTCCCGATCATTCAATACATTGTTGGAATGTAGAATTTGCTGCCTTTGGATCATCACCACACTCAACCTATTGCTTCGGGTCTCGAGTTACAAGACGAAATATCCGGCGAGCGTCATTTGACAAGCCGTTCCGAAGAGTGACCACGTTCGGTTGTAAACGGTCCTGAACTGACCAGTCACCACTAATGGCGAAAATTATTGACCACCGTTGTAGCCAGGAAGCGTCTGCTCCGAAAGCGATCCCAGACGAGTGCTCCCATCCCAATTTAGTTGTTATGCCAATTCCCCCCTCCCCTACCTGGTCGTGTGCGCATGTGCCCCCTACTGGTCGGTCAAGGGAGCCCTGAGGTCTACCACATGCTTCCTCCGACACATGCGCACCTGACAGCGCGGACTCTCATTGGTGAAGTGTAACGCGTGGGAGGTCACGCTGCCTTCACCACTTCCTGTCTTTTGCTGTGCAGGCGCCCTGACCTGACCTGTAGGAGTCGCTGTCCACAACGCCAGATTACCACCCCATCGACTTTCCTCCCGCTAACTCAGCCAAACGAGTTAGTATGATGGCCGGCCCAAGCCAGAGGCAATGCTGACACCCGGATTCGAGACCGGAGTCTCTCGCATTGGTGACGAGCGCAATCTCTGGTGCGCCACCCAGCCGCCATCCACTCACAATTCTAACATGGTGTTTAAATTTGCAGATGACACAATGGTGACAGGCCTAATCACCAACAATGACGAAAAGGCCTACTGGGAAGAGGTGGACAACCTGGCACAATGGTGCAGGATGAACAAATCAAATCAAATCAAATGTATTTGTAAGGCCCGACAACACACGTTAATGTCCCCATGGGCCGGACATGTCTTCTTTAAACAAGTCAAGAAGAAACATCACAATGAATCAAGAACTAAACAAAAACACCATGAAGTCCAAAAATGTTTGAATAAATCAAATAAATGAATGCAACACTCCCAGACATACCCCACGCGAAGGTAAGGAAAAACTCACTAAAACCTAGCCATAGGAGAAAATGCACCACAGGCAATGTGGAGGAGAGAAACCTTAGGCTATGGTTAGACTAGTGTATTCCTGGCGTTTTTTTATACGTTTTTGACGACGTTTCATGTCCTATCTACACAGAAATGCGTTTTTTGGCGTTTTTTTGTGGATACGGCTGAAACGCAAAATTGTGTTTGCGTTTGGAGATACGCAAAAAAAACGCTTCGACATCAGCGTGTAGTCAGCACGGAGCAGTTGTTGCGAAAACGCCCATGCGCAGTAGATACCATCTGCGTGCCCTTCCTGTGTACAGTGTGTGTGTTTGGGACAGAGCTCCGTGTCCCAAATAGCTTCAGCTACCATGTGTTGTCAAGTTATTGTTATAAGGACCCCAGTCCAAGCTACAACAGTCTGCATTCCCTTAACAATTGTTTGTATTGAGCCGTATTGTATTGTACCCATATGCAATATGTTGAATAAAGTTTACATCCATTCATTCTGCTAGCATTACCGACTGTCTGAAGAAGTCCACCATCATCCCTGTACCCAAAAAATCTACGCCCGCTTGCCTCAACGACTACCGCCCTGTAGCCCTCACCTCCATAGCCATGAAGTGCTTTGAGAAGCTAGTGAAGGGCTACATCTGTTCCTCCCTCCCCATCAACCTGGACCCTCTGCAATTTGCATATCGCCCCAACAGGTCCACAGAGGACGCCATAGCCCATGTGCTGCACACAGCAGCATCACATCTGGACAAGAGGAAGGGGAACTATGTGAGAATGCTGTTCATCGACTACAGCTCAGCATTCAATACCATAGTCCCCTCCAAACTCATAGCCAAGCTCAGGGACCTGGGCTTGAACTATGACCTGTGCCAGTGGGTCCTGGACTTCCTGACGGGCAGACCCCAGGTGGTAAGAGCCGGCAACTGCACCTCCTCATCCATCACGCTCAACATAGGGGCCCCCCAGGGCTGTGTTCTGAGCCCCCTCCTCTACTCCCTGTACACACATGACTGCGTAGCACAGCGGAACAACAACACCATCATCAAATTTGCTGATGACACAGTAGTGGTGGGCCTGATCTCTGCCAACGACGAAAGGGCCTACCTGGAAGAGGTAGAGAACCTGTCACAGTGGTGTCAGGAGAACTGCCTCTCCCTGAACGTCAGCAAAACAAAAGAGATGATTGTGGACTTCAGGAGGTCGGGGGTCAAGGACTACAGCCCCCTCAGCATCGACGGGGCACCAGTTGAGAGAGTGAACAGTTTCAAGTACCTCGGAGCCCACATATCCGAGGACTTGACATGGACCACACACATTGACAGTGTTGTGAAGAAGGCACGACAACGCCTCTACTTCCTCAGGCGCCTAAGGAAGTTCCAAGTCAGTCAGAAGATCCTTAGGAACTTCTACTCATGTACAATAGAGAGCATCCTGACCGGCAACATCACCTCCTGGTTTGGGAATAGCACTGCACAAGACCGTAGCAGACTACAAAGAGTGACACGTTCAGCCGAACGCACAATTAGAGGGGGGCTTCCCACCCTCCAGAACATTTACAACAAGCGGTGCAAGGGGAAGGCTAAGAGAATTATTAAGGACTCGAGCCACCCGAACAACTGCCTCTTTGAACTGCTGCCGTCAGGCAAGCGATACCGGAGTCTTATGGCGAGCACAGAAAGACTCAGAAGGAGCTTCTATCCCCAGGCCATCAGGCTGCTAAACGAACAATAATCGCTAAACGAACAATAATCACTATGCAACAACCATCAAATGCACACAGCACACACACCCACACGCACACACACACTCACTCAAACAAACAACACACTGCAGCACCCACTCTCCACACTTTAGATCACACAAACACACTTACACTTTATATTTATTGATAAAGGATTTGCACTACAACTCGTACACCTACTGTGAATTGTACCTAAACTGCACCTCGTCCATTTATGCCTTGCACTATATAGTATTGTATATTAGTACACTGCACAGTATTGTATATTGTATGGTAACTACGTCTACGAACATTGTACATATGTCTAAACTGAACACTGTGACCTCTTTTTTTTCTTCTAATTTTTACTATGTTTTTATTTCATACTATCTTGTCATGCACAGTCTCTGGAGCGCAACAGTAAGAAGCATTTTGTACAAAAGTATTCTGTACTTCTGTATGACAACTATTAAAGAAACTTGAAACTTGCATGAGCAGCTGGCTAACGTGAGCTATCAGGATTCAGACCCTGTTAGCTCAGAGTTCCTCTTTCAACTTAAGAAGCATTAAACAAAATGGCCCAGTCATCTATTCACCTTTGTTTAATACACACAGCGTTGTCTCTAATGTTATCTAACTACTGATAGCTCGCGATATCATCAGTTTTGATGCTGACTAAGTAGCGTGAGCTAACGTTAGCTTCTAGCCACAATGCTATATTGTTATAATGGCATACTCCATTGACGTTAGCATGCAGCTAACAATGCTACAATGCTACCGATCGTTTTTTAGCCTAAACTATCCGCTCTTGGTGGTCACTTGTGTTGATGTTAGTTTTGTTTCATCAACAAATGACAGGCAGAACACACAGTGAATGTATCCGTTTTGTTTATTGCACTTTTATTAGGCTTTGCTGAAAAATTATTGCTGCATTGAGTAAAGCAAGATGGTGGCGCGGCATAGGCGCCTGCCTTATTGACATTTTCTTTTGCTGGAGCTTCCACCAGGAAGTGTATTGGCACATTCGTTCTGATTGGTTGAAATTGCCTTCATGTTTGCCACCTACTGCCACCTACTGCTTTGGCAGTGTACTACATCAGTGTGCTTGGCTGACAAAAACGAAAAAAAAACGAAAGTGTGACTCGAGGCGCATGACGTCGCGGCGATACGCGGCGATACGTATAAGAAAACAATACGAAGATGATACGAAAGGTGTAACCTCAGCCTTAGAAGGGCCGTTCAAGGGGGGATCTCCCTTCTTAGATGTCGGTGATAGTAGTGTTGCAATAAAACAGGCGAAACAGTTGGTAAGTATGCACATATACATGTAATGAAACACAAATAAGTGCATGCAATAGCAACTGAACATTTTGAAAGATTGAAAATAGAGCTGATGGCGGATCCATTTGAGATATGGGGGCAGCGTAGAGAGGGGTGCATCCTCCCGGTCATCTGCTGTAGAATCGCTATAGCTTGAACTTCTTTGCCTCCTAAACTCTTTTTACATGATGCATTTGGCTAATGAGACAGTATTGGTTATTTTTGTTAAGCTTGTTGATATATTACATTCTAGGGGTCTTCTTGCCCGGGTTGTGGGGTAAATGCTCCCGTTACAAGATTTTAGTAACAAAATTGTAGTCTGTTATGATTCACTTACCCTCTAAATGTGTTTACTTAAGCATACTTCTTGTGTACATATTATTATCTCTGCCAGGCACGCATGCACCAGCGGGGATTATGTTTTAGGTCGCGTGTGTCTGTCTGTCTGTCAGTCTTTCCGTCTCTCTCCGCAGCTAATCTGGCATACTAGCGGTCCGATGGGCCTGATACTGTTTGTGCACACTGACAGCAGGCCACGGGCCTGCCAACTCAAATGTTGTGGCTTTCCATAACCAGACCGACAGACTCTTGTATTTCCAATTCCTTCCCTTCTTAGTTTAGTTTACTCAGTTTATTTGATCAGGGACAGTGCCTATCAATCAACGGTTATACATTTATAAATGAATAAAAATTAAACTGTAAATATGCCAACGTTAGCAGGGGTTGCTAGTTTTCAGTTGTAGTCCCTGGGCTAGATGTTTAAGCCAGAAAAGAAACAGACTAATAGAAGGCCATTAAAGCTAATATAAAAACATGTAAGTGAATGGAGAGAGAAAAAAGGTTGTATCCGTTGGACCACAGGAGCAACGGATGAAGAGGAGCGCCACTGGACCGATATCGCGGCGAAGAGGATTTACAATCCAATGTTCTGCAAATGTTTATTATTGCTTCAACTTCTTGGAAAGGGTTTGGCAGGAAACTGCAATTTCAACTGCCAATTTCTAAAGAAGCAATCTATTTGGACATCTTCCTTTTTCATTTTGAAAGTACAAATACACATGACGAATCGGATAATGCACATGTGTTGTATCACACACTGTGGCACTTTGCACAGGAAACTCCTCCCTTTTCTGTATAATCTCGTTATCGTGGACGTTTTTTTATTTACTGTGACTATTTCTTGTGGTTTTATCTTGGTTTGTGTTTTAAACTCCTGGCTGCAGACATAAATACCTTTGGGGGGGGGGGGGCAATAAAGTTGGAATTGAATTGAGTTAGAAGAATATATAAATATTATACACCCATATCCAGGATAGGACTTGCATCTAACTCTCCATTCATCTCAGGTCGAAAGCAGGGATATAGTGGAGTGTAAATTATGTGCTCAAACCTGATGGGTCACGAGTCACGACGGCACCAGTTGTTTGTGGGTGTCTCACACCTGGTGGGTGTTGTTTGTGGGTGTCTCATACTTGGTGGGTGTTGTTTGTGGGTGTCTCACACTTGGTGGGTGTTGTTTGTGGGTGTTGTTTGTGGGTGTCTCACAGCTGGAGGGTGTTGTTTGTGGGTGTCTCACAGCTGGAGGGTGTTGTTTGTGGGTGTCTCACAGCTGGAGGGTGGTGTTTGTGGGTGTCTCACACCTGGTGGGTGTTTGTGGGTGTTGTTTGTGGGTGTCTCACACCTGGTGGGTGTTGTTTGTGGGTGTTGTTTGTGCGGTGTCTCCATGTGGGTGTTGTTTGTGGGTGTCTCAGTGTGGGTGTTGTGTGTGGGTGTCTCAGTGTGGGTGCAGAGTTTGGCCACTGTAGCATGTAATGTCAAAGGTTATTTAAGGCTGGTTCTGAAGGCAGTAAGGGAGTCTGAGGCCTTGATGGATCCTGGCAGCTGATTCCACAGGCATGGCCCCAGTGTGGAAAAAGCACAGTGCCCCATGGTTGACAGCCTGGTGTGTGGGATGGCGAGGAGGTTTAGGCTGCCAGATCTAGGCAGATTTGGGTCGAGAGGAGCTCCTGGAGGCAGGTCGGGCCGGAGTGGTTAATGGCCTTGTAGACCAGCAGGAGAGCCTTGAAGTTGATTCGTTGGTTTATTGGCAGCCAGTGAAGGGAGTGGCGGACTGAGGTGATGTGATGTGTTTTCCGAGTTTTGGTGAGGACACTGTTCTTGACGTACTGTAACCTCTGGATGGTTTTGGAGGGAAGGCCTGCCAGCAGAGAGTTACAGTAGTCGATTCGGGAACTGACAAAGGCGTGGATCTTTTCGGCATTGGATTGGGAGAGTGAGGTTCCGAGTTTAGAAATGTTCCTCAGGGGGGCGGCTACGTGGCGTAGTGGGCAAGGCGCTCGCCACGGATGCGGAGACGCTGGGATCGCCTGTTCGATCCCAGCGCTCCACATTGCTTTCAGTTTAGCTGGTCGTCCGTACTAATACACATTGGCCGTATTAGGGGGTGGGAAACTGATGGGTGGGGATCGGGCGTTGTGGACAGCGACTCCTACAGGTCGGTTGGTGCGCCTGCGCAGTAGAATCAGGAAGTGTCGGGGGCAGCGTGAGCCTCCCACGCGTTACTCCTCGCCACTGAGAGATCGAGCTGCGCAGGTGAAAAGATGCGACTGCTGTTACCTCAAGTACCGGAGGGGACTTGTGCTATGTATGACTTAGTCCACATTGCAGCCGGCTTGTGGGAGGCAAGAAACAGCATTCGTGACAGGGGAGAGTTGAATTGGATGATACGAAATTGGGATGGGAGAAAATATAGAAAATGGGAGAAAAAGTGGATAAAAAAAAAAAAATGTTCCTCAGGGGCGGGCGGGTAGCGCAGCGTACTAAGCGTCTGTCTACCACCGCAGAGACACTGGTATAGAATCCGGCTGTCAGCGGTCCCTCCGGCTTGGGCGGTCGTCATACTGACACAATTGGCAGTGTCAGCGGGTGGGAAGCCGGTGGGTGGTATTCTGGTCGTTGTAAACAGCGACTCCTACAGGTCGGTCAGGGCGCCTGCACAGCGAGGGGAAGGAACTGGGTAAGGTAGTGTGATCCTCCCACGCGTTACACTTTCCCGGTGAGAGTCCTCGCTGTCAGGTGAAAAGAGGCTGCTGGCTGTCTCCTATGTATCGGAGGACGCATCTGATAGACTTCAGGGCTCCCTAGACCGACCAGTGGGGGGAACATGCGTGCAATGACTAAATTGGGATGGGAGAAAAACACAGAAAAATAGGAGGAGAAAAAGTGGATAAAAAAAGATTTGCTCAGGTGGTAGATGGAGGTTTGACAGACCATTTTTATATGGGCATTGTCAGGGCATTGACAAGGACAGGGATGAGTCCAACTTTACACCCAGGCTGGTGACAAGTGAGGAGAGGGGGATGGAGTGATTGTCAATGGGGATATGGTTGAGCCTGTTTGGTTCAGTTTTGCACACATTTCAAGTTTCGCACACATTTCAAGTTTCACGTTTAAGTTTGTTTATATTTGTGGGGGGCGGGGGTCATCTCAACCCAGGTCTCTACGGGTTGATGTCCCTCGCTGTAACGCGTTCTCATCAGAAAAAATGACATGGTTATACATAATGACCACGTCAAATAGTGTAAAGGACTTACGTATTTCCGTGGCAATGCAAATGATTTGTATGTATCAATAGGCCTATTTGTTTTTTTGCAAATGATAACATTATGCAGATTTGCTAGATTTTCTCAAAATCATTAGACATTACATTTCCTGAAAACGTAAACAGTTTACAGAGTTTGAATATGAAATATATGTACTTATTAGTAATACGTAAAGATGCCGATACAATATGTAAATATATGACTTATGGCTATAATATAACGTACATTATGTAAATAATGGCTGCCCCCTGGGGGGGTCAATACAACCTAGGTTGCTGTAGGGTTGACACCACCCCTCCGCGCGTGACCATGGTCCACGACCTTGGGCTGACGTCACCGCTGCACACGAGCCACACCGTCCTTCACCGAGTCCTACCTCGTAACCCACTGCATCTTCATCCAATCACCCAGGTCGTTTGATGCCGTGAAGCTCCTGCTCGTGAATTGAAAGATAATGTCCCACACAGCCGCGCGTCACATGGTTCGGTTCCCGCAAGCCGCCGTCCTTCGCCAAGGTGTCCTCGAGCGGCACCTGCTCCGGGGTGCCCGCCACCAGCTGAGTCTGCATGCTGATCCCTCTGCGCGTCCGCAGGGGGGAAAGGTGAATGAAGGAATATTAATTTGTATAATAATAATACAAATAAATATGTGTGTGGAACGGACCACGAATCTGACAATGAAGACCCCATAATGACACCCTCTTTATATATCGTAAAGTGCTATATTTACAAGGGATATATTTACATATAAAGTGATATATTTACATATATTTACATAATGTATATGTTACATGAGTCATATATTTACATATTGTATTTGTGTAATAGAACAGACAAATATATGATGACACCCACTTTATTTTCCCTTAGAGAAGGTGATGTTAGGAGTGTGAACATGAATCCAGCAGGCTCATGCCCTAGCCAGCCTGGGGGTATTGTTCAGTATGTACTGTGTGAATCCCCATTGTAACAGACATTGCAACCCTTAACAAAGCATGTGGCAGCAAATCCCTGCACACCTTCAGTCGGGGACCTATAGGGAGAAATTACAAAGGATTATCTATCTGTGTGTGGGGGGGGGGGGGGGGGGTGATGCTATGTTGTCAGGAGTCAGGACACGTGTATAGGACCCTGCTTATTATTAGTGTTATATAAATACAGTATACTGTACAAACACATGCAGGTGTGCGTGCACACACGCGCGCGCACACACACACGCACACACACACACACGTGCATACACACGCATGTGTACTGTTTTGTATTTGTATGATGGTCGTTTCTGTAAATGAGGGAAACATCAGAAACAGACGCTTTTAAATAAAGGTTGAAATGAAACGAAAATAGAAAGATCATTATGTATCATTACTACAGGCAGTGGTGATGCATACGTTAACACACAACTGAGTACATACACATACGGACATGTTCTGGTAAATGTACATGGAATATTGATTGATTGATTGATTTATTTAGTCTCGAAATGTCAAGAAATGTAAAAGTGTAAAATTTAAAATAAAATAAAAAAGTCAATCAATAAAACAATAAAAACCAACTGCAGACTGGGGTAAAATGGTTGGTCATTAAAGATTTAAACTGTCCAAAAGATACAAAAGTATTGAGTTTTAAGGTACATTGCCAGGGGTTCCACATGTCAGGGGCACAGGAGCAACAAGCAGATTTCCCAAGTTCAGTGTGAACTATGGGGGTGGAAGTGTAAGACGATCACTGGAGTGAGTATGATGAGGTCCAGAGGACCAGTCCAATAATAAAGTGATATAAGGGGGAAGATCTCCAACACTTTATATAGACTCTATATAGAAATGTATGCTGGTGCAAATCACTTCTCTCTGCCAGAGAGGACCACCCAACCTTATTGTGCAGGATACAGTGGTGAGTACTATGCTGTAACTACCTCCAGTGATAAATCTGAGGACTATATATAATATATTGGTAATATGAGCTTTACTTCACTCTCTCTTTGCATCACCTTGCTTGTAACAATTATACATTCCCACACACCAGGGATCCTGTTTTGATGCTTTGCGATGTAAATCACCTTGAAGAACAGATGGCACTCACCCTGTTGCTGTGATCACACTATTTTTTTTTATCCACTTTTTCTCCTTATTTTTCTCCCATCCCAATTTCGTATCGCCAATTCTCCCCTTCAATTCTCCCCTCCCCTGTCTTGAACGTTGCTAGACGTTGCCTCCCACTGGTCGCTCATAGTGAGGATAGAAGCCTTGCATCACGTGTGTCCCCTCCGGTATACGAGGAGGCAGCCTGTCGCATCTTTTCACAAGACAGCGCAGACTCTCAGTGGCGAGGAGTAACGCGTGGGAGGCTCACGCTGCCCCCGATACTTCCCGTCTCTGCTGTACAGGCGTCGCCCAACTGACCTGTAGGAGTCGCTGTCCACAACGTCCAATCCCCACCCATCAACTTTCCACCCGCTACCTCTACCAATTGAGATAGTATAACGACTGGCCCAAGCCGCAGGCAGTGCTGACTCTGGGAGTCGAGACCGGAGTCTCTTGCACTGGTGATGAGCGCAATCTCCGCTACGCCACCCAGCCGCCTGTGATTCACACTCTGTATACAGACTGTATTCTAGTCAAGAACGGTTCAAACAAACCATCCCTTGCTGTCAACTACAGTACAGTTAACTACAAACCAGCCCTCGCTGTCAACTACAGTACAGTTAACTACAAACCAGCCCTCGCTGTCAACTACAGTACAGTTAACTACAAACCAGCCCTCGCTGTCAACTACAGTACAGTTAACTACAAACCACCCCTCACTGTCAACTACAGTACAGTTAACTACAAACCACCCCTCACTGTCAACTAGTACGGTTCAAACAAACCATCCCTCACTGTCAACTACAGCCTGGAAGTCACCATGGTCCTATTATGGCTTACGTACATAGCACTGTAACTAATATGGAAATGCCTAGAGTTTTATTCAATCCAACCTTGTGATTATAGGCTCTCTCACACAGAAGGGGAAAATATGATGAAGGGATAATGTGGGATGAATAAAAAAAATAGTATATGAGAGATGGCATATTTGGGAAAAGTACAGCCATATACCCACCAGTAGATGTATTACAACAATTGTCTTGTAAGCATGCTGTGCACCTGCATCTGCAATCCATTACATGCTGCCCAGTACTGAAAATAGGCCCCAATAAAACTGTTGGAAACAACTTTCTATTCTATTTTATTATATTCTGTTCTCTTCCATTTTATTCTGTTCTATTCTATTCTATTCTGTTCTGTTCTGTTCTGTTCTGTTCTATTTTGTTCTGTTCTGTTCTGTTCTGTTCTGTTCTGTTATTTTGCGTTCTATTCTATACCATGTTGCTCGATGCAACCAAAGGAATGTCCTCAGGGTCTGCCCAGCCTTACAGGAGCTAGCAGTGTAAATCATTCTAAAGCCTTAGGATGAGTGGGATAGATCCAGGGGCCTGGGAAGAGCTGCTCTAGTCTGAACACACACACACACACACACACACACACACACACACACACACACACACACACACACACACACACACACACACACACACACACACACACACACACACACACACACACACACAGAGCGTATAGTCTAGGGGGGTTTGTTATCTTGGCAGTCCAAACTCAGTGGTTCTAACCTGGAGTGCAGTATAGGGGAAAAAGAAGAGGGGAAAACAGAATAGATGGTCTGGTTTTCAACACAGAATGATAATTAACAGTATAGGGTTAGCTTACCAAACCTAGTACACAATATGACAGTCTTGGCCAGCTCCGTCTGAGCTCCGTCTGAGCTCCCTTGAGCGGCAGGACCTTCTGTGGTGGCAGTCAATCGGATAGTTTGTTCAAGGTTTTTGTAGGTTTTTGGTTGGTTGGTCCTGTGACAAAACAACACTGGTTTTCATGGTTTCTGGCGTTTGTGAGCTGTTCCTGATGTGTGGGATTGCTGTAGCATGCCTTGCCCCCCGCCCCCACACACACACACCTAGGAGTGCTGTTTCTGCTGGATTACAGACTTCTGGTTGCCAAAACAGAGAGATGGATGAATTAGTGTGTGTGTGTGTGTGTGTGTGTGTGTGTGTGTGTGTGTGTGTGTGTGTGTGTGTGTGTGTGCGTGTGTGCGTGCAAGGCATCTGTTTTTGTGAAGTACTGCACAGTAGTAGTAGGCTGCTACAAGAGAGTTGAATCTCTTTAACAATGTGATGCTATTCCCTCCATTTGGTTCAGCATGTATACGACAGTGTTGATAGATCAGCTCTAAAATGGCTCCTCAACCCTCCTCTCAAAACCACTTCCTCTTCTTGTTATGTGCTCTGAGTCAGTCCGTTTCTGAGAGGTTTCCTAGGCTTCCAAGGCTCTGCTTTTATATGCAAGGATTCCCCCTACAGCATAGTTCAAATCTGCCATATCATCTTCCACCTTCCTTTAAAGACTAAATTACCATTATTTTGCATAACAAGTGGAACTATACTCATGGAGAAAACTATTTTGTTGCGTTACTACTTACGATGTTATATGGCGGCACAGTGGTGTAGTGGTTAACACTGGCGCCTCACGGCTAGAAGGTCGTGGGTTCCATTCCCGCTTGGGAACCAGGTTGCCGTGTTGCCAGTTACCCAGGTGGGGTATCTCCTGGGCCTTTCTGTGTGGAGTTTGCATGTTCTCCCCGCGTTCGCATGGGTTTCCCCTCCCGATAAGATAAACCAGATCGCTAACGCTGTCGCGTCCCTGATGAAGACGGACAGGAGGACTTGGATTGGTCCCCGGGCGTGGTGCTCGCCACAGCCCTTGTCTGCTCCTGGCTGCCCTTGGGGGGCAAGGACGACGGGATGGGAGGTGCAGAGAACATTTTGTCAGCGACTCAGTGCATGTGTGTTCCTGTGGGTCGCCCATTGCATGTGTTTGTGTGTGTTAATCTGATGACAAAAATGAAGACTTAAACTTAAACTATATCATTACACCACAGTGGCAGGATGACCTACAGTGAGAGGTGGAACCATTAACCGAAAGGACGCTGGTCTGATCCCCAGCATTGACAGGAGGGTGTATTTCAGCTGTGAGCTGGTGACTGAAGGGTGGCTGGTATTAGCATCCCTTAAAGCTGTGGTCACCAACCCGTCGATCGCGATCGACTGGTCGATCTTTGAGACTTGCCCTTACATTTTTTATTTTTTTTTATTTTTCCCTGAGAGTCCACATTACAGTTCTACTTTTGTTTTGATGTGAAAAGTGATGCTGCATAAGATGACTGCACTTAGCACTGACTGAGAAAGTACATATTACAGTTCTACTTTGACAAACATATTATTAGCATTTTATAATGTTAATAATATGAGAGTCCGCATTACAGTTCTACTTTTGTTTTGATGTGAAAAGTGATGCTGCATAAGATGACTGCACTTAGGACTGACTGAGAAAGTACATATTACAGTTCTACTTTGACAAACATATTATTAGCATTTTATAATGTTAATAATATGAGAGTCCACATTACAGTTCTACTTTTGTTTTGATGTGAAAAGTGATGCTGCATAAGATGACTGCACTTAGCACTGACTGAGAAAGTACACATTACAGTTCTACTTTATAAAATGCTCATTGTAAATATGTTTGTCAATGTTAATAATATGAGAGTCCACATTACAGTTCTACTTTTGTTTTGACGTGAAAAGTGATGCTGCATAAGATGACTGCACTTAGCACTGACTGAGAAAGTACATATTACAGTTCTACTTTATAAAATGCTAATTGTAAATATGTTTGGCAATGTTAATAATATGAGAAAGTCCACATTACAGTTCTACTTTGACGTTTTAATGTTGGACCAAAGCATTGCATGTAATTAGAATACAGGCAAATAAAAGTCATTTAGTTTAAAGTACAATCTTGGCTGTCTTTTTCTCTCAACGCTTCAATAGGTAGATCTTGCCTTCGCCAAAAAAAAAGTGATCTTGGGCTTAAAAAGGTTGGTGACCACTGCCTTAAAGGGATGTTTCACTTTAAGGGAGGGGGCTGGTGTGGCTGAGCTCTCCAGAAAGCAGAACACGTTGGTACGTTTTATGTGACAGGGTTCATGTTTTCGCTGATTATCACAGGTCCTCCTCACAACAGAACAATATGATTCTGGTTAAAAATGGGCAAAGTGATCTAAAAAGAAAAAGAAAAAAAAGAAGATTTAAGCAAGGCACTGATCTTCAAAACTGCTCCAGGGACACTGCCCTGCAGGCTGCCCTGTGCTCTGACCTCTGACCTCTCTAATGAAATACACATTCGGCCCTTTTGCCAATCAAAAACAGCCACAAAGTGTCCTGACATGTGCGTTAATGATTGAAATGCCAATCCAATTGTTGCAATAACAGAAGCCGATTTATTGCTCACAGTTTGTTTTATTTCCAATAAACAAACAAACACAATGTGACCAAAAACATCCACCTTCCTATGTGATAGTCTATCTCAATAATATACTAAAACTAAACGCAATATTGATTTACTTCAAATCGAATAACCCGACACGGTCAAAAACCTGTGCGCTTCCTCCAACTACCAAACACCTGAGTCAAACAAACCCCACTGATTATATTGACCCCCTGTCCTGATCCAATGATCTGACCCAATGATCTGACCCAATGATCTGACCCAATGACCCGACCCCAATGACCGTGGCACTGCTCCCTCAAATGGTGGGAGGTTTACAGTAAATGACTAAATAAAACATGCCACGAATGGCTCTCACAGCGTGCATCCAGGAGGCATATGTGAAAAGACACATTTCAATCGCCACGTGTAAATTGGCAGTAAAGTAGCATTCTACTTTTACTTTCTCCTAATCCTCTCCCCTGACGTGTGTTTCTACAACAGCTAAAACCAATTAGTACTTCTGAGGATGAAGAATAGACCCGTTACGTACTCCAAGTGCAAGACAGATGTTTTCAAAGTAATGAATAACGGTCACAGTTTAACCCGAGTACATTGCATCAATGAGTGTAAGTATTCCCCCTGTTTTGTCATACAGCCTATTTTATTTTTGTATATTTTTGTTACAATACCATCCCTTCATCAAGTCAAGTCAAGTCAAGTCAAGAGTTTTATTTGTCACGGCATACAAGTATACAGTGAAATGCGGGGGGTCTTGCCCGCAACGATTGTGCATAATACAATAATACAATACTAAGAATCCAATAGGATGAGAATGCGACATTTGTGCAATAATACAAGTAATAAGAGTAAAGACATATCAGGTATATGTACATGAGTTTTACAAAAGCATGGTAAGACATGCTAGGTCCTGTGATAGTGCAATACACTGTTAGCTACGGATGAGGCACTGGGTCTTATGTACACTACTATACAATGCTATACTATACAATCTACAGTTATACTATGTGTCCTTATGCTAGCTTGCTATCCATCTGTTTACTATACAAAAACCACTACCGTTCTTGTTATTTTTTTTTAAGTGACCTTTCATTGTGTAAAGTGACCACACACACACACACACACACACACACACACGTGCATTCAGTTAAGTTGGAATATGACTGTAATACAAACAGTTCAGTTTGTGAGTGTGAGCGTGTGCAGCATGAGTGTGTGTGTGTTCATGTTAAAGTGACTGCTAGTGTGTGAGCGTATACAGTGTGTGTGTTGTGTGTGTGTGCTCATGTGTGCTTGTGTGTGGAGAGTTCAGTGTTCAAGACTCTGATGGCCTGGGGGAAGAAGCTGAGCTGAAGTCTCTCTGTCCTAGTTGCTGGTGTTCGCAGGCGTTTGCCTGACCGCAGCAGCTTGAACAGGCTGTTGTTGGGGTGGTGAGGGTCTTTCATTATTCTGCAGGCTCTGGATTTGCACCTCTTGTTATATAAGACCTGCAGGGGTGGTAGTGCAATACCCGTAGTACGCTCAGCTGAACGTACCACTCTCTGTAGGGCCTTCTTGTCCTGTGCCGTTCTGTTTCCATACCAGGCAGTGATGTTTCCAGTCAAGATGCTCTCTACAGCTCCGGAGTAGAAGGAGTGGAGTATCTTCCCCGATACTCTGAACTTCCTTAACTGTCTCAGGTGGTAGAGGCTGATTAGAGATAAACCCCAATGGAAAAAACATGCAGAACAGATCACTAACGCTGCCGTGTCCCTGATGAAGCCCAACAGGAGCACTCCGATTGGTCCCCGGGTGCGGCCCCACGCCACAACCCATGTCTGCTCCCGCCTCCCGGCTGCCCTTGGGGGGGGAAGGACGACGGGATGGGTCAAGCACAGAGAGGGATTTCATTGGCGACCCAATGCATGTGAGTGTGTTCCTGTGTGTTCCTGTGTGTCGCCCATCTTACATGTGTGTGTTGTTGCATGACAAAACAAGACTTCTTCTTGTAGCAGGGTGGATTATCCCTGCTTCGTGGGAACTGTGGGGTGCGGTCAATAGGTAGCGAGACACAGTAGCACCCTGGCCAGCTGCACCTCCGTCTTTGGGGTCCGGAGCGTCAACTGGAGGCTGGTAGTGGGGGTGAATGAGGCCCAGGGTTTACAAACCTGGTCCGGTACTCTGGTCTTCCTCCCTCTCTCTGGAGTAGTCCGCAGTACTCCCCAACACACCCTCACCCTCCACAGTTGCCCCTTTTTCCCTCCCACACCTACTGACCGGATGGTAGAGAAATAACTGGGTTCCCCCCGCAAGCAGTACCCTCCCTTAGTGAGACGACCAGAACCCTTACAATGGAAAAGGTAGAATAGCAAGGGGTTACGATTACATATATTACCCGTAGCAAAGGGTTAGGGTTAGGGTTAGAAATAATGAAAGACACACACAGTGCTCCCGCTCTGGATGACTGTATTGTAACTCAGCCTGGTTACAACAAAGCTACGGCTGGTGATTACTGCACCATGGGTATCCATACAATAATTACTGGCATGAATTATTAGCATAAGTCAATTACAGTATCACACACAGGCACCAAGTGCTCTCAGGTACCCAGACTAAACGCTGCCCACGTCTGGGCGGACCACAGTATTCACCTTCTTTAAGGAATTACACTCTTACTGTCCCCGGTTGAGAATATGGGGAAGGAAGGGGGGAGCATAGGGAAGAGAATAAAGGGATTCACAGAACGGGAATTATTTAGGAAATACACACCTTATCACGCTCAAAGAAAAGGAATAAAATAAAAGAGTGAGCCCACAAAATACCTTGCAAAAGTCCTATGCTAATACCGGTATATATTGTCTGGGGTACCCCTATTGAACTGTGGTTAACAACGTTAACTTCGCCCGCGGGCAGCACCACACTGTATACTGTATATGGAGTCGGGAGCATCAATGCTCGTTTGTACTCATCCGAAATGGCCGCCTCGTCACTCCACTGTTGTCCGGGAGGCAAGATGGCGTCGAACACTCGCGCCGCAGGGGCTAGCAGGCGGAGCTATAGCAGAGAGGCAGTGCTGGCTGAGCTGGTGCTGGGCGAACTCTGCTGGTGGTAAAGAACTCCCCGTGTCCTGCAGGCAGCCTGGAGCAGGTGCGCTGCTGCTCTCCGGTGCAGACAGCTGTTGACGCCCGGGCAGACTGCTTGGATGTCCCGTACGTCTCTGGCACGCAGACTATACCGTCACTGTAACTAGGTATAACACGAGCAATGCTACTGTGATCCTTAGCCGCACGCTACTTATACCGCTCACTGTAACTAGGTATAACTCGACTCTTAGTGCCCGACTCTGCACTTAATGTTCATAATATCATAACACTGGTACTGCTAGGATATCGTCTCCACTAGCCAGTACTTCCTATCACCCGTCTCTGTTCCACGGGGCACTCCGGCATAAACGTCAGCAACGGGGCTGTCTAGAGCTCCCCCGTTAGACGTGACTTCTCGTGGTCAAGTTCACTGCCGAGAAGAGAACGACTTCCGCTGCACTCCTCTCTTTATCATCTCTCAGCTCTCTCCGCCACTCTCTGCCTGCTACTGCCCCCTGCTGGTCCCGCCTGCCAGTCACACGGGGAGACGCACTGTAAAATATGAATCAATACTGTCATTTATGATCCGTATTCACATGCTCTTGGAACGGGGACGTTTGTGTCATTGTTCGTGTGAATCAATGACACTAGTTAGAATGTCTTTGTGTACAAAAAGGGATATAAACACAGTCAGCAGTTCTGAATAATATACCATATTTTCCAGACTGCTACATTTCCCCCCACTTTGAACTTGCTAAGTCCTCTGCAAGTTAACAACAAAACAACAAAACAAACGCATGCATGAAAACGGTCCTGAGACCAACAGTTTCACACATCGGTTGACAATTACACATTATGCCAACAGTTTTACACATCGGTTGACAATTACACATTATGCCAACAGTTTTACACACTCCCTCAGGAGTTGGACACACTGTTCCGCGAACACGCTCTTGAGCACGTAGTCCTGGCGATACCGAGCGGGTAGCCGACCTCTGGTGCTCCTCTGGGGCCGAGCGGCCTCCACTCTGGGGGGTTCCACCTCCCCCGCCTCCGACTCCGTGTCGGATTCCTCAGTGTCCGTCGGCGGGTCACGGACCACGGCCTCACCCTCCGGGGCCATCGGTGGACCGCCCGCGGCCTCCTCTTCGACTCCGTCTCCGCCGCCTTCCCCCTCCTCTCCTGAAGGGGTCGACTCCACCTCTGACTCGGCGCTTACGGCCTCCTCAGGGGCGTCCCGCAGGGGACCGGGGTGGCTACACGCCCTAGGATGCGGTTCCCGCCGGTGCCCGAAAGCACCTCCGATGTCTGATTCGGACGAGCTCCGCGGTGCCACCGGGATCTGTCGAGGGGCCCTCCCCCGCGCTTCCGGGTCAGAAGCCGGGAAGGGACAGGTCTTGAGCTGGTCTCGATGCACGGTCCTTTCTGGACCCCCTGCTTCGGGCCTGACCGTGAACACGGGCGTCCCTTCGTGGCTCTGCTTAACCACCACATATGACGTAGGCTCCCACTTGTCTTGTATCTTATTACGGCCCCGGATTCGGTGGTCGCGTATCAGGACCCGGTCTCCGGCCCGCAGGAGTGCACCTCTGCTCTTCCTGTCGTAAATTCTCTTGCGTCGATGGGAAGCCTGCTTCGCCGTGGCCTCAGCGGCCTCCGCGGCGGCCTTTAGTCGCTCGTGGTGACTCTGCACCCACTCATCTAGGTCCGCCGCCCCCTCCTCAATGACGTCTCTGCCCCCTAGGACATCTCGGGGCATCCTAGCGTCCCTCCCGAAGAGCAGGTAGAAGGGAGAGTATCCAGTGGAGGAGTGCTCGTGGCAATTGTATGTAAGTACCAACTCGGGTAGGTGCTCCTTCCAGTCCCGCTTCTTCTCTGCGGGCAGACTACGCAGCATGTCGTGCATTGTCCGATTGAATCTCTCGCACTGCCCATTCCCCTGGGGATGGTAGGGCGTGGTGCGGCTCTTTGAAATCCCATACAGTCGGCAGAGCTCCTTGATGACGCTCGACTCGAAATTTCGCCCTTGATCAGCATGGAGTCGGGCAGGGCAACCGTAGTACACGAACCAATACTTGATGATGGCAGCGGCGGTGGTCTTCGCAGTCTGGTCTTTGGTCGGTACGGCAATAGTGAATCTGGTGAACATATCGGTCAGCACCAGTACGTTCTCATAGCCACCCACCGACCTCTCCAACACGGTGAAGTCCATGGCCAGGACCTCCATGGGTGCCGTCACGTTAGTGCAGGTCATCTGTGCCTGGGCTTTAGGGAACACGTCGCGGGCTAATGCACATCGCTTGCATTGCTTCACCCATTGCTTCACCTCTTCTGCCATTCCGATCCAGTAGTAACCTCGCCTCATCAGGACCACCGTCCCTTGTCCCCCGTAGTGTCCCGCGTCTTCGTGCTGGGTCTCGTAGATCCTCCTTCGCAGGGCTGTGGGCACCACCAGCTGGAGAACCTCCTCTCCATCCCGGGGATCGCTTACGCGCCGAAACAGCACTTGCTGATGCAGACGGAATCGTTCCCACTGCCCGTATAACTTGCGGAGTTTCGGGTCTCCTTCCTTCAGCTGTACTTTAGTGGGGGGGACCCCCTGTGCCACCGCCCGCCACACCGGACCCAACTCGGGATCGTCCGCCTGGAGCTGTCGCATTTCCGCCCAGTCATATCCGCTGTTCCCCTTCTGTGCCGCTATCCGTCGTGCGCCGACACTCGAGACCTCCCGCGTCTCTGTCGGTCTCCCAGGGCACAGCAGGGCCCGCACTTCCTCCGCTGGGACCATGACGTAGCCCTCGCGGGCGACTGGGGCGGGGACGGACAATGGAACGGCCCGTTCTTGGAGACCCTGACGGGTGTGGGTGCCAGCCGCGGCTATCATTAGGAAGTCTTTCTCAGTGTCTTCCACTTCAGGTTCTGATCGCATCGGCATGCGAGACAGAGCGTCTGCGTTCTGGTTGAGTCGACCAGGTTTGTAGTGCACCACGAAGTCATACTCCGCGAGCTGAGCGTTCCACCGCTGCTCCACTGCTCCCAGGTTGGCCGTGCCGAGGTGTCTCAACGGGTTGTGGTCGGTGATCACGGTGAACTGGGCGTACATCAGGAGGTCTCTGAACTTCTTGGTGACCGCCCACTTCAGGGCGAGGAGTTCCAGCTTGAACGCACTATAATTTTGGTCATTCCTTTCGGACCCACGCAGGCCTCGGCTCGCAAAGGCGATGACTCGCTCCACGCCCTCCTGTTCCTGACTGAGTACCGCTCCCAGTCCCAAGTAACTCCCGTCGGTGGTCACTATGAAGGGGAGCTGGAGGTCGGGGTAGGCCAGCACCGGGGGTGTCAAGAGGCACTGCCGCAGATGATCGAAGGCCGTCTGACACTGCGGCGTCCACTTGAAGGCCTCGGGCCGGCCCTTGGCGAACCCCTTTTTTTCTTTCCCCATCAGGGCGTGCAGTGGCTGGGCCACCTGGGCGAAGTGGGGCACGAACCGCCGATAATAGGACAGGAACCCGATCACCTGCCTCACTTCCTTCGCTGAGCGTGGCGCCGGCCAGTCCTCCAACGCCTTCACTTTGTCGGTGTCGACCTGTATGCCGGCCGCGGAGACGACGTGTCCCAGGAACTTGACTTCGGTCTTCAGAAGGAAGCACTTCCGGGGCTTGAGTTTGAGTCCATGCTCCCGAAGCCGTCCAAACACCAGGTCCAGCTTCTGACAGTGGCTCTCGAAGTCGCTGGCGAACACCAAGACGTCGTCTAGGTAGACGAGTAGGACGTCGAAGGCCAGGTCCCCCAGCACGGCGGTCATCAACCGCTGGAACGTCGCTGGTGCGTTACACAGTCCGAAGGGCATACGAG
The DNA here is from genome assembly GCF_963971535.1 of Notolepis coatsorum. Taxonomy (NCBI): domain Eukaryota; kingdom Metazoa; phylum Chordata; class Actinopteri; order Aulopiformes; family Paralepididae; genus Notolepis; species Notolepis coatsorum. Next base: position 25,192,215 of record NC_140175.1, on the reverse strand, counting down.
TCCACTGGTAGAGGCCGAAGGGCGTCGTGACAGCCGTCTTCTCTTGGTCTTCCTCTTTCACCGCCACCTGGAAGTAGCCGGCGGTGAGATCGAGCGAGGAGAAGATCTTGGCCTGCCCCAAGGCGTCTAGGGACTCCTCGATACGAGGTAGGGGGTAGGCATCCCGGTGTGTCACGTTATTTAGGCGGCGGTAATCGCAGCAGAACCGCACGGAGCCGTCTTTCTTTATGACGATCACGGCTGGTGACGCCCACGGACTGCAGCTCTCTACCAGGACACCCAGGTCCACCAGATCTTGCACGTGTCTCTTTACTTCTTGGAACACGTGGGGCGGTATTCGGCGGTGCCGTTGCTTGACCGGGTGTGCGTCACCAGTGGGAACGTAGTGTGTGACCGTGGTTGTGTAACCATAGTCCCCGTCGTCAACGGAGAACACCGCCTTGTGTTTCTCCAATACTTGATTCAGCCGACTCACTTGGGCCGGTGTGAGATCCTGCAGGTTCGCCTGTACGTCCACGGCGAGCCCGCGGGTCTTCCCGTCCGGCTCCGCCTCTGGCGGGCGGTCCCGAGTCTGAATCGCCGTCACTCGGACGCCTCCTTCCACTTCCTCCACGGTCACTCTCTCCTTAGGCCGTACCTGACGGGGGCAGTGGATCTCTGCCAACCTGGCCCGGGGTCGGAGCACCATCTCGACGTTGGTCGGGTTCAACACCCGCACAGGCACTCTCCCCTGTCGGGCGTATGCCACCACGTTCGCCACCAATAGTCCGGGAGGCAGGTTGGCCCTCGGCGTGTGCTCTATCATCACGGGACGCCGCATCCCCGCTGTCGTCTCACAACGGCCTGGGACGACCACTTCGCTGTGCGGGGGAATGACCACTGGTTCCCTGCCGGCCACTTTGACGTACCCCATCCTTCCCGGGGCGATACACTCTCGGGCTTCCTGGGCCATGGCGGCGACCACACGGCGGATGGCGACGCTCCCCGCGTCGACACGTCTTCGGCTCGCCGGCCGCATCCCCTTGATCCCCTTGAACAGGCCATCTACCCCGCCGAGCACGTTCATGCCCAGAAGTCCCGGGATAGCGTCTCCTGTGGCCACTCGGCCTGGATCGTCTTTTAGTATGAATATGCATTTCCCCGGAAATGTCATATCCAGGCACTTCACTTCGGCGTAGAGACACCCCACCACTGGGATCTCCAACCCGTTGGCGGCGAAGAGAGTGATCCAGTTGGAGGGGGTCAACCGCGACCGCGGGAAGTGTCTGCGGAAGTGGCTTTCGGTCATGGTGGTGACTTCGGCGCCGGTGTCGAAGAGGCAGCAGGTCTCGACCCCGTCAATCTGGACGTCTAAGGTGAGACATTCCCCCATGTCTTGCGTCTTAGTGCCCCCTGCGGCCGAGTCGGCGACTCCGGTTACGACGCCGTTGACTGCCCTTCGGGATCCGGGTCGGTCCCCTGACGAGCCCGGAACTTCGGGGGTGGGGGCAGGGGCTGGGTGGGGCTCGCTGGCGTGGCGGGGGCACTCCCTGCTGATGTGGCCCGGCTGATTGCAGGCATAGCAAATCAACCTGCCCTCTTCGTCCCGGCGGGGCAGTTCCCGCTTAGCGGCGGGCGCGTCGTCTCTGCGTCGCCGTCCGGGGCCGCCTCTCTGGGTCGCGTCCCGCGTCTGTTGGACGGCCTGGAAGAGTTGCTCCTGACGTGCGTCCAGCCGCTCTTGCCCTGCGAAGAGCCGCTTAAAAGCTCCCTGTATTGCGTCTCCGCTCATCGGGGCCTCTCGTCCTTCTGCGGCGGCGGCGTGGACCAGGGCCTGGGCGCCACCCCTATTGGGGGGCAGGACCATCTCCTCCTCCGACCAGTCTATCGCCGCCATCATCAATTCGAGAAACGTCTGCTCTCCGTTCTCTTTTATGGACTTCTTCATCTCCCGTCGCAGCATCCCATCCTTCAGGCCTACCACAAACTGCTCCTGCAGCCGGGCGGCAGGATCCGCGACTCGTTGGGGTTCCCGGCCCTGTATGCGACGCATCTGTTCCTGTAGATCATACGCAAACTCCCTCACGGTCTCGCCATCTCTTTGTCGGCGGTCGAGGAACTCTCTCAGGCGTTCACTGACCGAGGTCTTGTCTCCGTACGTCTCCTGCAGCACCCGGAACACGGCGTCCGGCTCCGGGGCGGTCCCTTCTAGCACGAAGCGCACTGTCCGTTTAGCCGCGCCCTTTAGATGCTGCTGTACGAACTCCGCCTGTTCGTCACCGGGCACTCTGCTGCTCCGAAAATGCACCTTCATGTCTCGGATCCAGTCGTCCACCAGCGGCTCTCCTCTCTCTTTCCCCCCTCCAAATTCGCTGCACTTCCGCTCTCGTTGGACGTACACCACTGGGAGGGGCGCTGGAGGAAGCTGTTGGATCATGGCTTGGGCCAAGGCACGCGACTCTCTGTGCCTGGCCTGCTCCAGTTGTTCGTGTTGGTGGTCTAGGGCTTCCGCCTGGTCTTGGAGTTGACCCTTTAGGAACTCCACTTCGGCGGTCAAGGTCTGCACCGTCTCGGCTCCCCCCTCTTCCTCTTTGAGCGGGGGCGGCGAGTCACCTCCTTGCGTCACCCGGGACGGCCCGGCTTTGGCATCGGGCTTCGGGTTGTCGTTGTCCGACATCTCAGGTCTCTGGGTCGTCACTTACAAGGGAGTGGAGTAGGATGTTGATCCTGTTCGTGACGCCAAATGTAGCAGGGTGGATTATCCCTGCTTCGTGGGAACTGTGGGGTGCGGTCAATAGGTAGCGAGACACAGTAGCACCCTGGCCAGCTGCACCTCCGTCTTTGGGGTCCGGAGCGTCAACTGGAGGCTGGTAGTGGGGGTGAATGAGGCCCAGGGTTTACAAACCTGGTCCGGTACTCTGGTCTTCCTCCCTCTCTCTGGAGTAGTCCGCAGTACTCCCCAACACACCCTCACCCTCCACAGTTGCCCCTTTTTCCCTCCCACACCTACTGACCGGATGGTAGAGAAATAACTGGGTTCCCCCCGCAAGCAGTACCCTCCCTTAGTGAGACGACCAGAACCCTTACAATGGAAAAGGTAGAATAGCAAGGGGTTACGATTACATATATTACCCGTAGCAAAGGGTTAGGGTTAGGGTTAGAAATAATGAAAGACACACACAGTGCTCCCGCTCTGGATGACTGTATTGTAACTCAGCCTGGTTACAACAAAGCTACGGCTGGTGATTACTGCACCATGGGTATCCATACAATAATTACTGGCATGAATTATTAGCATAAGTCAATTACAGTATCACACACAGGCACCAAGTGCTCTCAGGTACCCAGACTAAACGCTGCCCACGTCTGGGCGGACCACAGTATTCACCTTCTTTAAGGAATTACACTCTTACTGTCCCCGGTTGAGAATATGGGGAAGGAAGGGGGGAGCATAGGGAAGAGAATAAAGGGATTCACAGAACGGGAATTATTTAGGAAATACACACCTTATCACGCTCAAAGAAAAGGAATAAAATAAAAGAGTGAGCCCACAAAATACCTTGCAAAAGTCCTATGCTAATACCGGTATATATTGTCTGGGGTACCCCTATTGAACTGTGGTTAACAACGTTAACTTCGCCCGCGGGCAGCACCACACTGTATACTGTATATGGAGTCGGGAGCATCAATGCTCGTTTGTACTCATCCGAAATGGCCGCCTCGTCACTCCACTGTTGTCCGGGAGGCAAGATGGCGTCGAACACTCGCGCCGCAGGGGCTAGCAGGCGGAGCTATAGCAGAGAGGCAGTGCTGGCTGAGCTGGTGCTGGGCGAACTCTGCTGGTGGTAAAGAACTCCCCGTGTCCTGCAGGCAGCCTGGAGCAGGTGCGCTGCTGCTCTCCGGTGCAGACAGCTGTTGACGCCCGGGCAGACTGCTTGGATGTCCCGTACGTCTCTGGCACGCAGACTATACCGTCACTGTAACTAGGTATAACACGAGCAATGCTACTGTGATCCTTAGCCGCACGCTACTTATACCGCTCACTGTAACTAGGTATAACTCGACTCTTAGTGCCCGACTCTGCACTTAATGTTCATAATATCATAACACTGGTACTGCTAGGATATCGTCTCCACTAGCCAGTACTTCCTATCACCCGTCTCTGTTCCACGGGGCACTCCGGCATAAACGTCAGCAACGGGGCTGTCTAGAGCTCCCCCGTTAGACGTGACTTCTCGTGGTCAAGTTCACTGCCGAGAAGAGAACGACTTCCGCTGCACTCCTCTCTTTATCATCTCTCAGCTCTCTCCGCCACTCTCTGCCTGCTACTGCCCCCTGCTGGTCCCGCCTGCCAGTCACACGGGGAGACGCACTGTAAAATATGAATCAATACTGTCATTTATGATCCGTATTCACATGCTCTTGGAACGGGGACGTTTGTGTCATTGTTCGTGTGAATCAATGACACTAGTTAGAATGTCTTTGTGTACAAAAAGGGATATAAACACAGTCAGCAGTTCTGAATAATATACCATATTTTCCAGACTGCTACATTCTATTAACACTTTAGTTGCCAAATGACGAGTTTAGGCGTCCTTCCCCGCCATGCTCAAGTTGCCGAAGACGCCGTAACTCGTCTTTGATATCAATATTTCAAAAATCTGTGATCGGAATCATATTTCCTTTCCGGGGCCCTGAGACACAAGTGTGAGCTCCTCTCAATCCTCTAGCGGTTCAAGACCGCCATCTGGTGGCCGATCGGCAGATCGAAAAAACGGATGTTACCTTTAACCCGGCAGGACTCACTCCATATGTGGTCCGGGCACTCGCTAATGTTAGAGAGACTCAGTCTTCACACAGTGAACATCGATCGCTGCAAATAACTCGAAAAAAAAAAAAAAAACAAAAAAAATTTGGACGTATATATTATTATACAACCTGGAAATGGACCGGGTGTTTCAACATCCCATAATGGAAAACTGTCTACCCCACGCTGATCGCCCAACGGCCCGCGGAGACTGGGGTGAGTTTTAGCGTGTAAAATTACCGTCTTCGATACTAACTGCTATGATGAACATTTGACCCACATTAGATGAATGGTAAAACGTTGCCCACGGAATTATAAACAATCCCCCGCCCATCCGGTCAATATCAGATGATACGTAGAAACTTCTAGAAGTACGTCCAATTGAAATTTTTGATCTCGCACAGATTCCTACCAAACTGTATTTCATCATCAATATAATGTATTTGGGGCTATAAATCACGTTCTGGAGAAAGCTGCAGAAAGAGATGAAAACATACTTATACTTTAGATCATATTTTAGTATGAATATGTGAATGAAAAAGTTTAACGTTGCTACACCATGAACAATACATATAGGACCTTGAATGGGCCCTAATAATGGCAATCTAGAAATAAAATTTAAAAAGTTATAGCCCTGCAAAGAAGGGGAACTTCTCCATGTTAAATAGAGCTGGCAACGGATGGTATATCATGAATTTAACCTTAGGCAATCAAAGTGTTAACAGATAATTGAAAACAAAAACAAACCAAAAAAAAACGACTATATTTCCCGGTCTTCGCCTACAGTACAGTATGTCCCTATCGCCTGCGTCCATATAACATTACCCATCGCACTATCTACACAGATATCTGCCGCTGCCGTTTCATTAATTACAAATCATGTGATTCTATCACCTCGCTCGTCTTGAAAACAGTTTGAGGCGAAAAAGCAATTCTTGAAAAAAAGAAAAAAAGAAGAGAGAAAGACTCCATCTGACACATGCACGATCGATAGAACAAACAGTATTTGTCACAATGTTTAATGACTTTGCCACTTGCATTTGCAAACATCATTAGTGTTTTATTTTCCCGCTGTGCTGAGGCGCTGGTTAATATCACCACTGTGTATGCAAAACCATGTTCTCCATCAGTCTGGGGAACAGTGTGCTGTCCCTCTTCACGCCACCCACTGATGCACATCCACTGTCGACGTCAGAACCCCGCTAGATGACCTTCTGCTCACTCCCGCTCTGTGTGTCTGTCTGAGTGAGTGAGTGAGTGCACGACTGCACGTGTATATAAATGTGTGTTTGTGTGAGTGCTTGTGTGTCTCTGTGCGTGTGTGCGAGTGTACTGTAATACTGTATATGTGTGTGTTTGTGCGCACATGCGTGCGTGTGTGTGTGTGTCTGTCTATCATGAGGCCTCTCTAGGGTAGCAGTCAATATGGCTTGTTCCAGTTCATGTCCCTCTCGATGGAGCCTGAGGTGACCATGTGATTTTATTTAACCATCTGTGAATCCAGACAATATATTGACGCCGGTGGTTAGAGATTGTCGCCTCTCTCTCTCTCTCCCTCCCCCTCTCCCTCTCTCTCTCTCTTTGTCTGTCTCTCTTTCCTGTAACGAAAATGTTGAACACAATCTACCATTTGTTTGATCAAATGAGAGCAATAAACTCCAAGGGAAAGTTTATTTTTCAAAGTCCCCTTTCCTCCGTTCACATGTTTGTTTTCAGTAACTCAATATTCTGTATTTACATTCTTTGCGCTATTTGGGCCCGCGATCCTCTGTCTGTAATGTATGCAATTCAGATCTCGACCAAATCCATCAAACGAAGCAGTTATTGAGTGCCGGGCCTTGTGGTGACATCATACCTGTAAAAGGTTTTTTCCAACTGGTTCCAACTGGGCTGAGGGGTTTTTGAAAACAATAAAGTCTCCCAGTGACTGCATCTAGATATGGTGCGAGATCATATTAAACCCCCCGGGACAAAAACTACGCTTTGACAAAGATCCATGTGTGAACTTGAGGACACAAAGCCACAATTCCACACAAATCACAACGGGAATCGAACGTGTGTCTTTGAGAGCGCTCCTACGAGGCAACGTGAACTGAAGGCGGTCTTTGTGAGAAGATTGTCGCCTCGGGGTTAAGGGGTTGCATCCCTCTTTGACAGTAGTTGTTGTGGGCGGGGTTAGGCTCAGCGATGCGTCAGCTTCTATACACGCGGAGGTTAGGCGTGGGGTCGTGTCCCTCCCTCTGAAGGCTCCGTTGCGCTAAGCGGAGCTGAGTGTTAGGGTTGGGTAAACTCACGGGGGAGCGGAGCATCATCAAAAAGAGACTTTGGAAAAAAACAGCGAGAGCTGTGGCTTTTCGGTCTAATCTCTAGGATATAAAACGTAGCCAATGTCCTCTCAGAGGGCTAACGAGAGGCAGGCCACGACCTGTGACCCTGTGGTGCCAAAGGTCGCTGCGCTCATGTGAAATTAAGAGCTATTAACAGGGAGGTCATCGCTAATGAGGACCCCTGTCTGGCCGGTCAGAGAGAACCCCGTCTGTGGAATGTGTGGACTTCTCAGCTTCTCTGGGAGAAGTTACCGGGACCAGCTTTTAGGAGAACATGAAAACATGGAGTCACATGAGCTACACGATCTGTGTAGATTAATGCAAAATGTGTCATGGGGCCGTGGTGTATGTAGGGGAGCAGCGCAGGGGTGTGTGTGTGCGTGTGTGCGTGTGTGTGCGTGCGTTTGTGTGAGTGCGTGTATTGTATGCCTACTCACATGCACATGTTTGTGAGTGTCAACGTCTCGTCATAATTATATCTTCTCCATTTCTACCCCTTAAAGTGGGGATGTTTTGATCATTCTGGTGTACTTTTATGCACCACTTTGTGCCTTTTCTGAATACATTTATGGCGGAAATGTTTTTATTTATGTAAAGGAAAAGACAACATTCAGATACCAGCTGACACAAATATAATATAGAATATAATGCAGTACGGCTCTCAGGTATTCTGTATATATATATACGTACTATATATTTACATATATATTTTGAGGGGGACAAGTTTACCTCCTCTCAATAATGAGGGGGCCATGTGTGTCCCCTGCAACCCCCCCCCCCCCCCCCCCCCCCCACCAATGCTACGCCTACGCACACAGTTACGGTTTGAACTGGTGTGAAATGTCTGACTTCCAATTACCCTGCTATGATACAGTGTTTGCGGCGTATCAACCTGCTAATTGTGTGCACTGCTAATATCCAGGCACCAGGAGGCACTACTCACAATAGGAGGAATAGGAGGGTGGGGGGTGAGAGGGGGGGGGGGGGGGGGGGGGGGGGGGGGGCGGCAATGATGATGTCATTCTTTCTGAGCCAGTGGGCTGTTCTCATGATCTCAGACTACACACTGCCCGGCTTAGAGGCGGCTCATGGACACAATGGGCGAAGATGCCTGTGTACACACAGTACAGTCTACACTAGCGAGTGCCAGCCTAAACTGGCTGAAGCGGCTGTGATGTCATCAACACACCCCGTGACGATTTCGGTATGAAAACTCTCTGATTGGGCCACACACTATTCACACAAGAAGATGTGATGATGCGATCCAAACATACCATCAATGTATTACATTGAACCGCTGAATACTCGCCTTAACCAATAAACTGTAAACCAATAAACCATAGGCCTGCCGCACTGATGGTCACCCTATCCTATCCCTCATGGAGGCCATGATGTGCCCATGCGTTGATGTCTCTGTGAGTTTGAGGAAAAGATTTGGCGGATGCTGCCAGAAACAAAACACTCTCAACTCTGAAATTCTTGCAGAGCAGAGTGTCAGGGTTAACTGGTGCACTAAGTGCGTGTTTGGATAGCGCTCCTTGGCGCGAGTCTGAATGTTTGCGCTATGAGCTTGTTAGTTAGGTTCAGGGGCTCAAGATACGTCATTATGGCATTTGACAGACCAGAGGCCGTTTTTGGCCTTCATAAATTCCAAGAACCTCTCGGGCACTGTGTTGCTTGCCATTTAGCGGACAACAGTGGCTCAGGAGGTAGAGTGGCCGTCTGTTAATCGGAAGGTTCCCATAGATTCCTGCTCCTCCCGGCAGTGTCCTTGAGCAATTCCATGGATGTCTCCGTCGTCGGTGTGTGAATGTATGAGTGAATGGGTGAATGTGAGGCATAATTTGTAAAGCAGTTTGGATAAAAGCGCTATATAAATGTAGTCCATTTATATTTATAATATAGCACAGTACTCTGACCATTCTGCACAGCAACGAAAGGTGCATTTGCCAACTGTTGAACAGCCTCATCCTTGTAAACATTGTACATGCGATCCGAAAGCTTGTTTTGAATAATAGGGTAAAATATGGTTGAGCATCGTAAAGGCTCCTAAGTCTGGAGTCTCCCTCACGCATCGTCTCAAATACACATCTAAAAATGTCAGGGTTTAACGAGCCGGCAGACTCGTCATGTCCATGCAAGGCAATTTCACACTTCCCACAGAGTTTTACACAGGTTATGATTCTGCCAAGAACATACTTGTTTTCTTCAGTCTATCGATTGTGTTGCTCAATGCCACCTCTGTACGCACTCAAGCTGAGAGGCTATGTTCGTTTTTCCTAGTAGGTAACTTGCTGGCACTATCTCTCATGTTTTTGCTGAAAGATTTTGTTGTCCAATGTCCAGGCAGTT